>NC_056735.1:1016382365-1016493986 GCF_019279795.1 Protopterus annectens
AAACATATGCAATGTGTCACAGGCAACGTACATGCGAACAGGACAAACAGTGACGTTCTGTCAAGTGAGACATGGACATACATATAGTAAGCTGTGCAGATGTCACTATGAATCCACAGAAGCTCTGTAAATCTGCATTGCAGGTGGAATCAGTGTTCCAGGGTAACTGCAAGCAAACATGCATGCAAACAAAGCTACAGTAAGCAGGGCTGCATGTAGTCCATTTTACAACAAACAAGCTGTACCAATTCCAGTAGGTAACAGTGCAAATATGCAGGCACTATACACATGTACATGGAAATACATAGGTCAGATGGCCAGGGTCCAGTCTCAGCGCACACAAGTGTACAGACCATATACCGTCAGGATGTACAATAACCGGATGGAAACCCAGGTGCTCATACCTGCAGTAATACACATGTCAAATAACAGACACTGAGCCTTCACTCAGAGGTTCCATACTTAGTAGGATGTATGCTACCTGTCCTGCCACCACAGTATCCCTGACATTTATGGGGACTCTCCTCCTGTAAAAGTTAGTTTTGTGTGTTGGGACTGTCTAGCATGGTATGAGATGTGAGCTTGCAGTGCTAGGGTGCTCCTGTGTGTCCTGTACCAGTCGATATAGTACTGCACACATATCAACATCCTCAAACATCTGCATTGCAGAGTCCAGTGTGGGCAACATGCCATTTTCAGTTTAAATGTCCATCATTGTATCAATACTTTCATTACCTTATCCCCTGTGCTACCTATGTATGGCCTTCTGTTGACATCCTTACCACCAGTATGCAAACATGTGCAGATGATACACCATGGTACTTACCATGGGTGTAGAAAACAGCACAAGGCAATCATACCCTTACCGCATCAGGCATGCTGGAATATACCCACAATTATATCAGCACACTGTACTGTTAACAACATGATATTATTACTACACGTCTATGTATTCACCCTGTGCATCACCAACATGTTAACCTGTACCTGCACTGATGTTACAGATTGCAGGAGGTGGTACAGTTTCATCATATGCACAGGGTGTGAACTTGGTATGCCTGAGTCTGCCACTGATACCACCAACTGACATGTATGTGTATGTGTGTTGGTGAGGGACAGCAGTACAAGGTGGGGCAATGTTGATGCAGTGTGTGCATGTATGCGGTAGCCCTAGGTGTTGCCAGTTCGCATGTGTGTATGGATGCACACAGTTCCACCTCATGGCTGCCATATACCGGTGTTTGTGGACAGCCACATACTGTACCTGTCAGGTCATACAGATCAGTGTCTCTGGCCACAGACACAGTAGCTGTGCCTTGCAGGGGTGCTACGGACCGTATCTGGTACTAATCCAGACTGGGTACTGTCATCAGAAGCAGGTGTTCGCTGACTGGACACAGATCCCTGTTGTGCCTCTCCAGAGCCATGTGCACGTGGTCTCCTGGGGCGGTCTGATGACAGCACAGACCCAGCATTGCTGGGGCTGCTGCTGGCACTATGGGGGCGGCCACGGCCCTGTTGTCATCTGCGACTGCCAGCTGCTGCTGTTGCTGGCATATGCCCACGCTGACGCCTCAACCGCCCACCATTGCCCTAGCTCATGGACATGTAGTTGTGGAACTGATCTAATATGTCCCCACAACGCCTGTCTATGACATTGGTGAAATTACAGATGGCAGCCGCAATGTCATGCATACTGTCACCATGGCTGTGCGACATGCTGTCAGCTCCCTCAGACCCTGTCTGGTGTACTGTTCCATACGTGGCTGTGCCTGCATGACAGCCCGAAACATAGCTGAGGTTGTAAGACCTCTGTGGGCACGTCTGACAGGGGCAGTACGCCCATGGATGCTCCCACGAGAACCCCTGGACATCTGTCTGTGTGGTGCCATCTCAGGGCCATGCCCATGGCTGCTGTGTGGGGAAGCATGTCCCATAGATAGCACATTACCCTGGTCAATGCCCACTGTATCCTGTCCATCACCTAGGGACATTGCTGACAAAGGATGTATTGGCAGAATGACTGTGCGTATTGATGGGGTTGACAGCTGTGTACTGTCAATTGGCTGACCAATGATGGACCCTGGCACACCTTCCTGTGCCATTACACAGATGTCATCATTATCAGTACCCGTGGCACCTGATTCAGGTTCCCTGCTGCATGACACCAGATCAGCACCAGAACCTGTGGGAGGGAAACAGGAACCGCAGTTTACATTGTCTACACAATGTTACCAGTGATGCACACATGCACACATGCACACATGCATACGTGCCCACATGCACACATGCACATGTGCACACATGCACACATGCACACAGTTGCACACTTGCACACAGTTGCACACTTGCACACTACTCAGTATGTGAGATATCAACACACAGACACAGACACACCTGCATGCATACACAGAGCACTACTGATTGAGCCTAATATTACTATTACTATCAAGACTATTAAAGGTATTGTTAATACACACTCACCAGCATGGATAGGCTGCATTGCTGTTACACCGGAGGGACCTGCAGAAGTGAGGAAATTAATGTCAGTGGGCACAACTGTGCCATTGTTACTGAGTATGATACAGGCCGGAAGTACAACAGCTGCCTTTCACAGGTCAGCTGCTGATATTGAGAATATCACACTTGCACATTAAGTACTATGATGACAGCTACAAACCAAGGACACGTCTCACACATACATTAACTACCAGTGTACACAACAGTCAACTATACATATGGCATATTACCTGCATGCTCATAGTCATGGTGCTATGTGGCTCCAGCCTCCATCATAATGCAGGTCTGCTGCAGTTGTTGTTGTTGGTGGGCTGGAGCCACAACACTTAGAAGTAGTCCCTCCAGTCTGGTGAGTGGGGGATGTGTAGCCACCTCACCACCTGTGGCAGTCTGTTGCCTGTGGATATCCGACGCACTCTGACGGACATTTCTGATTAAATCACTGCAGTGATGTCACACCTGCTCATGTGTCCTATTATGCACCTATGTCATTTACCCGACGGACCAGGTCTTGCCACAGTGCAGCCCTCTCCTGCTGATTCTGGCTGGTGCGGAAAAGAGTATTTCAAAATCCGCACCAGGCTCTGGTGTATTTCCTCATCCTTGGCTGCAGAGTATGCCGGATTGGCGCTGGTGAGCCATGGTCCTGGAAAAGGAAATAAAATGATATCAGCAAAATATGTCAGCAGAATTTGGCACACATACTACACATGCTACTCGACTGTTGTGATACAACATATCTCCCATATATAGCATCTGTCTGTCTATTGGTGAATACACATGTAAATGGCCAGGTATCAGAGCTCAGCCAACAACTGTGCAACAGTACCTGGCACACTCCATACGACATACTACCAAACCCCAGCAGTCAGCACACTGATTCAGGTCCAAAGCACCTCCTCACTCTGGGGGTTTGTATCGAGGTACTGTATGGGGTACATCATCAACTACTGTGATCTGACCACAAACTAATCACCCTGGATATACATATCCCACCTCCACCACCAGCACAAATGACTACAGTGAATAACATTTCAAACGCATATTTTACACTTCTTAAGACTGAGATGGTATCCTTTAAGCCCACTGGGCCAGTGGAAGCCACAACCCACAATGCTGACTCCTTCACAAATGATTTCTACGGACATCTCCGAGAATGCATGAATCATGCAATCCCATATAAGACCAAGACATTCTCCACAAAGTGAAAGCATCCTGTCTGGTGGACCCCAGCCATAAACAGATTGTATAACAAAAGATGGAAGCTACTGCAAGACAGAGCATAATTCCATAAAGGGAAGGCATGTCTGATCAGCACTAGTAAAGAGCTATATTCTGTCATACAAACATCCATGGGCAACTTTGAGAGGGAAATCACCGGGACACTACAGATAACCACAAGGCCTTCTTCAGTTATGTTAGAAACCTGGTCAAAAACCCTCCAATATGCTCATAGTAAGTACACAACAACAAATAATTCACTGAACCCACAGATATTGGCAACATTGTGGCAGACAGTTTCAGTGCAATTTTCCCCCCTCCCCCAAACGAAGACATACTTATCCCAGCTGAATGTAACCTCCCTGTCATCACAGATGTCCAGGTGAGATCCGCCCTCAGAAAAGCAAAAAACACAGCATCACTGGGACCTGATGGTATCCCCAGTTGCATGCTACATGAACTTCAAGAGGAGCTAAACCCGCATATAGAAGTGCTATGTAACACTAGCCTGACTACAGGATATGTACCTGTACACTGGCATACAGCAGCAGTGGTTCCACTCCACAAAGGAGGCACCTCTACATACAAATACAATACAACACAATACAATACAATACAATACAATATGCTATTGCCCCTGGGACTACAGCAGCATACTGTTCTGCTACCCTAACCATTGTGACACATGTGATGTGATGGTACCTGCTCCTGTCAAACAGTTACACAGGGTGACTCATATGGCATATTACCTATCTGACTAACATTCAGCAGGGGTATGTGTGACATGTAATCATGGGGAGTCTTGCTTCTTAACGCTGTGTGGTTTATTGCAGGGTATGTCTTATCTGTGGGTAGGAACCTGTACCTCCACCATGTGCTCTCTACTGTGGTGTCAAGGACGACACACAGCGGTCATTTAGGTTGTGGATGGTCTGAGGTGTTACTATGGTTGTTGGACATCTGTCATGGGTGTGACTTAAGTATGTAAATCCAGGAGTGGTAACCTCTGTGTGGGTAGTATGTGTGCACTCTGTGGTGTTGTCAGTCACTGTGCATTGGTAATGTGTTTGAGTGCATTGTCACAGTGTCGTACATGTCACTGTTTCCTTCTCCATATCTGTAGCTGTCATGTGAGGTACATACCGTGGCAGCCATTGTGTGGTGTGGAGGGGTACACTGACCGACATGTCCATAGCTGACACACCATGTCTGCTGACACATACCATGTACAGGTATTCCAGAAATAGTGTGCCACTGTGACTATCATTGGGGGGACTATTGTACACATTTATGACCCTGTTCACCCCTGACACATGCAGTGGTGGGCAGCCAATGATATATCTGGTGGTTACTGGTGTAGGTGATTTGAAATGGGGTATGGTACTCCAGTTTCGACACTGGTGTTCACTCCATGCCTTTGTCACCAGGCACCTGTTGCAATACATCTGTACACATGTGCTTCACTCAGAATATATATATATATATATATATATATATATATATATATATATATATATATATATATGTGTGTGTGTGTGTGTGTGTGTATATATATATATATATATATATATATATATATATATATATATATATATATATATATATATATATATATGTATATATGTATATATATATATATATATATATATATATATATATATATATATATATATATATAGATACATATATGTCTATATACACATATATATATATATATATATATATATATATATGTATATATATCGATGTACATATATTGCTATAGATATGGAGGGGGAGGAGTGTGACAGAGAGGGGGTGAGAGTGACAGAGGGGGTGGGACAGGGGGAGTGTGAGATAGTCATATACAGTCATATCTGTAGATAGTCAGATCTGTCTGTCTATGTAAATGTATCTACATATATCTATATCTGTATGTGTGTATTACATATATATGTTTGTACATATTCTATCTATCTACATCTGTCTATGTATTCCTACATCCCTCTCTATCTATGTATACATATATGCATATTTTATATATATATATATATATATATATATATATATATATATATACATACATACATACATATATTGACATACATATGTATCCATATGATAGGTATATCAACATGTTTGTTTACAAAACTGCATACACACACTAACATACTGCTAAACATACATAACTGTGAAACCTACTTTGTACATTGCACTACAACCTACATTCAACCTACATTGATATGTGCACATAGATGCCCTCACATACATATGTATGTACAGCCTTCACTGGTAGTTGCTGTATGTCCCCTGCCCTATGCACATCTTCATATACATATAGATACAGACCAATGACACATATCGAGGGTTCACAGTATGTAGACTTTTAAAGTATTACTTTACATTACCTGTGTTTGTCACAGCTGATTGCATTGCCTTTTAGATCGGTGTCCTGCTGCTGCTCCAGTTGACAGATGTCAGCTTTCTAGTAGGCTTTGTTAAGTGTTTTTGTTTGTGTATTTCTCTCTCTCTCTCTCTCTCTCTCTCTCTCTCTCTCTCTCCCTACCTCCAGAGGGTGCAATGAAAGTATTGCATGTGTGGACTGGGAGCACAGCATGCTTTTGTAGGTATCTGCATATATCCATGTGATGGCCTCTGCACCAATTGTTAGCCAGCATTTGCTAATTGCATGCAGCCAGTTGTGTACTGATTGCAGTTCTCACTGTGATTTCAGGACAGTGCTATAAAAAGGTATGTGAGATAGGCACAGCCCTTTCAGAATTTAAGGGCAGGGACCATGCTGGTATGCTGTGGACATTGTTCTGTGAGTGTAAAGGTTAGTGTCTCTCTCATATTTCCGGCTGTGTTGTAGATTAACATTTCCCCATTCATTTCTCCAGTTTCTTGTACTAAGTGTGTATGTACACTAACACCTACAACTACTACTACTGTTAATGAGGGTGTGTGTGCTTTCCTGTGGGACATGTGGTGTAACTGGTATATAGCAGTGGCTCTTGCACTTTGTTGCTATGGCTTCAATATTTGCCCTTTACATTTACTACTTGTATGTCTGCTAGGTGTCTCAACTGTAGTGTGTTGCTGTGGCTTTCCTATTTTCCATGTACATTCACACCTTGGAATGCTTGCTCTATCTGCTAGGGTGTTACTCCATGCAGTGTGGTCTGGCCATGGTGTGGGCCTTGACATCTATTAGGGTATTTGAGTATGCTGCTGAGCAGGCCCCAGAGACTCTCAGGTGCATCTTTTATCTGCCTCATGGAATTGTACATATCAGTGGGGTACACCCATTAAATTGTCTGGTATTCTGCAGTTGTGACTGTGGGTTAGCATGAGCATATGCATTACTACACTATGTCTGCTATGCAAGTGGTGCATATTTTCAGTACTTCATAGTTACCATTGCATGTGTTTTAACACCTTTCTGCCTACTGTTTGTACATTTCACAGGGAGTCTGTGGGGCATCCCTGTAACTCAGTCACTGTTGCTATGTCTAGGCTCTTAACTATTCAAATATGGCAGTGTCAGACCTCTCAAGTGTACAGATATTTGCAGGATGTCCACATTTTTGCCTCATATTTTGGTCCATATCTCATAAACAGCTTTTTCTGGTCAATCACGCAGGGCTCAAGTCAGACTATAGTGACAAACATTTCAGTTTCAGACTTCATACCCTTCCAAACATCCAACATAATGCAAAACCTGTTACTCTCTCAACTGTCTAAGTTTGTCGGAGCAATATTTGAAATGTGTCCCTGTTTTGGGGCCTTTGCTCCACATTTTTTATTACTTAGTCCAGATGTGTTGCTGTAAGAGGTTGTGGGGTATGGTCAGTGATTATCCTGCTGTGAGTATGTGTGTGGCTTGCAAGGTGCTACAGTGACATTATTACCTACTAGCTACCAACTAGCATGGCTGTTTCTGTTCACACACTACTATTATGGAAATCCACTACATTTGACAGTAAATATAAATGACATGCTTTGTGTACTACACATCCTATATTCCCTTTACATTCATTCCTACTATTGCATGATATATTTATTGTAGCACAATGTTCTTGTATAGCAGTTATGGCTTAGTGGTAAGTCATGCTGACTACTGTTTCCAAGGTCCTGGGTTCGGGACTGACAGTGGGATTTTATTTTGCTTTTGAGCAGACTACAGGCCTTGTCATTCAGAGTGACTAAGGCACTTTTAAGCAGTTGTAAGCAAGTTAGCGCTGGTTTGCGTGGAGCTCACGCATGCGCACTGGCGTTTAGCTCTGCGCACACAAGCGCACACCCGCTTACAACTGCTTAAAAGTGCTTACTCTTGTGCACACCCGCACTAATTTCTTTGAAAGAAATGAAAATGGGGAGACAGGAAAGTGGTGAAACAGGTGTCACAAAGAGGGTAGGACAGTAGGGAAACAAGCTCGGGTTTTGCAGGAGGGATGTAGGTAAGGCCCATAGCTGCCCATTTCTTCATCAGCAACAGCTGTGCATATGTTTGTAATTTGGTGTGACATTTGAAACCTTCCACCCATGAGAGAGGTGTAAGGACAACAATAATACTTGTTGTACAGCCAATTGTAATTGACAGTTTACATGTCCAGCAGACATGTGTGCAAAATGGGCAGCTATGTATGGGGCGTAATTTTTTTGTGGGTACAGAGTGCCTTTTTTTTTTTTTTTCAGGTGAGAGAGGTATGTCAGGTACAGGAAGTCGGTATAGCTGGGGAAGTAGGTTGGGTAGGTTAATAGATAAGACAAACAAGACACATACAGGGGCGGTGTATGACACATGTGTGGGGGTTACACAATTGACGGGGACGGATGTTTGGATATCTCGAGCTCATGAGCCCACAGATGGCAATAGTGGAACTGAGATCCCCACCCATGGGCAGTTGCCACTGTGCCTTCACTGCCCAGGACGGGGCTGTGCTGGGGGCTGTGTAGGCCGGGCAGCAGGCACACCCATGAGTTGTGCCACCTGTGCCTCAAGCTGGCGTAGGGGCCCAAGCACAGTGTGCCGGATCTCCCTATGCACCACAGTCCGGACACTACAGAGGGTGAGTGGATGTTCTCTTCCGGCCACGCTTGCAGAAGGGGGACAAGCCCCATCCCCTGCAGTGCTTCCACCTGCAGGTGGCACAGGGCCACCGGAGGAGGGTCCGGCCTGGGCACTACTGCCAGGTGCACTCGCCAGCTGAGGAGGGAGAGGTGGGTCCGCTGGAACCCGCCTTCCCTGTCGTCCTATGTTTTGCATTATGTTATGACAGTTTGGGTTAGTAATGTACAATACCATTCACAATTAGTTGTAACAGCATGCATTAGCATTCCCATTAACCAAACACCCATATATTCAAGCCATTGAACAGCAAGCATAACACATGCATAATTTCAACAGCAATACACAATCCAACAACATGAGGGGTTGATTGATGGAAACAGGCCATCAGGTTTGGATGCATGAACAGGGCAGATGCATCAACGTGCATGCAAACATGTATGAACCAACATGACAAATGTCCAGGGGTGTTAATTGTGATTGCACATACCAATTTCACATGGAATGGATTATATGTGGTTATAGGGTAGGGTGAAGAAAATTTAATTAACAACTTCAAATACCAATACATATGCTGTACATTTCTACTAGCTGCAGATATATACACACTACAGTTCTGCCTACAGTTTCCTATGTGATAACTACTTCAGGTTGGTGATAGGAATGTTACTGCTACATCAATATACATTTCATTTTTATTCATACACATTCATATCTGGCTCTGTTCAGCTACATCATCCTGCTACATTTGCTTTATATAGCTATAGACAACTGTGGATGTTTGGTATTTCAGACAACCATACTATCTGCAAATTGCAGACTGAGAGCAACATATCCAGATTTTGGGACACACATTCCAGCTGCGGTACCGTTTTCAATACATGTTACTGTTTGGTTCTGCCTGTCACATTCATTTCATTCTGTACTGACTGCAGTATACTTTATTCAGGAGTTATTACTACTTTATTGGTGGATTCATACCTCTTTCTCACACTCTCTCACTTGTTTTATTTTTACAATTCAGGATGGTACTTAATTCTAGGCTTTATTGACATGTTTTACCTGTAGTTATAACAATCCTTTCCAACAGTCTCACTTCTGTCATGTTTCTGTATTTCAACAGGGATATATTTCACACATGTGTTTTACTCAGCTTCTGTAGTTGTACTTTTCAGCCTGCTGCAGGTTATGTACTATTATATTACAGGTGGGACATCTTTATTTCAGACTTTTTTCATTTTTATGTTTGGATTACAGGCTGCATCACACTTTTGTAATCAAGCAATACTTGCAAACCCTCTTAGTGACTACACTGCACACTTTTGCTACCTGTCATACTTATATATTTATTTACAGTTACAGAGAGAGAATTACTGACCTGCCTGGTGGTGCAACCATGCCAGCCTATCGCCATAGGCTCGACGGTTCGCAGAACGGACACCTGCAGCTGTAATATAAATAAAGTAATATTGGAATACACATCTCCATAATATCAGCGAGGTTAATTTCTTACATAAATAATTACATGTAACTTACTCAGTAGTGGGGCGTTGGGCATTTGCCAGGCCTCCTGGATCCAGCGGTTCAGTTGGTCCTGCTTCCGTCTCTTCAGGTCCGCATGGTGGTGACGGACCTGCTCACCAGTCCTTGGTATTCCTGTGGCACTGGTGAGATCATGAGCCAACCGGTCCCACGCCTCAGCCCTATATGCTCCCCACAGGACCTGGCCCTGCATGAGTTGGGCCTCATGATTATGGACGAGGAGCCAAACCATATATTTCGACTCCTCAATGCCCCACCTCTGTGCTCGAAAGCAACTACCCTCACCTACACCTGACATCCTGGCTGCAAGTTGGTTCTACAATCGGTTATACTGTGTATTTCCGCCTATGGGGCTTATATATGCCATTTTTCCCACACTTATTTGTGATTGGCCATTTTGGAATTGTATCAGCTTCACAAAACCTGCTTTGTCATGCTCCTCTTTCGATTAATTCCTATAGATATGCTATTACTGCATTTCTAAGTGCAACTGTCATGGTTTAGTGATTCAGTACTTTGACAATGGTGCATGGTATCCTGGGTTTGAACCTGGCCATTGCCTTTTATATTTTATGTCTGTCTACACAGGCTAGGAGGTGTGTCTGTGTAAAGGCAGTTTTGATACAGCTTGCTCAACGTTGCCCGTCGGTTAGCTTGTTGGCGCGGTGCGCACCTCCACGCAAAGGGATCACGCTGGTTTACGCGTGGTTTGGCTGTCAGCACGCATATTACGCTCAGCTCAGCTACAGGCACACAGTTTCAGCATGTTAAAATGCTGCTCAACCCCGGGCACTCATTTTACACCTGTTAAACCACTGCTCACCTACGGGCACTCATTTTAAACCTGTTAAAACACTGCTCACCTACAGGCAGATGTACTCAACTTGTTAGAATGTAGCTCAGCTATAGGCACATGTGACATTTTTTTTTTTTTTTATTATCTCACATTTCTTCAAAATACATGGCCCATTTCATTACATTTTACATAAAATATAATTTTGTATGTATACATACATGTCAGGGACTTGTTTCGTGCTTATTTCACTAAAAATAAAAATTGATGTTGTGGGGGCTTGAACCATGACTGCCTCCTCTTCAGCCGACGTCTCTACTGCTACACTATTGCTTCTTGGTTTACTTTGCATATTTAGTTCTTATATGCTTTTCCACTGACTGCTAACTGTGGCTAAGCGACGGGCATGCCCGCGCAAACGAGCGCACTCACGGGCAAACATCTTTACAACTTAAAAAAAATATATAAGATGTTCATTTATACATTTTATGTTCATAGTCTGTGGGGCATGTGTTGTGTTGTGTTTATTCACATTTACATGGACTCTGTCGTGGGGGTTTACTTTCGGGACTTTTACTCTTCTGGGGGCGTGTCCGTTTGCAGGGCTCGCCCTACGGACATGCCCCCTACTGTCTTCCACGGACCGTGTTAGCCTTAGGTGTGATTCAGCATGCCCTCATGCATATGCTTGACATGCTGACATCACATCGTTTAACTGCAGCCTCCGTGTAAGCCTTGTAACTCTTACACGGAGGCTTCGTGAATCCTGCCCACTATATTAAATATTTCTTTGACATCTATGTTAGGATTTGTCAGGCTTGTTTAGTTACATTTTTAGTATTTTGTTTTATGTTGCTATGACAGGTTTACACGTGGTTGATTTTAAAATTTGTATTGTATGTACTGTTACCTTTTGGTACAATGTTGCTTTAAACTACTTTGACTTGGAGGTGGGATTGGCGCCAAAAAGTTTTTAAAAAAAGTTTTATCAGCCAGTAAAAAGCCATTCTGAAGAAGTCCACTTATGTGGATGAAAGCGCTAAATGATTTATCAGTTCACGGTCGAATAAAGTAGTTTGTTACTTTTCTTCGGTTATCATTTATTGTGCATCCACAAGTGACTCCAGCCTATTTTTGTGCTCTTCCATTTTCTGTCATTTTGGCTGGCGCTTTTTAGTTAAAATAATTTTAGCAGTACTAACACATGGGGCAAACAAATTAATAAAGGCTGCCTCTGGCTTTCTAACAAACTTCTTCTGCCATCTAAATAATTCCAATACCTTCATATTTTTAAAATATAATATTTGGAAAATACATGGTTAAACACAATGTTAGAACAACATTCATCAAGTTTCCAGAAGGCCATTAGGTTGTAAGCTTGTTACTGTACCTAGGATGGAGACGGGAGTAGCAGCTGCAGTTAAATTGTGCCTCGCAACGTCAAGATGTCAGCTCTTAACAAAATGTTGTGTTACATACAAACTTCAATCCTGTTGATTTTGCTAATCATTTTGAAACTTGTTCTATTGGCTAAACAGATGAATGAGATAACTGTTTTCCATGGACCAGACTCAGTGTTCAGGAAAAAAATGCAGACATCCATCCACTACCCCTGATGCATGTCTTTGGAATGTGGGAGAAATTTGGAGCACCCAGAGGAAACCCATGTGAATACAGAAAAGACATGCAGAGTCCACACAGAAGGCACCCCAGCTGAGAATCTAACCAGGAAACCTCGTGGTGGGAGGCTACAACACTATCTGCTGTGCCACTGTGGAAAGTCCCATTATTACTAACATTTAATCTCTGTGCTTGTGTTCCAGAGGTTTATAGTTAAAGTAAAATGTTAATTTCCTTAATAAAAGCATAAGTAACAGATTGTGAGTAACATGGATAAAATGTTAAATCAGAACTGCTGCCAAACTTTAAAACTACTAAAACTACAGCATCACAAACCAATTTTTATAGAACAGAAGGATAAAGCCCTAACTATGAGACAAATAGCCCTAGCTTGATTAGCAGCTCTGATACCTCTTAAAGGTGGCAAGGATGAAAACAATTATGTGAATTAACCTTATCACCTCTCTTTGTGGGAAGGGTGTATTGTACATGTCACTGTTGAACAGCCTGATGCTAAACCCCCTGCTAGAGACTGGAGACCACATAAGAGTGCAGGTTTTAAGGGGCAAAAGACAGTCTTGAGGTTTTTTTTGTCAGTAGTGAAAGTGAATGAAGTATCCTTGCTGATGCATATTACATGTCCATCTCCAACCAGGCTGCAGAGCACATGCAGTGGGGAATTGGATCTCAAAGCAAAAGCCTTCATCATCCATATGGATGTTTGCATTGCTCCAGTTCCAGTTTATTCTTGAAACCGGGGAATGAATGAGCCATAGCACTCTCATCAAAGGAGAACACATGGATCAGTAGGGTATCCAGGGCGGAGAGAGAGCACAATGGTCAGAAGGAGCACTGGAATAAAATAGGCAATACAAAAATTCAGCCTTGTTATATGAATTAAGAAGTATTCGGTAAACATCAAGCTTGATGCACCTTTCCAACAAGATCTTTGTACTAAAGGAGCAGTGGTCAGCACACTCTGATATCAGGCATCCAAAAACTAGTTGAAGGAATGCAGGTTACTATTACAAAAAGTACAGTTCAACATATAGTACAAACACAAAACATGACAAATATTTTTAAACTTTACTCATCCAAATTGTTTACTTTTAGATCATTTGCAGTCTCATTTTGAGCCCAGGACTAGCAGGCAGTAACAATAAAAGAAAAGTATGTCAAGCATGGATATTCAGACCATTACTTTAGATATTGGGAATATCTAAAGTTTGCAGGATATAAAGTTATCTATTATGCCTAACGTATTGCACAGATCCTTCAATGGCTCTCTATTGGATGTATGAAGTGTGATCCTGTGAATCCTGCCATTAAACAATAATATAATAAATGATGATGATAAACATGACTTTAAGCTATGATTTAAATAATAACAACACATTTGCAAACTTGTTCTTTCACTTTTAATGTGCTTTCTGTGGTGAGATGGGTGAAATCATCCTGCCACCACCAGCTACTTATACTAACTTGTGATGTCTGTACCTTGGTGTAAGGAAAGCACCCCCAGATATCATAACTGAAGATTAACATGCATTTCCATAGTTTTATACTTTGAGTTACACTCTTCCAAGGATCAAAAGTATGGTTTTAAGATCATGAAGAGGCACTGCCTTCCCATAAAACCTAAAAAGTTGCAAATAATGCATTCTGCTTTTTAGCCTCTGCCTTATAACTTCAGTTAAGGTAGTTCCTGCCCCTCAGTTTTTTGTGCTCCTCATCTGTTTACTGGAAGCATCAACAGAGTTATTGCTAGCTGCTTTACATATACGTGTGCCTTTAGAACCAGCCCCTTCATCGCCAATGCATCCCTGGCTACTTCTCCACAATCAAGTAATTATCAGTCATGCACCTGACTGGTTATTGCCATATGTCTCCAATTCTGCTATAAAAGTAGAGAAATGTGTTAATCTTGGCATCAGAATATGTCCCACTATCACACAGGAAATGCATTGCCACTTTGTTTATGCAAAGATTCATACAAAACAACAGCATCACATCATCTCACCTAGTTAATAGCTTCACAACTTTGTTTTCCTCTTTCCAGACAACCATTATGCTAAGTTACAGTTTCCTACACAAAATGTGATACATGCACATAGCTCTAAATGTGAGGCACATTTGCCCTCTTCACCTCATGTCAGCAGCATAACTGATTTGCGTTCATTATAAGTTTAATTTCTTTCCTGATGCAGTTATGTAAATACTGGCGATGAAGGCCTTCTCCATAACAATGGTCTCCAGCACTATGGGGCACTCCAATAGCATACTTTTTAAACAGACAGAAGAGGAAAAATTGGATTGTTGAAAACTTTACTCAAAAAATATACTTAGACAATAACCATTTTCAATTAAAAAATGTGATGATAAAAAAAAATGTATTACCTACTAACACAACTATATCAATCCGTAATAGTCACTGTAATTCTTAGTTTTGGTTCATTGGAGGAAAACAGGGAACCCCATAATATATCACTGGGAGATGTCATTTAAGACCCAGTAGTGGCAGCTACAGTCCAGAATCTAACTTCACTGGAATAGCAACTTGTCAGTCACAGTAAATTATGTAAGGTGTCATACAGCATCTTGATGTAAACTGAAAAACTTTAACTTACAACTCATTTACTTTTTGCTTCTTTATTGCTCAGGTTTATCTAATGCTAAACATATTTCCAGTTTTTACATGTCGGGACTTATGCTTCCCATCTGAGATATTTTTTCAACACCTTACTTTTTTAAACTCATTTTGCCCCACATAAGTTCTGTTTATTTTCCTAAAAGCTATGATCAAGCTGTTTCTTCCTTTACTTGGACCTCAGCCTTCTCTACAGCAGCATATCCCCACATTATTTTATTATTATTGTCTGTTCTCTCTTGGTATTATAAAACATGTCATGATGGCTTTGAAATATATACTGCAGCCATATATACATTTTCACAGTACTTTTCTGAGAGAAAAATATGTCTTAGGCTTTCTCACAATTGTGGTCAAAATCCTTACCTTCAGTCTCATTTGGCCTCAATTTTTTTTAACATAAACTGAATTTACTTGGTGTAGATGCTTAGATAGTCAAATGTTCTATTTGGGTCTAGCCTGGGAAGGAGGAAGAGTTAGAGAGTCAGTTGGTGTTGGGTACATGGGGTGGTGTCAGTGACTAGGATAAGAATAGATAACTTTCTCAGACCTATTCGTTTAAAATGATCTCAAAGAATGTTGGTGAAGTTAATCACCCTATTAGAAAGGAAAACATTAAATGTAAGTTAAGGAGAGAAAAAGGTGTCAAATCTTTTTGCAAGAGACTGATTTACAGCAGAAACAAGATTTGAAATGTGGACATCAGTATTGGATATTATTGGGGAGTACGGAAGTTAAGAGGAGTAGAAGATGAGAAGTGCTGATCTTGGCTAAGTGGGCATTTGATATCATAGCCGGATGCTTAAGTGATGATTAGCTAGGATGGTGGGTGAATTTTCATATAATTCTTAGAGAGACTGTGTTTAAATTAGGTTATATTAATGGCTATAATCATGATGTTCCAGTCTTTTACCACAATTGTAATAAGAGATGGCAGGATATTATGTGGAATGCAGAAAAGAAACTTCTAGTAGGGGAATTTAATATTTTTAAAGAACATATAGATTTAAAAGTTGACTGTAAGGAGAAAAAACTAAAGTAGTTTTGAATGACTGGCAATGTAGTGATGGATGAGAAGATGTACGAAGTATGAGGCACCACTCTAAGAGATTTCATTTTCAAGAGATGAATATTAGACATGCTCTTTTCAGTGGCCCTTGGAGAGTGCAAATTAAATAGTGCAAGTCAGTACTGGGGACATGTATTCTGGATGGAGCACATATCTCTGGGGTGATTGATATTCCTCTTAAGCAACCTGTACTCTTGGCTTGGAAAGAGAAAACTTGGATATTGCATCAGGAAGATGGGAAGGCAGAAGGTTAAGCTGCAATTAAGTATACACTTCTAATTAATCAGCGAGCAGAAACCATGGATTCTGAAGACTGGTGGGATGCCATCAAGTGTGCAGTACAAGGAAATATTATGCTCTTGAAGGGCATTTGGTTAGGAAGGAGCCGGAAGAGGTAGACATGAAATAGCTTTAAGGTAAGTACAGAATAAGATAGATAGGTTAGAAGGGAATACTGAGATTACTCAAAAAGAGAGACAACTGAACAGATGCATTTCCTTTATAATGGAAAAAGAAGAAATGGTACTGCAGCAAGGTCTTACCGGGAGGCAAGACTTTTGGTGATGTGCGGGTGAAATGATGAGTGTGGTATTAGCCTCTACACTTTGAGCGAGAGAAAAGTGGAAGGGCTTGTTATGAGTATAAAACTCTGATGGCCAGATTATCTCAGACAAAGGGGGATTTAAAATGTGGAATTTGATTGTTACTGATTGATATATGCATCTAGAATAGGTGTTATGACTAAGCAGGAGAGAGCAGATGATTTTTCTAAGGAATGCCAAAGGCTGATGCTTAAAACTATAAAAAGGAAAACTTTGAGAAAGCCATCTCAGTTTGTGAACTTGATAAAACATTGAGAAGCCTAAAAAATGTAAAGTAGTGGGGGAAGATGGTATACATGGTGAATTGTACAAAGGTTTTTGGCAAGACTTGGTGGAACCCCTCAGAAGTATGTTTAACTCTAGCACTTTAACAGGATGGCTTCCTGATTCTTTCAGAAGAGCAACTGAAGGGTTGATTCTTAACCAAGGTCTGGATTTGCAAGACCACATGTACAGATCTATTTTCCTTTATCACTGTAGTTGTATGTTGTTCACTACTGTATCAGCCAAATGGATAAAATATATAGTGCCATGAATATTAGAGAAAGGCAGAGGGACGTAAGAAAGGGTAGAACTGCAGAAGATAATTGTTGTTTTTTTTTTTTTTTTGTAAATCTTCCTTATATTAGATATTCCTTATATTATAATATTAGATGGGCGAGAGTGCTGGCATGCAGCAAGAATAATGTTCTTCGACATAAATAAGACACTTGATGCACTTGAATGACCCTTTCCTCATTCGAATATTGCAAGGTATAGTGTTTGGGTGTAAGATGAGGTCGTAGACCAACTACTTGTATACACAGCCTATTGCAGAAGTCAAAGTGAACCAGGAACTCACAGAAAAATGTCTCTGTCACCTTTCATTTTTGTTTTAATAATTGAGATTTTGGCACAGAGAGTGATACAAATTTTCTCTACCAATGGATGGCATTTAAGTTATTTGCTAATGACTATATGTTATTACAGATAGGATGAATTTAGTTATTTTGTAGGTTTAGAACATTTTTGAAGATTTCAAGCAAGAATATGGATTGTAATGTAATTGAAAAAGAAAATATGCAGGTAAGAGTTGGCCATATTTGTAGGATCATCACTGAGATCTCATTGATTTATAAAAATCAGTGTATACCAAGATTATATATCCCTCGTTCTGAAGGAGAGATGGGCCTCCTTGAAATTGATTACATGTATAGATCTGCAATCGTGGGACTCCACACATATCTACTGACCTCACAAGATCTAAATGTATTGAAAGTTTTGAAACATGAGGAGAATAAATCTAAGATGACATCTCTGCCTAATTTAGCAGAAGCATATCAACATCAAGCAGGAATGGAAATCAAACCAGAAGTGGATAAAAACCAGACAGCAACTGAATGTGCTAAAAAAGAAAAGAAAGAATATAAGGTGAAGGATCAGATGAGAAGGCAAGAAATGTGAAAAAACATAAATATAGTTGCAAGTATAAAAAACATCTGGAAGAGCCTCATGTTGATCAAGAACAAACACAGGAATGGTTAAGGAGAGGTGAATATACATCAAGAAATGAAAGGTTAATATTAGCAGCCCAAGATAGTGGTACTTGCTGGTTTACTAAGTCCATTGAACATGTAGGAGAAACAGACTTATGTAGGTTTTGTGGAACCAAGTTGGAAACAGTTACACACCTTATTGCTGGTTGTGATGCTCTAATGGCAGAAGGACTGTATACTGAAAGGCATAATAATGTGGCGAGATTGTTACACTGGAGATTGTGCAAATGTTATGGTATCAAAGTGGCTAAAAAACATTGGAAACATGAGCCACAGAGAATCATAGAAAATGATGAAGTTTATATCACATGGGATCACCCAATACCAATAGTCCAAAAGACAGATGCTAGAAAACTGGACATAGTGATCCAAGAAAAGAAGACAAAAGTAGCATTGATCATTGAAATTGCCACACCTAGTGACTATAGTGTTTTGCATACAGAGAGACACAAAGTCATAAAATACCTTGATCTGCATGCAGAAACGAGAGCCATGTGGAAGAAAGATACCCAGAAAGTTCCAATAGTAGCAGGAGCAACTGGTCTTATAAAAAAAGAATTTACAATCATATTTAGATATGTTACCAATTCATGTAACACCATATGAATTGCAGAAGGAGTAATTACTGGGCACATTGTGGGTACTGCGAAGAGCACTTTTGGCTAACATCAAAGAGTGAAATAATACTAATTTCATGAACTTTACTCGTACTCTAACTTAGGAATGGGGTCCATTCCTATCATGGTATTAGAAACCCAAAAGACTTGGAGAAATCAAAAAAAATAGGGACCTAATGGAGAGATGAAAAGTCAACAAGCAAAGCAGAGTAGTAGGGCTGAAGTTGAATTCATCCTCAAGTCTTGGTGAGTACCTTCATGAGATGGACCCTGTTTTTCACAAAATTTCACCACGGTGACACTGATATATAGACTGTATTTATATAGCATATATCATGGACATAAGTAAGTCAAAAACAAAAAAAATATATAGCTGGGTGCACAAGTCCCAGGATAAAAAAGTGCCCAATCCTTTTAGGCGCACTGGTGCCAGGACTGGAAAAAATGACAGTGTATAATCCTCAAAATACAGAAACATTCCTACAGTGGGGCCAAGCTCAAAGGGAGGATGACCCCCCCTATTGTAAAAAAGAAATAGGAGTCCACAAAAATCACAAAAAATAATTGGCCAAAGAAGAGCCATAAAGACAACAAAAAAATTAATATCACAAAGATGGAATGTGAAAAAGAAGATTAGTAAAGCAGATGTTAAAGAAATAGAAGTTTAAGTTATGGAGTGGCTGCAAAGTGAAGGACTTAATGTAGAAAGTCTAACACAGACTACACCACAGCATGATGGAGTGAGTACCCAAAGTAAGGAGAAGCAGGAAGATCAGGAGATATCTGAAGAAGAAATAAGGACATGGGAAAGACAAAGAGATGTAATATGGTGTAATATTTATGCAAGGAGAAAGCAAAACTAACCAATACAACAAGACCAGCACCAAAGATATTTGAAGAGAAATACAGGCAAAGGAATCCGAATATGGAAAACTTTACAATACAAAAAATAAAAAGACAAAGAGGAAAAGTAGAAAAGGAGATCAGTAATGGAGAAGGTTAAGAAATAGAAACTGAGGTTATGGAGTACCTGCAAAGTGAAGGATTCAGTGTAGAAAATCTAATGCAAAAAGCACCACAACAGGATAGAGCAATGGATATTCAAATTAAGGGGAAACCAGTAGAACAGGAAGCAATTGGTCAGGTGCCATATCAAGATATGTTGGCGCCTTCCATAGGAAACCAGTATAAATGTTCACTTAAAGCTAGACCACAAGGGAAATAACAGGAGACTGCGGAAACTCTGATGTAGTCAATGTTGAGGAGTGATAGGCCAGTGAATTCCCATATGACAGAGCAATGGATGGCACAGGATGAAAGCAAAGAGAAGGTGCCACAGGAAGATGCTACAGAACTTTCTATAGAATGCCCACAGGAAGTGGAAATCAAAGGATGTGCCCTCAACCTGGAAGAAAATGAACTAAGGGAAGAGTTGCTTGATTTACTGGACATAGCTAGATATGCTGAAATCAATGGAAGAAATAGACTGCAGAAGGTCAATAAAACCCCAA
Source organism: Protopterus annectens (assembly GCF_019279795.1). NCBI lineage: Eukaryota > Metazoa > Chordata > Ceratodontiformes > Protopteridae > Protopterus > Protopterus annectens. The sequence goes on from NC_056735.1 coordinate 1,016,403,093, forward strand.
AAGTCAGAAGTCTGATAAAACAAATGAACACAGTAATTAGAACTGTCCATAGAGATCTATGCAATATAACAGAGGTAAACAGGATATGTTTCTGTGAAGCTACATTAATAACTGATAAAGTTCTACCAAAAGAACACAGAATAGTGAGGCAAAGGAAGGGGAGAAATCGAATACCATCATGGAAGTATTGAATAGAGAAAAATATAAAGCAATTAAAACAAGAAGTGTCACTGCTAGAAGACTATAGAAGAGTGAATAGATCAGTAAAAATACTAAGAAAGACAGATGTGATAAAAGTAGTGCACAGTATTAGAACAGACCAGGCTCTATCATGCACTATCACAAATAGCAAATTAAAATTTTCAGCACAGGCAGAAAAACTTAGAAGATGCACAGATACATATAAAGAAAAAGTACAACATAAGCTATTTAGTGATGACCCAAAAAGTTTTATAGAGAATTGGGGAAAAAGGTAAAAGGAATTTAAAGACTGCCAAAAAAAGAAGAAATAGATACATTTTAGAGAAGTATCTACGAAGATCCTGTGGAACACATCAAAGCTGCTTAATCGATAAAAGAAGTAAAAGAAAGAATAAGAAGTTTAAAGGTACAGGATTGAATTGAGATGAAGTAACAGCCAGAGAGAGTGAAACAAAGTTAAGAAAAGCCTCTAATTAGAAAGCCTCAAGCCCAGATGCCGTACATAACTTTTAGTTAAAAGTATTAACATCTTTGCATGAAGACCTAGTCATGAGTAAGAACTATTTATATGCACACCCCAAACAGACACCAGTCTGGCTAACAACAGGTAAAACAATGCTCCTACTTAAGAGTGAACCTGCAAGCTACCCCCAAAATTATAGACTAATAACTTGCCTTCCGACCACATATAAACTATACACAAGAACTGATGCTGACAGAGTTTATAGTCATTTAGAGGAAAACTCAATTATGGCAGTAGAACAAAAGGGCAATAAAAGAAAGTCATATGGAACAAAGGATCATTTGTTGTTAAAGTCATAGTGGAGAATTGTAGAAAAAGGGGAAGAATCTAAGTATGGGATGGATTGATGACAAAAAAGCATTTGATAGTATCCCACATTCATGGATAAAAGGGTGCTTAAAAATGTATAAGATTTATCCTACACTGATCGACTACATTACAGTGACCATGAAACAATGGCAGGCCACTTTGCAATTAAACCACGATAAATGGCAAACTATTATCCCAGGGATAAAAATTCAAATGGTGATATTCCAGGGTGACTCTCTGTCACCGTTGATGTTCTGCCTTGCCCTTAACCCATTAAGCTGTTTACTTAACAGCTTAGACCATGGCTGTAATTTGGCTCCTAGAAAACAACAAAGCCTAAAGATTTCTCATCTTCTATTTGACGATGATTAAAAACTGTATAGGTCATCAGATGAGGAACTGAAAGCACAGTTGCAGGTTGTCAAAACTTTTTCAGATGATATTAGAATGTCATTTGGCCTTGATAAATGTGCAAAAGCAACCTTTAAAGCAGGAAAACTGCAGCACCAGGGAAACATCAGTTTGGGACAAGAATGTGATATAAAAAAACTTGAGCAAAGACAGTGTATAAATACTTAGGAATTGATGAAGGATCAGCAATAAAACATGAACAAATGCGAGTAAAACTTAGTAAGGAATGTTTTAGAAGACTTAAATGAATCCTGAAAACAGCACTGAAATCTAGGAACAAAATCCAAGCTATAAACCAATTTACTCTTCCTGTCCTAACTTACAGTTTTGAAGTGATTGATTGGCCCCAAAATATGTTGGATATATTAGATATTAAGACAAGAAGGATGCTTCATGCTCACCATATGATCTTGGAACTCCACACATATCTACTGACCTCATGAGACCCAAATGTATTGCAAGTTTTGAAACATGAGGAGAATAAATCTACGATGACTTTCCTGCTTAACCTAGCAGAAGCATATCAGTGTCAAGCAGGAATGGAAATCAAACTTTCCATTTGGGATGTACCTTACAAGACACCTGCAACAGCTGGAAAGACCACAGAAGTACCTCACCAAAAGGATTACTGGCCTCAAACAGATGCCCTATGCAGCTCGACTGAAGAAACTCCAGCTGTACTCGGTTGCATACCGCCTACTTAGAGGTGATCTCTGCCTGATGTACAAGGCCATGTCCAACCCAGAATTGTTGGACATGCTCCACCTAAAGAAAACCATATACCCTACAGCCACACGATCTAGGGATCTAAACCTCACCACAACAATAAATAGGACATGCTGTCGGGATAGATTCCTGTCCAAGAAACTTCCCATGCTATGGAACAGGATTCCAATCTACATTAGGGAGAGCTCCTTACTAATACTCTTTAAGAGAAACCTTGACGAGTGGATGGGAAACAAGAAGTTTACTCCGGGGATCACTTCATTGGCTCTGCTGGACAGAGGCACAGGGAACTAATTTAAGGGGGCGGTGAAAGCCAACACATTCCGGCTAGGCTTATAAATGCCTTTAGGCAGATAGCCTAGTACCTACCTATGAACCTATGAACTTATAAACCATTAGTAGATAAAAATCAAGCAGCAACTGAATGTGCCAAAAAAAAAAAAAAAAAGAAAGAATATAAGGTGAAGAATCCGATGAAAAGGCAAGAAATGTGGAAAATGCATAAGTTTCAAGTATAGAAAATTTTTGGAAGAACCTCATGTTGATCAGGAACAAACACAGGAATGGTTAAGGAGAGGTGAATTTAAACCAAGAGATGAAAGGTTAATATTGGCGGCTCAAGATAGTGGGCTATGTACACACCGGTTTACAAAGTCCATTGAATATGTGGGAGGAACAGACAAATGTAGATTTTGCAAAACTGAACTGAAAACAGTCACACACCTCTTTGCTAGTTGTGACATACTAATGGCAGAAGGACTGTATACTGAAAGGCACAATAATGTGGCGAGACTGTTGCATTGAGGATTGTGCAAACATTATGGTTTTGAAGTGGCTGAAAAGCACTGGAAACATGAGCCAGAAAGCATCATAGAAAATAATGAAGTCTGCATCACATGTGATCATCCATTATCAATAATTCAAAATATAGATGCTAGAAAACCAGATATAGTGTCCCAGGAAAAGAAGACAAAAGTAGCATTGATCATTAAAATCGGCACACTCAGTGACTACAGTGTCCTGCACACAGAGAGACATAAAGTTATAAAATATCAGGATCTGCAAGCAGAAATGAGAGCAATGTAGAAGAAAGATACCCAGATAGTTCCGATAGTAGTAGGAGCAATGGGTCTTAGAGAAAAGAGTCTAAACTCTTACTTAGATATGCTACCAATATATGTAACTCTGTACAAACTGCAGAAGGAGTCATTACTGGGAACTCTGTGGTAGTTGTGAAGAGCACTTTTGGCTGATATCAAAGAGTGCAACAATACTAATTTCATGAACTTTAATCATGCTTTGACTTAGGAATGGGGTCCATTCCAGTCATTGTATTAGAAACCCAAGGAATTTGGAGAAATTAAAAAAAAACAGGGATGAAACTTTAAATCTTTAGGGATTAGAGTTTTATACATAAGAGACTTGAACAATATGGGATACTTATAAAAATGTGATTTCTGTAATTAAAGATTTGCCAGGTCAGTGGATAGATAGGAAATTTACTTTACTTGGATGAATTAATATAATGCAAACGATAATTCTGCCATTGATTTTGCATTTAGTTAGTCATCTTCGCAAATCTAAAAAATAAGTATTTGGGTAAACAAAATGCAGTCTATCTTAAAAAAATATTTGTCCAGGTCCCCTTCAATAAACACATCACACCGAATGACATTTGACGACCTTTATTAAATTCCATAGATATAAAACGTTGACCAATATTCATTCATTTCGACCAAACATAATACAGGTGAAATATCCATGTAACATTATCATAGGACAGGACAGCATAAACCTGCTCAGCCAGATCAGTAAGCAGCATCCATACCTCCACTCACTTACTTATGAAGCAGCATACCCGCTCACTTCCATTACCATTTATTGCATTATACCATCAAACAAATAAATGTCTTCCTCCGCTTGCTTATGTACTTATCAAGCAGCGTAACAGCTCACTTTCCTTTCCCAAATTATTGAATTGACCATCCAACACCAGAGGGGGAACAGAAGAGGGCAAGCCTGCCCCTCTTCTCTGCCCTATCCAAACTAAACATAACCACGTTCCAACTAATAAAAAGGGGGAGGGAGGGTGGGTAGCAAATTCAAGCCAAAAATGTGACTCCAAATCCAGTTACATTTGCCTAACATCCTTTAAGCCGCTCCCTACCCCTACCTCACTTCCTCCCAAACCTCATCCATTCCTATTTAACCATATCCTCCCCCATCCTCTCAATTCCTGCTACTATATTTATCTAACCCCCCCTTGAAGATGTCCCTGGACAAATTGGTCTATTCAAAACCTCATTTGTCCAGGTCCCCTTCAAGAAACACATCACACTGAATGACATTTGATGACCTTTATTAAATTCCATAAATGTAAAACATTGACCAATATTCATTCATTTCAACCAAACAAGATACAGGTGAAATAACATCCATGTAACATTATCATAGGACAGGACAGCATAAACCTGCTTATCCTGATCAGTAAGCAGTGTCCATACCTCCACTCACTTACTTATGAAGCAGTGTACCCGCTCACTTCTGTTACCATTTATTGCATTATACCATCAAACAAATAAGCAGCTTCCTCTGCTTGCTTATGTACTTATCAAGCAGCATAACCACTCACTTTCATTATCATTTTTTGCGTTATACCATCAGCCAAATCTTAAGTACTTATCAAGCAGCATAACTGCTCACTTTCCTTTCCCAACTTATTGAATTGACCATCCAACACCAGAGGAGGAACAGAAGAGGACAAGCCTGCCATTCTTCTCTGCCCACCAGCCTGACCAAGCTGTTCCCCCTCTCTCCACCAAACTTCCATCATCTAGCCACCATTAGGGGATAAGGTCAAACATCATTTGGTGTACAATAATTACAGGACATTAACAGTCCCTGGAAATTACCTAATGATTACCAGGGCATGACCTGCCACTGGACCAGGAAAACTCAACCTCCAACCACTGAAACTAAATAAAAGCAATTGCATACCATCATTTCCATAGCAACCCCCTTTTACTTGCCCAATGACATGTAGAAACAAACCTGAAACATTTCAAATACCATTTAACAGCCTCCTTGCTAACACCAACTGCCCATTTTAAACAGTAAGGCACCTAACCCCCATGATAGCTTTAGCAATCTGACCCCTCTTAGTTCTATCAGTACCCATGAATGCCACCAGCAATATACCAAACTTGAAAATGTCCTATGCCATCTGGTTGAAACAAGATTAGCAGCATGCCAACTCCATCCAGATGTAGAAAATAAACTATACCCTTTCTCTCCTGCAAGTACGGTAAATCAAGCCACACTTCCCATGCAAGGACACCCACTCTAGCTCACCATCTGAACCCACTAACACAATGCAACCCCTTAATCCCCTACCCCTGAAGTCTGCAACCCTACCCGAGTTAATCCCAGAAAACCCCAGCTACCACTAAAACAATGTATATTTACTCCTGATGCTCCCCACCCAAAACAAGCAAAGCAAGCCACTACATTGTAACTACTCAGAATAAATTATAACAATTCATATGCAGCTGCATTGCTGAAAGGCCATAACCTCTTTACACACCACTCCATCAACCAACATCAACCTTGACCCCTTCTCTCGCCTCTCGAAGCCCCCTTCCTTCAACCTACCAAGTAATGCCAAGTCAGCCTTTCTTCATTTGCAACCTCCGAAGTAAGTGTAAAAGAAAAAAAATGTAAATACTTCATTCACACATAATCACAACTTCTTAATGACAGTATGCATCACCAATGGCATATACCCTTCATCAACTGCTTAAAATGCATTTACTACCACGTACAAACACCAGTGAAACTTAAGATGTGTTAATAAAACTACTACACACCTCACAGATTCACGATGCAACTGATACCCATGCAAAATAAGCAAATGATTGCATTAAAAGGCCTATTCCATAAATAAATATATCACTCTTTCCCCACCAAATGGTTCCCAACAACATTGTTAACCATAATTAAGGCAAAGAGGAAAACATCCATAGTCGTACTTTTATAGCCTATTACCAAACCTGAGGTGTAAATTATCCCCCACGGCTCTACCTATATCCCTTTTAGACACAGGGAAGAATCACACGTGACCCTCATAGAGTAACAAGCAATGCACTCTGGATTAAGGAATCTTACTTACCTGAAGCTGGCTAGTTCATCAAAACATTACAGCCATTAACCTAGTAACTATCCCCACTCCTGAAATTGGTGCTGCTCCTCCAACCAATAAAACCCCAAACTATACATAAGCAAATATCAAACCCTGCTATAACTTGCCCTCAACATACCCTATTCTCCCTTGGCCTTACACTACCCAGCTGCACCAACCTTGAAATGCCTTAATGAGTACAAAATAAACACTTGTTAACATACCATCTACCAAACATCACCCAGACTCCTCAGCAGAATACCTTACTTCCAAATACAAGTGCATAATAACCATAAATAAAATGAATATAGATAAGCTGACTTTATAGGGCCCTAGCACCAGTAACCTAGTGACTTCCTAAGCCTTTAATTACTGCGCATCCACTAAACTCACCCTGGAGTTCTACTCACCTCCCTCGAAGGACAATAAGAGCAGTATGTGGAAATAATTATTGATCTTGGCTAGCCTACAAAAACCCTAAGCCATTAACCTCATAGCTTCCCATGCTCTTATGATTGTTATAATTTTACCTTATGTGTAAACTCCAAAATCCATATCCAACCCCCCATGTCATCTTGCCCCAAACATACTTCCCTTTACACCCCATGGTGCACCACTCCAACAGCATGTAATAAAAAGCATTACCTTTCAAAGCCATTTCATCAGGGCACTGACCACTGCTCGCCCATCTCTGACCTCCTTGTGCACTGCACAAACAACTGTGACATACATTAAACAGGCTCCATCCATTGAATCCTCTTCCTTCAGATCACCAACTGCAGCCCATTCCATTCTTCACCTCTGCCACCTGCAAAAGAAAACAAATTAATCACCTTACCTTTACAAAAACAGAAACAATGATGAACCTCCGGCTTGACCACTTGTGTCTAGTTAGCAAACACCTTCCCACCATGACCCCTATTACACCAGCTATCTTATGCCCTTGTCAGCTACAAGAACTCCAATGTCATCTCAGACAGAAATCAGCCATCATTTGCTAAGGAGCCACCCTTTATGAAAGATGGACCAAAACCATGACACAGATCCGGGCATTCTGTAAAATCTATGCAGATAAAAAGGTATGAATCACTACCCTGGACCCCCTTCAAAAGAAATTAGCAGCTGAACTACATGCTGTGTACCCATCTGACCCCACTATCAACCTGAACACCTGCTCCCAACAGCAAAATCCACCTCTGCCTGACCACAGGGCAAGGACCCGTCCTACCCTCTCCTTTCCCTATCCCACCAAGACCTGGCTTCAAGCCCACTTGCGTCCCACATGTCATAAAATGTGTGTGAACACAACCTGTTAGCTCTCCCCTTCAATCTCAGAGCAATAAACATGGCCAAAACCGACCAACCCAGGGAGACAACCTTCAACCATTGCTCTTACAAACTCAAAACTACAAACACTACAGATCCCCAAAGCAGCATAAGTCATAGCCGCGCATGTGACCCACACTAAAGTGTCCATCACCACTCTTATCAAGACTTCCCCAGCCCCAGTTTTATGAAACTGTACACAAACATGAGGTCACACATACATCTCTGTGCTGAAAACCTCGAGAAATTGCTTGTCATTACCCTGTACCTTCCAACTTCAATAATCAGCCAGTGACATGCCAGGACACAGACAGCATAGGAAGATTTTTCAGCATAAGGGAATATGGGAAAAACATTGTAACTTCTTCAGATATACTTACTACAAACACACAGTCTGAAACTTTGCATTTAAATGCTGAGAAAAATCAGAATCCTAAGACTTTGTCATTTAAACAAAGGCATGTAATTGTTAAACGTTTGAAGGCTGAAGAAAGACAGTGAATACTTCAACTTAAAGAGAATGTATACAAATTACTATTTTGATTTGCCCTAATGGAATTGTTTTGACTAATTCAAAAAAAAAAAAAAAAAAACTATTCGAACAAACAAAAATAATTTAGTAGCAATCGAACTGGTATGTACAACATAGTCACATAACTAATACATACTAAGATATCCTTCTATACGTGTTGCACAGCTGAAGGCAAAACATTAACCTGAATTCCTCAGAGTCAGCAGTGCATTCATTTAAAAACAAAATTAAAACAACCTGAGAAACATAAGACTATATTGCACATCGAGACACCATTTTACATTGAGCGTACTGTAGAAAATATAAATATACAACCAAATGTTCCTAGTTACCTTTTTGAAAGCCTTCTCAATATTAGAGAAATACCTTCCCTTACGCTTTCTACAGAAAAGAAAACAACTTTGGGATCAGTAACTGACTTTCATCAAATTATCAGAGAAAGATGAAATATATCAGAAATTTATATTGATATAATTCGAAAAACTATGAACCACTCATGCACTTTTGAAACTCAGAGCAACCATATAAAACCAAGCCGAGATCACAGTAAAGTTTCCTTTAATGTGTGCACATTAAGTACTTTTGTCACAAGACCCTGACTTCCTCCACCGCCTCTTCCCCAGCCAAATTGCTGACTCCTGTACCGCCATCTTGTAATCACGGAAACTACCAGCATTGAAAGCAGACAGTGCAGTGCATCGTGGGTATCAGCCTAAAACTCCATCTGTCATCTAGAAAATCAGACAAAATCTGATTCTGATACAAAATGATCTATTACACCTGGACTCTTGTCCTCCCCTTGATAGTTTGCAGTAGTCAGAATGAACCGAGTCATACTTCTGCTGTAAAACTTCAGTCGTGGTTTTTTTTTTTTTTTTTTTTATAAACATAAGCTTCAAGACTGATGTCGACAGAAAAATTGTGACCCAGTTGCAAGCTGAGCCTGCCATAACCCTCCCCCCACCAGCCATTAAAGCCATGCCCTGCATGAACTCCTGACAGGCATCTTCACAAATAGACACAACCCTCGAAAACATTCCCAAACCAAACCCGAACATTGACTACTGCTGCCAGAGACCTCTGTCTCTCGAATGCCACATATCCACAGAATAGAGCCTGATTATGATTATTAAAAAGTAACAATACTGTGCGTGTCCATTATGGGAAGGCCATGGAACAGATAAGTGATGTGATAACCTTTCAGCGGTACCCGTTCATATCATGCATGCGCTGAGGCAATAATTCCGCTTCTCCCAGATCCCACGAAAAGACATCCAGTGCTGCCGCTTAGACTTTCCTCAAAACAGCAAGAATAACCTACCCTACCTCTAATGAATCCTAAACCCCTTGCAGCAGCCCACCAGTCAGTATTCAAACTTAAGACCATTGAAAGAAAAAGCGGACCCTCTTTTTTTAATTTTTTAAAAATTTTTATTTATTTATTTTTTTAGTGTGCGTGTGTGTATGCTTGCATGAAAGAAAGTGCTGGCACTGACTGTTAACCCCACGCTGCTCCTGCGTGGTTTACCTAACTCACTCAGAGCCCACGAGAAATCACTGCTGTAGAAAATAACCCAGAATGTGGCACAGCAAACTGTCCCCACAGAAGACTGCAATTCCCGTCACATCTGAAAGCAAAACCACCATCCCTGACAACGCGCTATAGACCAGCAGAAGGGGAACACCCCCAACCAACTCCAACGTAACAGTCAATGGCACAATCACTCCTGTACATCCTTCACTCCCCAAAGAGGCTTCCAAACAAATCAAAGCCATTCCCTCAAACAAAACACTACACACACACACACGCACACACGCGCACACGCACACACGCGCACACGCACACACACACACACACACACACACACACACACACACACACACACACACACACACACACACACACACACACACACATCGCTTTACACCCTCATACAAGAAATCTGAAGAAAGACCAAACACAGGGGGACAAAGGCCAAAATTGGAGAGAAACTACCATCGTACTGGAACATAGCAAGTTGCTGGCCTAAACAGAATTTGTGCCAGCATCTCTAAGCTTTACTTGACATAAACGTCTGCTCACTAAGCTTTAGTGAGCCACATTCAAAGATTAACTGGAGTCAAAATGCATACATTTACTTTTTAATTACAAGCCCAACAATAAACCGAACCTCTATTTCTTTTACTAACATCAAACATTGCAGCACTACAACATTTTTTCTTCCATCTGCTACTGCTAACAAGCCTCTAACACAAAATACCTGTCTTTATTTACTACCATGACAAACAAGCACCCTCAGTAACAGTGGCTATCCAGGAACACTGCTGCAAGGCGAGTGGTAGCCCTTCAAAATGGCATCCAAAGGAGAGTGAATAAACCATTCTGGACTACAAATCCCATAATCTTAAATGACAATGACACAATGCTTTCTCTCAAAGAGCAAGCCCAGTACAGCACTGTATAGATAGTGCAGACAGACTAATAAAGGCACATAGAAGTGCACAAAGTGGTGTCTCAAACTTCTGTAGCTTCCATCCCCACTCCTGCTATTGCAAACATATCTTTATCAGTCTTGTTTTACCAGCAGCTCCAATTTTTTTATTATTTTTTTTTTAATAGGCATATTTGTTCCAAGGGACATCATGCCCTCCCACCCATGGCTACCCTGCTCCCCGTGCATAAGCGTAAGTGGCCATTACTGATGGGTACATCAAAGCCAGTGAAATTACCACTGAACCAGCCCACCACAAAACCATTACCAGGAGTCAACATTCCTCGGAAACATTCAAGCGCACCAGACCTGCCTTGCCCCATTAGCACAAATGTCCATGAAAACCAGACCCATGGCAATCAACCACAGAATACACCGAGAGGGCAAGGGCATACTGTAACCTCATGAAAGCAGCTCCAAGGAAATGAATCCTGAAGTGCAAATCACCTCCATTACTGCTGTCAGCCTTGCAGTGACTCCTAGTCAGTGCCACGTAGCCCCCTGCCCCCGAAACCCACTTTGATAGAGACAAAAAAAAAATGACAACAATCAGGGGGTTACTTACCTCACCCCTCCTGCTAGACACTTAAGGCCTACCTGATCACTAGCCTTCCTCAGGTCGTCACGGATGTGATCCTGCACTAGCAAGTTCACATCAAAATGTGACTTCTAATCCAGTTACACTTGCCTAACATCCTTTAAGCCCCTCCCTACTCCTACCTCGCTTTCTCCCAGGTTCTTATTAGAACAATGAAAATGCATTCCATTGAATGAATTTTCAGCAACACCTAAACAGCGAACAGGCAAAACAGCAAAGCGGCTGTTCAGCAAATTCTTTCTCTGGGAAAGAAGTCTCTTGACCGCTTTGTTGCTTTGCTGTGTTCTGCACTGTAGTGTGGTCTCAAAGATTCCCTTATCTGGTATAGCTCCCAAGCGTAAATGTGCAACAGTTACTGACCTTAGGGTTATGGTGCGGGTTAAGGTAAGTGCATATGTTTTAAACTGTTTACATTTTTTTTTTTGAGTTAGATGTACGGTTGAGTTAAGTGCATATGTGTTTTAAGCTGCTTACTTTGTTTTTTGGGGGGTAGAATTAGGGTTAAGGTAAGTGTGCATATGTTTGGAAATGTTTACTGTTTTTTTTTTTGGTTGGAACAGCAATTTCTTTCCCTAGGAAAGAAATCGCTGTTCTGAAGTGTCGACATTTTCAGCTTTCACTGAAATAAGGTTGATGAAACATTGTTCGCTGTTTTAAGCATTCAATATTGCAATATAGACCCTTTCCTCCCAAACCTCATCAATTCCTATTTAACTCTATCCTCCCCCTATCCTCCAAATTCCTGCTACTATATTTATCTAAACACCCCCCCCCCCCACGAATATGTCTCTGGAAAATTGGTCTGTTCCAAACCTCATTTGGTGAAAAAAGGGAAGTAAATTAGCAAAATGAAGAATAAAGTAGGGGGTTATCAACAATGGATAGAAAATGAGAAACTAAAGGTTCTTTTAATGAGGGGCTGGAAAAGAAGTGTAAATGCTAAGGGTGGGAAAGGTGATTTACCTTGGAATTCAAAGCTTAATGGGATAAATAATGTCAGAGCACATCAGAGGATTTTAAGCACTCAAGAAGAAAAACAAGGAAAAGAAAGGGTTAATAAAGTGTGGAGTGAAGGCGGTACTGTTTTATAATATAAATTCAGTACCATTAGAAATAAGCCATAATTAAGGAGAGGGAGCCAAGATAGATACATTTGCTTGGTATTCACGTTATATTATGTTTTCTTAATTCTAAACTGGAGGTTATGGATTGCACAAGCTCGACAGTACTATATCTGTATTGTATTGATTACTGTTTTCATTTAATTGGTTCTATTTATGCTAACCTGTTAATTTATTTTAGTTTTGATTTCTCTTTGAATTTGGAAATTATGAGTTTTCACAACCTAATTTAAGATTTCATGATAACTGGTATCTTTATAATTATTCAATATAGGAAGGGCAGAAAAACAAAAAAAAAAATACTTTATCTGCTCAGGAAGGCCACAGCAGTGTGTCCAAAAATTACGAATTGTATTGATCAGAATGTATTGGTGCATCAGTGTTTTATAACGCAACAATTTAATTTTTGATTTCAAACACTATTTAACAAAACAAGGACACAATAATATTATCTTATTCTCTGTAGTACATGGCACAGATTATTTTGGAAGATAACTGCCAAGAAAATGTTTGACTATATGGAACAGAATTACAGCTGGAAAAGAGTGAGAAGCAAAAAAATGTACTCAATTCTCTGTTGTTACTTATGTAATAAAGTTTTAGCAGCCAGTTGTTCCAGTAAGTGACATTATAATTCATCATCTGAAGCCTCATGAGGCAGAAATCTTTCCTAGATTTATGACTCCATTCCATCCTTTCTTTTAAATTGAAAAATAAATGATTTTTTTTTTTTGCACTCAGGTTTTCTTCCTTACATGTAAAATAATAATACTGATATATCAATCTATATATCTATATATGTATATCTATATATATATATATATATATATATATATATATATATATATATATATATATATATATATATATATATATATGTGTGTGTATATATACTGTATTACATTACAGTTATGAATTGGCTGAATATACAACTGTTTTATTGACCTGTCTTAGACCAATGTATTGTAAATCAGGACCTGCTACAAGTTCTTCCCCGGGATTCATGAAGCTCGGCGCAAGGCCGGTGTAAGGCCTGCGCCGGCGGTGCAGTGAATAGTCGGCGTAGTAGCGCCATATGCATAGTAATGAGAGCGCGCCGCAACCACAGACACGTGCGTAGTGTACGTGAGCGAGCCCAAGTAGGATGCGTCCGGAGGCGTGGCTAAGCCGGCAGGCGATGAGCAACCTAATGTGCTGACTGCCACGGTCCGCCCATAATAGTAATGGCAGCAGCCAGGGCCCGTGCAGAATGAAACGCACGTAGAGTATGCAACATAGTACCCGTCCCAACAAAACGGAGAAGCAAATACAACCCACGAAGCCCTAAGTGTACCCGTCCAAGGAACAAAGGATACGCGTAACACCGTGTTTGTCCCGCAAAGCACCGTCAGCGGGCATACCCAGAGAAGGTGTACCGCAGCATGTCAGCGAGCCGCACCGACATAGGAGTAGCGACTAAGGTTACCACCTGTCCCACTTTGCGAGGGGCAGTCCCTCCATGGGCAGTTGTGTGCCGATAAAAAATATTAAAAACGGCAAATGTGCTAAGATTGTAGGACATAATGATATCCCGTATTTAATGTAATGGTTGCATGAAATGGTTATTTCCGTAACTGAAATACCTAAATGTCACAAGAAACAGAATAAGCAACCAAACTGCTACAACAATAAGCTTTTATTTAGGCAAACAAGTGAAGTTATATGCTATATAGTGACCGTGGGTATGTGTCGGCCTGTAAAATCTGATGTGAGTCCCGAAAATGTCCCACCTTGGCCACTGGAAAAGGTGGCAACCCCAGTAGCGACATGGGCATGGTCACCAGGGTTACCAGCTGTCCCACTTTGCTATGGACAGTCCCTCATTGGACAGTTGTGTCCCGGCAAAACTCGAAAGAATGGCAAATGACCTGAGATTTCCTGCCAGAAATATTCCCGCAATATACCTGTAATAGTAGCATAAAACATATATTTTGTATATGAAACACATACATGGCATAAGAAACTGAATAAGGAACCCAAATGCTAACAGAATAAGCGTATATTATGGCAAACAAGTGAAGTTCTGTCAACTCCACTTGCTGTGGGTATGTGTTGTCCTGCAAAATCCGATGTTTCCACAAAAGATGTCCCACTATGGGCATTGGAAAAGGTGTCAACCATAATGGTCACAAGCAGTAGTGAGAGTACACAGCCGGGTAGCTGTGTCGACATAACAACAGGAAGGAACCAAGATACCTTAAACACAGGCAAACATGTGCATAGCAACATGTCACACACCCAGCAACGTGTTTGTCGCATACACAGGACGGCGTATGTCTAAGTGTAATATCCAGAAGCAGAACCCATGCATGCAGATGTAATACACAATAGCCCCATTGTAGCATGTAAGTCCCACCCATGTACGCCTGTGCACCCAAACCAGCTAGCATCCTTGTGCAGCTACACACCTACACACAATGGGCATACCTGAAATGTGGTAAGAAGTACTGTGTTAGGCAGTGCCACATGGGCAAATATGTACCCCACATGTCACCAACCCACCTCAGGTACAGATATGGAAATGGCTGCATGTGAATGTGTCTGCAGAATGTGTACATCCCGCATGTGGTATGTACCCGTCCAAACCATATAGGTTTGCACACGCCACGGTGCACATAACTGTACACATGTGGACAAGTCGGGTTGTTGAACCACCGCATCGATGATTAGCTATGCAGAGAAGTCAAACACATATAGCGGAACATGTGCCTACCAAACAGGACGTCCTAACAGGGTGCCACAGGCACAGAAGGGGAAGGTGGGACATCACATGTGGAGAGTAGCGTTGCCGGACGGCCAAATACACACGGTCAAGGTAAAGGACGGAACAACATGCATATGGCCGGATGGATGTTGTTAGAAAAATATATATAGAAACACATATGAAGTGCCAGTTTAGAAGCAAAATACTATATAATGCATTGAATTGTACCGCACAATATGGCAGTAGAAATGATCATGCATGTAATTGGTGAAGCTTAGCTGCAGTGTGATCGAACTCTGAGCCTGGCAGTAACCAGTACAGCAGGCTTATGTCTCTCAGCATTAATTATCTGCTGGGTTACAGAAAATTAAATGTATGTACATGCATAACATCCTCCCTTCCCCTGAGGAGGATGGCCTTGTGAGCTCTATCGAAGATAGAGTACAACTCCTTACCAGAGAGACAAAGGAACGTATTAAGAAATGAACTGACTATTGTATCGGAACAGTCCAGGGTCCTTGAAACACCTACAATCAGAGAAGGACACTGTAATTGACCAGGTGCCTTGCAAGGCTGTGTTATTCTCATGGGAAAACATTTTAAAAGCATGACCGCAGCACCCACGTATGTATAGAACATTGCGGACCATAGTGATGGAAATGCCCTGTGACCGACCACGTCAGTAAGGTGGGCAAAAGCTGATTGTAAACACTATATAAAGAAATTGCTTACTGTATAGAGTCAGACAAAACTCTCATACTTGGACTGTATATTAGTTTGCCTACCTGTGTACACTACTAAAACGTTGTGAACCCGAGCTTCCTGTGTTATTGACTGTCACTTAGAAAAGCCTACTGATTACTACAGTCTGGTTTCAACAACTTATTTGAGATTGTGGTCTTTCTTAGCCGGAATTCCCTTGGTAAGCTACAGGTCAGAGTGCATGTGTGGTTAGACATCTGCGCAGGAGAATTTGCCTAAATGGTTCTTCTGGAGTGAAAAGACCTCCGACTGAATTGTTGTGTGTAAAGAGGCTGTCCACTGTCTGATCTGTGGCTGAAAAGCGGAAAACTGGATCCCAAGAAGAAAACGTGCAGTCATAAACAGGAGGCTCAGGTAAGGAGGGTTTGCCTCTTTGTCTCTATTGTAGATCAGGGACCAGACTACATTGTGTTTCTGTTAACAGTTGTGATAGCAGGTCGAAGACCAATCCAAGTAGTTTTAAATCTGGACATAGATCAGGGGAACACAGAGTAGAGTAAATAGTCATTGTAGACACTACAGTGGATACAGGGAAGGAGATACCATGTGGTACGAGAGAAGGGTTACGTAACAGTCGTGTAGAGCATATGGGAGATTAGTGCACAAACAGATCATGTGATCCGCGTTTGACGGGTGACGTGGAGTATATGCAATTGCAGAGGGCACATAATGTGAGATATTCTGCAAAATGGGGTAATAAATATGACATTGATGGTATATTAGACAAAATATCGTTACTGAAACATTGGAATCACTGAAAATGTGATGCAGATGTTCTAGGGTAACCACCTGTTCCACTTTGTGAGGGACAGTCCCTCTTTGGCCAGTTGTGTCCTGCAAACAAACTGAACAAATGGCAAATGTCCTGATATCTTAGGACAAAGATTTCTCAGATATCTTCTTAAATGGTAGCATAAAACAGTAATTTCGTATCTGAAACACCAAAATATCATAATAAACAGAATAAGCAACTCAAATGCTACAAGAATAGGTTGCTCTCCTGGCAAAAAGTGAATTGCTGTCCTTTGTACTGGCCGTGGGTATGTTTTGCCCTGCCAAATTACACGTTCCTAACACTAATGTCCCACCTTGTGCATTTGAAAAGGTGGCAACCCTAAGATGTGCAGGCGGAAAAACAGCGACAATTGGGTATCCGTCAAGCACATAGGTGGATTGAGGTAGTGAACTGAAGGGAACAGAACACTAGAAATGCAAAAGCATCATACGTACACAAAGAAGATAATATACAGTAGTAGCGACAGCCCCCCCCCCTACCACCTCCGATACCACATCCAGGATATGAAGCGGGAGGGCAGGCTAGTCCCCCCCACGTTATCCTCTGGCAACAGAGGTATCACAACGACCAAATGTAAGAGAAGCTATTGAAACCACATCCCGAACTCGTAACATACCTAGGGACACTCAAGTAAGAAGACAGTCACTAGAACAGAGTGAGGATATCTGTCAATTAATTGAAGTACCGAACCCGCATGCAGGACAGGAAGGCCAGGACCCAACTCCCTTAGTGTATAGACCGTGGACATCAGAAGATATCTGTAAAGTCACAGAGGGAATTCCCCATCTACAAAGTAATCACTATTCACCATGCAATACCCCTGTATCTTCTGATAGAAAAGCAAAGGGGGAATGGCGGATGGTACAGGATTTACAAGCTGTAAATCATGTAATAATACCTAGGGTACCGATGGTGCCAGACACACACACTATATTGAATGCTATGATCCCGCCACAAAAGTATCTTACCGTGGTACATATAAGCTATGCTTCCCTCTCAATACCTATACATCCAGATAGTCCGTATTGTTTTGCATGTACATTCAGGGTAACAGATACAGCCATACCCGGCTATCGCAGGGATACTGTGAAAGTACAACGATATTCGCACAGGAGATGGCTAGCAACATTCCGGTGTTTACTCCACCCGGGGCCAGTGAAGTTCTGCTTTATGTGGATGATATTCTGCTTGCGGCCCCTACCCATCAGCAATGTAGGGAAGATACAATAGCATTATTGAAATATTCAGCAGAACAGGGACATAAATTAAGCAAGCATAAATTGCAACTACAGAGAATACAGGTCAAGTACCCGGGATATGTGGTATCCAAGGAGGGTAGAACATTACATGACGATAGGAAGGCAGCAATTTCACAAGCACCCAAGCCAACTACCAAGAAGGGAATGATGTCCTTCCTGGGCCGACTAACATTTGTCAAAGCTGGTTACCAAACAATGCTTTGGAATCTGCTCTATTGTCTGCTTCAATCTTTAATACACCTATGGCAGCACAACATATACTACACTGGATTCCAGTAGCAGAAACAGCTTTCTGCAGACTAAAACGATTGATAGCTTCAACATCTGTATTAGGTCTCCCGAATAATCATGACAGATGTTGTCAGACTGTAGAATGTAAGCAGGGATATATGACGTCAGTCTTGATGCAACAGCATGGAAGTAAGCAACGCCCCATAGCTTACTACTCATCGCAGTTGGACACTGTGGCATGGTCAGTGCCACATTGTGTACAGGCAGTTGTTGCAGCACCCATGGCAGTACAGGCCCCGGCCTTAATGTTATTATTCCACCCTCTCACTGTGAGAGTGTCTCATGCAGTTGCGATCATTCTGCTGCAAGAGAAAATAGCATTCCTGACCCGTGCTAGACATCTGTCTTGTTTGACCATACCCCTGAGTCAATCTCATATGGTGATTGAACGTTGTACAACATTAAACCTATCAACGTCACGTCCGACACCTGTGTATGGCACACCACACAGTTGCCTATATGAAATGGAGGAAATAACTCCACACAGACAGGATATCACCGATATACTCTTAGATGATGCAGAGGTGACAGTTTATGTGTACGGATCATGTAGAAAGAGTCCTACAGGAAAGAATCAAGTAGGTTATGCAGTAGTTATTGATAATGAGATTGTAGAAGCCCAACCCCTGCAGCATAAGGTGTCTGCTCAAGCAGCAGAATCGATAGCTTTAACACGTGCTTGTACTCTAGCGAAGAACTGATGTGTGGACATTTATACCGATAGTCAGTATGTTGTCTCTACAGTGCATGTTTATGAGCAGCAGTGGAAGAATAGGGGAATGATAACATCCACCGGTAAACCGATTAATCATGCGCAATTGATCTTGAATGCATTAGATTCCATTCAGTTACCCACTAAAGTAGCCAATTGTAAATGTGCAGCTCATACAAAGCAACAGGATAACAGTAGGAAAGGTAAGGCACGAGCTGATGCAGCCGCAAAACAAGCAGCCTCACAGTTGGAAAGTGTCTTTTTGAATGAGGAATGACAATCCTCAGACATTCTAGATGTAGAAATGTTACAAACAATGCAAACACCAACTACGAAAGCAGAAAAGCAGACGTGGGTATGACGAGGAGCA
This sequence comes from Protopterus annectens, assembly GCF_019279795.1. Classification (NCBI taxonomy): domain Eukaryota; kingdom Metazoa; phylum Chordata; order Ceratodontiformes; family Protopteridae; genus Protopterus; species Protopterus annectens. The sequence continues at coordinate 1,016,422,442 of NC_056735.1, forward strand.
ATCCTTGAAGACGGACTGTACATATCCACAGTGAGAAAGCCAATATTAACGTCTAATGTATTCAGATATGCGGCTGTGTTGAGCCATGGGTAGAGCCATGTCTCAACAGGGGGGATGGTACAGTTGGTTAACAGAATATCCCTAACATACGGAATTAGGAACCACATACAAACATCATGAGCAGCGTGTCATATTTGCAGTAAACATCATGCACAGGGAGCATTTAAACTGAAGGGAGTGGGTTTACCTACACCACCATAACCGTTCCGTACCATTTGTTTGGAGTGTATACAGCTGAATAAATGTGAAGGGAAGAAATACTGTTTAGTGATTATAGATATATTATCAAAATGGGTAGAAGCATTCCCAACCAGGAATCCGGATGCAGCAGCAGTGGCAAAGGTCCCAGTAAAATAAAGTATCCCTAGATCTGGCATACTGTACACAAGCTACAGTGACAATAGAACACATTGTGTGAACCAGACAATCCAGCAACCTGGGGGATTATTTGGCATTTCCATGAATATAAATTGCATGTACAACCCACAGTCAGCATGACTGGTGGCGCGTACAATGGGATCCCGAGAAATAAGTTGAGGAGGTTGGTGGGTGACACCCAGACGAGTTGCATTTGCTGTCTACCTCTAGCATTGCTGAGCATGACAACAGTTCCAAATGTAAAGTGTTTGACCCCTTCAAGTAGTATTTGGAATGGCATATCATGTGCCAGAGTGGAAAGCTGTCATGCCTGCAGAGCTGGAGGTCGATGGCTCATTAGCAGGTGACATGAGAGGATTGTTAACCAATAACACTGTTTTGCAGTTAAAGTCTTTTACAGATAAAGAGCAAGCGAAGCCGGACGCATAGCTGACTCCAGTATCCTGTGTGTATTTCACTGTTATCCAAATAAGATAATCTCCGAGTCCAACGTGTGAAGGTCTGTACCAGGTACTGTTGGCAACGCCTACTGCAGTAAAGTTTGTGGAGAGGTCGTCCTGGGTTCACCTCACAGTTTTTCAAACCGGTAAGGATATCAAGTCTGATTTACATCTTGTAGCTGATATACCATAGAGACTGAATCACCCGGGCCAGACTGTATAACAATACAAAGCAACCCCAAAGACATTTGGTTTACTGTCCTACTGATCATACACCTATTAACCATGTTTGTGTTGACTTTACATTTGCTGGGACCTTACCTGCATATAACTACACAGATACAAATAGTGATACGTGATGAACTGGCCACAGAGTGGCATCCAAACTGCAACACATACCTAGGCATGACGCGTGTGCATGTACAGACTATGAACATTTTAAATTGCTGTGTTTGTACTGCCATACCTACATCATATGGAGGACTTCCGATGTACGTTGTCCCCTTGGGGATAGATTGAGACTTGTGAATATTTACACTTTGATACAGGTTCTGTGAGATCACAGGACAAAGTGGCACTGTACTTACCTGTTACACAAAAAGGAATTGTTTGTTTTCATAAACATGATACAGTTCAAGTTGGTGGGAGTATTTGTAACATAACTGTGTCTTACAAATGTCATATAACAGCCAAAGATCACAGTAGTAGTTGTAGCACCATCCATGATTTGTATTGAAGCTTCATGAGAACAACGTGGAAAGATGTGCAGAAACATCCTGAATTGTATAAACAGTTCTCTGTTATAGACAGGAAAATGTTACATGCAGAGTTAACCCGCATCAGTAGTAAAGTAGAATATTGTTATTTTGTTTGTGGGAAATAAGCATATCAATGGTTACCTGAGAATTGGTCCGGCAGTTGTTTTTTGGGTTATCTGGCTCCAGTCACATGACATACTGCACAATTGCCTCTGGGTACGAAACGAACTATAAGACATATAGCTCGAAGAACTGGGAACACAGTCGAGAAACCCACAAATCCAGTGGCTGAAATGGAAGCTGTTCTGAAAATCCATTCTTCTGCAAGAGATAAAGGAATATTGACTCATATGGACTTGAGTGACAGCGTTATATCCTGGCCTGGAACACTCCCAGCTTGTGGAGTAGTGAAATCAATCAGGTAACAGAGGAAGTTGTCAAAACCTGTCGGAGGAATGAGCAATGTGACATTTCGCTTCTGAACTTGTGACTGATGAACTGGATGCAATGAGAACTGTTGTGTCACAAAATGTAATAGCGCACGACTGCACCCTGGCGGCGAGAATTGGTACGTGCGCGCTTATCAAAGAAGACCGCTGTGTCTAAGTACCACATAACATGAACAATATCAACGCCCACCTAGAGGTAATACAGCAGGTGTCATCCATGGCGGAACCAGGCCCAAACCCACTGACGAACCATTTCCACAAACCATTTGGTGGATGGGGTTCAGTCATACTGAATATCTTGATTGCCATTTGTGTTGTTCTGCTCATATTGGGAGCATGTGTCTGTTGCGGATACTTTGCATGTAAGTATTAGTCAGGGACTCTGTCGACGATCTGTAACCGAGACTATGTATCAAGACCTGTAGTGGTATTTGTTAATACAAAATGAAATCCTCTCTGAAATGTACAACAAATGACTTGCCTAGTTAAACGTTGCAGAGAGGAAGAGGCTAGGGAATGAAATAATGTTGTATATGTTTCTGGATAGAATAGAAGCAATCAAAGGAGGGAGAATGTTAGCAAAATATATATTTAAACATACATATGACGTGCTAGTTTAGCAGCAAATAGTGTATAATGCATATAATTCTATTTTACAATATGGCAGTAGAGCTTACCATGCATGTAATAGCCTGTAGTGTAGCTGCAGTGTGATTGAACCCTGACCCTGGCAGTAACCAGTGCAGCAGGTGTATGTCATTCAGCATTACTCATCCGCTGGGTTAGAGAATAATAAATGTATGTACAGGTATATCTGTCATCCTTCCACTGAGGAGGATGGCCTTGTGAGCTCTATCTAAGACAGAGTACAGCTGCTCACCAGAGAGACAAAGGAACCTAGTAGGAAAGGAAGTGACGACCGGATCTGAACAGTCCTGGAACATTGACAGAGCATAATTTACCGAAGGACATTATAATTGACTATGTGGCTCGCAAGGCTGTGCTATCCTCATGGGAAAACATTTAATAATCATTACCTTAGCACTGTTGTAGGAATACAATATTGTGGACTATAGTGATGTAAATGCCCTGTGACTGACCACATCATTAAGGTGTGCAAAAGATGATTGCAAACACAATACTTATACAGCTGTTACCTGTATAGAGTAAAACAAAACTCTAAACCTGTACTGCATAGTTATTTACCTCCTGGTGCACAGTAGTAAAACGTTGTTAATCTGAGCTTCCTGTGTTATTGACTGTCATTTTGAAAAGACGAATGAGTGTTACAGTGTGATTTAAACAACGTAATTGACAGATGTGTATGTTCTAGCATGGGAATAGGTCAAGCCAAACACCACAATCACCATGTGTACCACATACAAACAGCCAGTAACACGCAGTAGTAGTGCATGAAGCCATACACGACTGTGGGAATAGTACAGGACATATGGCACGTGCCAAGTGCAGATGCATGACACAAACCCCAGGATGTGTGTCCCTGCAAAGAGGAACATGTGCCAACCACACCTCCCACAGATGTACCGGCAATAAAAACACATGCCAAACACACAGAAACACTACCGTCCAACACACGACTGCAATGGAGGCTGGTCAAACACCAACATGAAGCATGCACAAACAGGGACTTGTGTAATTGTTGCCTTAACACCCCCCCATAGGCCAAAGAAGAATAGAATGGACATATGCATGTAATGTTGTGAAGGATGTGTGGTAGTCTTCAGTATCACAGTGTTAGGGACACAGATACACTGTCATCAACTGTGACGTATGTGCACTGTAGACAGCATACCTGCAAGTAATACAGAGGACAATCATGTGCCACAGAAATATACACATGAGAAAGAGGATAGGGGATAGACAAGTGTAAATGGGACAAACTATGAATATAGGTTCATACGTCCATAGGTACAGGGTAGGCCATCGACCCAGGTTCAGCCATAACCCTACACCATAGTTAGGATCACTTTGCCAACCTTCTGTGCTGGAGATAGCATACTTATGACATTGCTGTACCTTTGTCAAGCAGTGATAATGATGTAATCCCCGGCCTATATCTGCAATTCCCCATCCAATGGACAACATACCCCCGAACAAGGCTAGGAAGGATCTCTGTCTCACATGTACTGCGATGTAGATCCACAGCATTGTGAGTGTCCGGGTGACATATGTGTCACACCAACACATCCCATTAATGACCGTGACAAGGTTCATGTCACCTGCCCTTGTGGTTCTGAGGGATACAGATACAGTAGGTGAAGCATAGACATGACATATGGGTTGACATGGCCTCGTATGTCAGGCACAGGTCAACACTAAACAACAGGTATGTGACTGAATGGGGCAGGGGTCCTACAAGTGGGGCAGCATTACACAAATCCATGTCACCCTGCATCTGTATGACAATTAACCTATGAGGCCTTCCCAGCTGCTGTAGGTGTTGGGTCAGATACCCTCCGAATGGGGCAATGTAGTAAATCATAGGTGTAACACGTAATGGGTACAAGGAGATCATGACCTACCCTGATGTAGATGTGAATGCCTGCACAAACAGGTGGGCTATGTAGAAGTCCCACCGAACCACGATAGCAACGTGTGTGTTGAAGGAATGGTGACCGACAAACTCTGTCCCCTGATCCCTGGTAAACACCCCTGCGCTCAGTGGACAGCCACCTATATGCTGGACAGGGGTGACCTAGTACTCCTCGACAGGTATGATGTTGCATTACTTAGCATTTAGCTGTGGGACATGTCCCTGACAGCAGATATGCATATCTGGGAGGCCCCTTTGAAGGATAACTGTGTCAGATGTCCGTCCCACTATGGCACCTGTGTCGCAGTCATCTACAAACAATGTTGCCCATAACACCCCTGTGTGTGCCTGTACTGTGGAAATGTAGATGTATGACAGGAGTGGACCCAGGGAAGGGCCCCATGGGACACCGCTTGCGACAGGCAGTAGGTCTGACATGCTGCCAGCAACTATGACCGTGTGGGTTGTGTTACATAGACAGTTTACAACACATCCTGTGATGTACGTGTTCACATCCCAGCCAATGGGTTTATCAACGATACCTGAGGGGGGTAATGTGTTGAAGGCCTTTGCCAGGTCGAGGTAGGCTGTATGCACTGCAAGACCTCCATCAATGGCCTCGGTGACTGTCCCGAAAATGTCAACCATGCTTGAAAGGCATGAACCGCCCCTGAACAAGCCAAACCGTGTTGGATGCAAAGTATGCATGTCCCCTATGCCTTCATCTACGAGCCGCAGTATGATCCCTCCCCATGTCTTTGCAGATAGGTCTCCTCATGGTAATGGGACAGTAATAACCAGGGTCAGAGGAGGCATTGGCCCTGTGACGTGGGACTACAGTTGCCGTGCGACACAACCTGGGTACGTTACCTGAGGTGAGGCTACAAAGAAATAGCTGTCCTAACTGTGGGTCTAATTCCTCAATGAGATAGTGGAGTACACAGTCGGGTCACCAGCTGGTCTCATGGATGCTATGTCCACTACCCTGGAGAGAGCATGTCCCACCCGTGTGTCACAGAACATTTGGGGACCACAAACCGCTGGTACAGACATCTCCTCATGTGGGGGGGAGGGTGTGGAGATGTCCTCACCGAACTTGTCAGGCCGTATTTCGGCAATGTGTGTATGTTGAGTAAACTCCACATCTCCGTGAACCCAGTCAGAGCATATGTGGGAGTGACCTCCCAGGTGTCGAGCATAGCAAATGAAGGTGGTATGATTGTCAGCCAGGTCCATGTAGGTATATCTGTGGAACGTGCCCTGGACCATGTCATGACAGCGTGTAGCTCTACACATATGATGACCAAGGGTGTCATACCTCACAAGGTGTCTGCTCCGCCTTGTAGTAGCCACCTCCTCTTGTTGTACAGCCTGTGTATGGCTGGGGTACACCACACTGGATGCTTGGCATTGGTACAATGAACCACAGTTGGGTAAGGGAATGCCTGGTTCATGGAGTGCTGTAGGTACTGGTAGACGGCATATGTGAGTGATGCAGTGGCTGCAGTACTGTCGACCACTGGCTCAGGGTCCTTAAAGGAGACCACAGTAGTGTGCAGAATTGGGAAGTCTGCCTCTGAGCAAGCAATGTGTATGGTAACCGGCAACACTCACAGCAACGGATGCCAATAGCCGAAGCCATTGTCCAAATAACATAGATTACCTTCGGCATGACAATATGTATTATTATACATGTATTGACACGTGTCTGCTAATTACAATTGCAAATGGCCGGTAAGACCGGGCTAAAGTTCCCGTGATGTACCTAGTCTGGAGTTGTTGTTCCGACAATGAAGTGGCGATACCTCCCAACCGTGCCCTCTGGGGATTAATTAAAGCGGTTGTTATCCTGCAACAGTGGATGTACACCATTGGGTTCTGGTCTTGGAAAACATGGTTCCTGTAGCACTACACAGTATGGGTAGTCAAGCAGACATCCGCGATTGTTGAACACACAGCATCAGTCAAACCCACTGGCCACAAGGACACAGTCCGACAAGCTCTACACTTCACATATGCACAGTGGTGTCCATTGTAGGACCCAAAATTCTACTTCATGGAATGCCTGCCAGCTTCCGTCATCACCCACGTGAACTCATTGTCGTGACCACGTCACACCTACACATATGCAACGCAAGCGTCTTCAATGTTGATGATAGCTGTCCATGAAATGCAGCACATATGCACAGAAATACCCAGGGTACGGGGTCCATAGAAGTGCGTCCACATCACAGTCCCGCACACATGAAGGATGTGTAATGGGTACTGTCCACTGTTGCAGTCAAGGGATCCTGGGTATGTAGAAACTGGGCTCGGTGTTGTTTCGCAGGTAATCCTTTGTCCCGCCCCGTGGGAGGGATGTGCGTAGCACCTGCCTTACTCTCCACTAATAATGCAAACCATCCACCGGAGAATGCTAAATGCAGGTGTGAAATGTGTACAGCCCTATACTAGTGTCCAGTAGGCAATTCTCATGGATGGACAAGCGTACGGCCAAGATGGCACCCACAACTGCAAACCCGGGGAAATTACACAGCCGCGGTAAGGCATAACACAGGAAATATACATAGGGAGTACAGTTGACATTCCACATACAAAGTTGGACCGCCGTGCCAACACCGGCGTACACAGCACTCAATCTGCCAGCAACAGAATGAGGAGCACCCGCCACCATACAGCGGAACAGATGTGCGACCTGTGGAACACATACTAATGGCACACCCACAACGTCAAGTAGGATATGTAAACTATGGCGTTCCCACCTATGAAGACAACATGGTTAAATGAATACATAGGTGATCAACATGTTCCGGTGGTGTTATGTTGAAAATACACTGACGGATGTGTCCTATTGGGATGTCTGAGGTTTATTTGAAGCAGTTGCTAACCAGCATCTTTGGATGTATAACATTTGTTCACAGTACTAAATCACCTGGTTACGTAGCACCACGTAGAATGGGTAGTCAAGCAGACATCCGCGATTGTTGAACACACAGCATCAGTCAAACACACTGGCCACAAGGACACAGTCCGACAAGCTCTACACTTTACATATGCACAGTGGTGTCCATTGTAGGACCCAAAAATTTACTAAAGGAAGGTGTGCCCGCTTCCATCATCACCTACGTGAACTCATTGTCGTGACCACGTCACAGCCACACATATGCACCGCAAGCGTGTTTAATGTTGATGATAGCTGTCCATGAAATGCAGCACATATGCACAGAAATACCCAGGGTACCGGGTCCATAGAAGTGCGTCCACATCACAGTCCCGCACACATGAAGGATGTGTAATGGGTACTGTCGACTGTTGCAGTCAAGGGATCCTGGGTATGTAGAAACTGGGCTCGGTGTTGTTTCGCAGGTAATCCTTTGTCCCGCCCCGTGGGAGGGATGTCTGCGTAGCACCTGCCTTACTCTCCACTAATAATGCAAACCATCCACTGGAGAATGCTAAATGCAGGTGTGAAATGTGTACAGCCCTATACTAGTGTCCAGTAGGCAATTCTCATGGATGGACAAGCGTACGGCCAAGATGGCACCCACAACTGCAAACCCGGGAAATTACACAGCCGTGGTAAGGCATAACACAGGAAATATACATAGGGAGTACAGTTGACATTCCACATACAAAGTTGGACCGCCGTGCCAACACCGGCGTACACAGCACTCAATCTGCCAGCAACAGAATGAGGAGCACCCGCCACCATACAGCGGAACAGATGTGCGACCTGTGGAACACATACTAATGGCACACCCACAACGTCAAGTAGGATATGTAAACTATGGCGTTCCCACCTATGAAGACAACATGGTTAAATGAATACATAGGTGACCAACATGTTCCGGTGGTGTTATGTTGAAAATACAGTGACGGATATGTCCTATTGGGATGTCTGAGGTTTCTTTGAAGCAGTTGCTAACCAGCATCTTTGGATGTATAACAGTTGTTCACAGTACTAAATCACCTGGTTACGTAGCACCACGTAGAATGGGTAGTCAAACAGACATCCGCGATTGGGGAACATACAGCAGCAGTGAAAAGCACTGGCCAGTTGGACATAGTCCAGCAACACCTAACTTGACATATGCACATTGGTGTCCATTGAAGGACCCAAAAATACATTCTCACAGAACACACTCCAGCCGTGTCCGAACAACAGACGGTGATACAGCCGTGACTACGGCACAGTTAGACATATGCACCACCAGCGTGTTTAAGGTTGCTGACAAGAGTCCATGAAATGCAGGTCATATGAACAGAAATACCCAGATCGACGTGTCCATACATGTGCGTCCACATCCCAGTCCCGCACGCATGGAGGATGTGTTTTGGGTACTGTCGAGGGTTGCAGCCATGGGATTTTGGGTATGCAGAAATGGGGCTCTGTGTTGTCTGGCTGATAATCCGTTGTCCCGCCCCGTGTGAGGGATGTGGGCGTAGTACCTGCCTTACTCCCTACTAATAATGCAAAGCATCCACCGGAGAATGCTAAATGCAGGCGTGAAATGTGTACAGCCCTATACCAGTGTCCAGTAGGCAATTCACATGGATGGACACGCGTATGAACAAGAATGCGCCCCCAACTGCAAACCCGGTGGAATTACACTGCCGCAGTAAGGCATTACACAGGTAATACACATAGGGACTACACTTGACATTCCCCATACAAATAACACAGAGACCCAGATGAGAAAGTCCAAAGCAAAAATGAGGTACTGTAGAAACGGCCGGTGACCACTCAGAGCCCACCAGGAATTAAATGCAGTCACCATAGTTTATTGCAGTGCTTTTCGTCTGCTTCATAAGCAGACTTCTTCAGAATACATACAATGCAGTTCAATTCACTACATTTAACACCCTTAATTGGGCAGTAAATAAGATGTGCTAAGTATTAATTAAATGCCTTAAAGGCGAACAAGCTAAAAAGTCTACTCGGGTTACAGATTGCACACAGTGAGTAAAGCAGACATTGCTTCAACATGTACATTCTTCCGCGAAAATAATACTATATGTATTAATATGAAAGAAGACCCAACATAATGTTTTCCAAGTGTCTGAGTGTATACGTTACATATATATGTTCTAGGGATTGTGCCAATATATTAATAGAAGTACAGACACCTAGTAATATAAATGAACCCTAATATATAGGGATAAACACTATGATTATGACTAATGTAAAATATATCAATGGAATGTAAAGATTAAAAATGTGGCAAAGTAAATATTCATTTACAAGGTTAGTTGAATAAAGCAATTCAGACATCCTTGTCAAAATACTAAAACAAGGCCAGCCAGGTGCTCTGTCTCACATGTACTGGGATGTTGTTCCACAGCATAGTGAGTGTCTGGGTGATGAATGTGTCCCACCAGCACGTTCTATTAATGACAGTGCCAAGGTGTACGTCACCTGCCCTTGTGATTCTGAGGGATCTAGATTCTTTAGGTGAAGCATAGTCATCAAATCCAGGTTCGACCTGGCCTTGGATGCCAGGCACAGGTCACCTCTGGGCAAGTGGTATGCGACGGTATAGGGATGGAACCCTTTCAGTTGGTCAGCATAACACATATTCCTGAGACCCTGCATCCGTTTGTGGATGAACTGTCGGGGTCTTTCCAGCTGCTGCAGGTGTCGGGTCACAGACAGTCTGAACGGGGCATTGTACTCAATCATAGGTGTAATGAGTGATGAGTACAAGGGGACAATGACCTCCCCTGATGTAGATGTGAATGCCTTCATGATCAGGTGGCCAATGTAGAAGGTCTATCTAACTACGTTAGCAATGTGTGTGTCGAACAAACGGTTACCGACAACACGGGTCCCCAGATCCCTGGTAACTCCGTCTGTGCTCAGTGGATTGCCACCTATATGGTAGCTAAGGGTAACCTCGTTCTTCACGAAGGGTATGACTATGCATTTCCCGGCATTTAGCTGTAGGCCATGTCTCTGGCACCAGTTATCCATAGCTGTGAGGCCCTTCTGAAGGATATCTGTGTCAGATGTGTGTCCGACCATGGCACCCGGTTTGCAGTCATCTGCAAACATTGTCAGCCATACCCCCCTGTGTTTGCTTGTACTTTTGAAATGTAGATGCGGAAAAATAGTGGACCCAGGACTGAGTCCCGTGGGACAACACCTGTGACTGGCTGTGAGTATGACATGGCGCCAGCAAGTATGACCGTGTGGGTTCTGTCACTTAGCCAGTTTGCAACCCCTCTGGCGAAGTATGTATTTACATTCAAGCAGACGGGTTTATCAATGATACCTGAGGGTGGTATTGTGTTGAAGGCCTTTGCTAGGTCTAGGTAGGCTGTATGGACTGCTTTGCCCTCATCAATGGCCTTGGTGACCGATCCTAACAAGTCAGACACGTTTAAAAGGCATGATCCGTAGTTGACCAAGCTAAACTGGGTTGCATCCAAAGTATGCAAGTCCCCTATGTCATTATGTATGACTTCCATCATGATCCTTCTCCATGGCTTTGCAGATAAGGCTTGTCAAGCTAATGGGATGGTAATTACCAGGGTCAGTGAATGCACCATCCTTGTGAAGTGGGACTACAGTTGCCTTGTGCCACTACTTGGGTACGTATCCTGAGGTGAGGCTACGGTTCAACAGCTGTCCTAACACTGGGTTTAATTCCCCAATGGGTTCATGGAGTACACAGCTGGGACACCATCTGGTCCCATGGATGCTGTGTTGACTGCCTTGGAGAGAGCATTTCACACCTGTGTGTCACAGAAGTTCCAGGATCTACAATCCTCTGGTATAGATATCTCTCCATGTGGGGGTGAGGGGGGGTGAGAAGTTAGCACCGAACCTGTCGTCCATTATGTTGGCAATGTGTGTAGGTTCAGTCATCCTCACATCATTCTGAACCCAGTGTGAGCATATCTGGGAGTGTCCTCCCAGGTGTTCAACATAGCTAAAGAAGGCCTTATGATTGTCTGTCGAGTTCTTGTTGATTCCTCTGTTGAATTTCCCCTGGATGATTTCCTGACAGCCTGTAGGTTTTCACATACAATGAGCAAGGGTGTCTTACCTTACAAGTATTCCACTCTATCTTGTAGTAGCTACCTCCAGTCGTTCTACAGCTTGTTCATGGCTGGGGTCCACCAGACTGGATGCTTGGCTGTGGTACAAAGAGTCTCAGTTTTGTATGGGATTGCCTGACTCATGCAGTCCTGTAGGTGCTGGTGGAAGGCATATGTACATAATTCAGCGGTTTGAGTAATGTTTACCACTGGCTCAGGGGCCTCAAAGGAGACCACTGTAGTGTTCAGAAGTGTAAATTCGGCTTTTGAGAAAGGTATATGTATGGTAACCGGCACCACACACAGCATTGCATGTCAATAGCAGAAGCTATTGTAGGTTGTCCAAACACAGGTGTGGAACATCATAGCAATAAACCACGCCTGGATGTGGGTAATGCTAGATATACTCACGGCAGAGGTGGTGCGTTCCCGAGTCCGACGCCCGAGGGACCACACACATATGCGGCCTTATGCATAGGGCAACTAGGCAGCCTCCTAGGGCGCCGCTCTACTCGGGGCACCTTACAAGCCTTTATTTTGTGTAGGTAGACCAGGACGGGGTTAGCGGGTGATGTGGCGGTGGCATCATGGAGTACTTCTGCCTAGGGCACCACGTGACCTAAGGCCACCCTTGCCGTGGGTAAATACAGCAGTACCCACACCCAGACGCGGGTCAATGCTAGTATGCCATATCATCTATGGACAGAAACCATATATTCCCGGACATAATGGCACAGCATAATGCCTGTCCGCCGCCCAAACGCAGACATACGGCACCCGCGGCGGTGCGGACGTACTGCGCGAGATGTCCGTTACCAATGTCGACACTGTCTCGCTCTGTGAAACAAAGTCAACATAGCGATTCAATACTAAACAGCGACGGAGAGCCCGATGTCCCCGTTGCTGAGCTGTTCAACCTGTTCCGCCATGTTAAATGTGTGTAGCAGAGCGGGACTGGCCCAAACTAAGCAACGGACATGTCCGTGGCTCAGTGAAAGCCGTCACGCAATGTTAAACCCATGTAATACAGCGAGACAGGTTATAAATACCGAGGGTTAGTAATGGAAATAGGTCCGTTCGACCAGACCGTGTGCAATTACTATAACAAGATCTACAACGGGTACGCCAGCCAAGCAGCGCACACGGTTAGGAATAATGGGGGGGGGACATGGTATCATAGACACGGACAAACCGTGCCCATGTGACTCAACTAACATTCGTACACGGTCAGGGCAGTTCCGTACAATGGGCGGACAAGACCAAACCCAAAGCACCACAGGAACACCCTGACAATCGAAGGCCTGTATGCGTAGGGGATATAAGCCCCTGTGATCTGAACATCCCTGCGGTCACGACATATGCATCCTGGGCCATGGGCGGGAGGGAATAAGGAATGTTTAGCATGTAGTACCGCACCTTTCCCAGCAGGAGAATGGATGCCTGTGATGTGCGTGAGTGTGGTGGGGGATATGTAAATGTAGCTAAGTACCATGGGTATGGATATTAATGAGACCGAACAGCTAACGTGTAGTGGTCACAGTAACCGGCAAACGTGAATGCAGTCCCGTTTGAATTACGACTATAGAACATATAAATGTGAACGCACGTACGCGCCCATGCTGCAAAGACTGTTACATGTATAAAGGTGTAAGTGCGTTCTGCACACGTCCGTCAACCGGATCAGAGATATGTTACCGGAATAGTCACAACTAACACAGACCACGTAACCACACAGACCCAGTAAACATATGTAAACAGAATACGGATATGCATAGCGCCTGCGCAACCCACAATTAGGAAATGCAAGTGTGCGTGTGATCCACTCGAAGCAGGGAAGGTTAAGGATGTGTCCTCCACGTCAACCAGACATGTCTCATAAATGTCAGCCTCTGAATGTATGGAATCGGGCAATGCCATGTAAAGTACCGTTAGAAATAGTGAGAAACACACGCTATGTGATGAGACAAACATAGAATGTGGATAGAATAACGTATGTGTCAGTAGTATGGATTGATGACGGTTATGCATCAGTAACCCGACCCACTTGTCAGAAGGTGCCCCCGCATCATGCGCTCAGTTGGCTCACACTTGTTGACCGGGCTAGGCTAGCTGGATATATGTCCAGTGTCAGCAGAGGCCCGTGGAGAAATGCTCCACACACAATAATAGCACAACATACCAAAGTACTCATATATGTAACCAAAGAAGAACAACAATAGAAAGTGTCCTGAAAGGACTGGCTACACACAGATCCCAGACGACAGACAGATATATGGCCAGTGGAAGCACGTCACAATTATGGGATCAGGTCCCTAAAGTAGCAAGAAGGTCACACATGACACGCCAGCTAATTGCCAGATAGACACTGGTCAATGTAACACACAGCAAGATTAAGGGCCAACCAGCCGTACACCATGCCAGAACCTGTACAGTGGAAAGGTATGGCATGGTAATTGATGTGTGTACACAGGTAATCCACAGACAGTAACAAAGAAAGGTATGAAACGAGGGGTTCACATGTATATATCTACACACAGCAGTCCGACGGCCCGTATATATGACGCATGGACATAGATTTGTCACTTGAAAACAAGATGTAAACAACTACAGTTTATTCCATATCATATTGATATAGTTATAATACAGTCATATTCATATGTAACATTGTGACTCATGTACATTCCTGCTCATACATAATATGCTTTAATTGTACTTATTGATTCCATGCTTTGGAATCGTAATGCAACAATTATACACATTGATATACAATATCATGATCAACACACTACATTCTAAGGTTTACTCACAACAATTATCAACTGTTTCAATATACTGATTGTATTGACCAATATTGTAGTTATATTAACACATTGTTGTTGTATTATTGTTTCCATTAAGTAATGTATGCAACACTGATTTGTATATGTCAAGTTATCATCAAGACTTGGAGCACTGTCCACTTAACTATGAGCAGGTTTATTGATTAATTGACTTTAAACTGACTCTGAAGGAAGTGTATAAGGGATGACTATCTAATGTATTTCGTACTCCGACGATGCCCCATGTCAGTGGGTGAAAGAGCTCAGTATCATTTGACTGTGGAGTGTATCGTTTTTGTCATTGTCTGTTTTGGCCTGATATATGTTCAACAATGTCTTTTATGAAGATGACCAGGACTCAAGGTTTGCTGTATTTCCGCTTACTGGCACGTGGATATAGATAGGCCAAGTAATACATAATATGGGTAGTCAAACAGACATCCGCGATTGGGGAACATACAGCAGCAGTCAAAACCACTGGCCAGATGGTGACAGTCCAACACGTTCTACACTTTACATATGCACATCGGTGTCCATTGTAGGACTCCAAAAATTTACCCATTCATTATCAACCAGCTGCGATCGATCCAGACGGTGTGACAGCCGTGACTACGGCACAGCTAGACATATGCACCACCAGCGTGTTTAAGGTTGATGACAACTGTCCATGAAATGCAGGACATATGAACAGAAATCCCCAGATTGTCGTGTCCATAGAAGTGCGTCCACATCCCAGTTCTGCACACATGAAGGATGTGTAATGGGTACCGTGGAGGGTTGCAGCCATGGGATCCTGGGTATGCAAAGATGGGGCTCGGTGTTGTTTGGCAGATAATCCGCTGTCCCGCCCCGTGGGAGGGATGTGGGTATAGCACGTGCCTTACTCACCACTAATGATGCAAAGCATCCACCGGATAATGCTAAAAGCAGGTGTGAAATGTGTACAGCCCTATATCAGTGTCCAGTAGGCAATTCCCATGGATGGACAAGTGTACGACCAAGATGGCACCTATAACTGGAAACCTGGTGGAATTACACAGCTGCAGTAAGGCATAACACAGGAAATACAGATAGGGACTACAGTAGACACTCCCCATACAAATAAAATAAAAGTAAACCGCTGCTTGGATCCACGGAACAAAATACCTTTTATTAAACACAAAGAACTGAGCGCTTTCACCCACCTCCACCGTGGGTTCCTTCAGAGTTGAACTCTGAAGAAACCCACGGTGGAGGTGTGTGAAAGCGCTCAGTTCTTTGTGTTTAATAAAAGGATATTTGTTCCGTGGATCCAAGCAGCGTTTTACTTTGATTTTATTACTATTTTTGTTTTCGTTTTGTGTCTTACTCCCCATACAAAGTCAGACCGCCGTGCGAATACCGGCGTACACAGCACTCGATCTGCCAGCAACAACATGGGGATCACTCGCTTCCATACTGCGGAACAAATGGGCGACCTGTGGAACACATACTAATGGCACACTAACAACTTCAACTAGGAAGGTCATAGGATGTTTCAACACTGGCGTTCCCGCATATGAAGAACATCCTTCAATGAATAAATAGGGTATACATGTTCTGGCTGTGTTATATTGACAATACAGTGGCGTATATGTCCTACTGGGCCTTCTGAGGATTACTTAAAGCAGTTGCCAACCTGCAGCATTACATCAATACCATTTGGGTTAATCGTAGTAGAACATGGGTTTCGTAGCACAACATAATATGTGTAGTCAAACACACATCCGCGATTGGGGAACATACAGCAGCGGTCACAACCACTGGCCAGATGGACACAGTCCAACATGTTCTACATTTTACATATGCACATTTGTGTCCATTGTAGGACCCAAAATTTATCCATTTGCAATGCCAACCGGCTGCGATCGGGAGACACAGATGAAACTACAGCCGTGACTACGGCACAGCTACATATATGCACCACCAGCGTGTTCAAGGTTGATGACAACTGTCCATGAAATGCGGGACATATGCACAGAAATCCCCAGATTGTCGAGTCCATACATGTAAGGCCCACATCCCATTCCCGCACACATGGAGGATTTGCAATGGGTACTGTCGAGGGTTGCAGCCATGGGATCGTGGGTATGCAGAAATGGGTGTCGGAGATGATTGGCAGATGATCCATTGTCCCGCCCCGTGGGAGGGATGTGGGTACAGAACATGCCTTACCCCCCACCAATAATGACAATCATTCACCGGAGAATGCTACATGCAGCTGTGAAATGGGTACAGCCCTACACCAGTGTCCAGTAGGCATTTCCCAAGGATGGACAAACGTACGGCCAAGATGGCACCCATAACAGCAAACCTGGTGGAATCACACAGCTATAGTAAGGCATAACACAGGGAATACAGATAGGGACTACAGTAGACACTCCACATACAAAGTCAGACCGCCGTGCGAATACCGGCGTACACAGCACTCAATCTGCCAGCGACAGAATGGTGATCACTCGCTTCCATACCGCGTAACAAATGGGCGACCTGCGGAACACATACTAATGGCACACCAACAACGTAAACTAGTAAGGTTATAGGATGTTTAAGCTATGGCGTACACACATATAAAGAACATCCTTCAATGAATCAATAGGATCTACATGGTTTCTTCGTGTTAATGTGACAATACAGAGGCGGGAATGTCCCAATGGGATATCTGCGGATTAGTTAAAGCAATTGTTAGCCTGCATCATTGGAATTACACCATTTGGGTTCTGTGGCGGGAAACCCGGTGTACGTAGCACTACATAATATGGGTACTCGGACATCCGTGATTGCTGGACATACAGCGGCAGTCAAACACACTGGCCAGACGGACACAGTCCAATATGTTCTACACTTTACATATGCACACTGGTGTCCATTGTAGGACCCAAAGATTTATCCGTACGCAATGTCAACCTGCTACAAGCGGGAGACCCCGATGAAGTGACAGCCGTGACTACGGCACAGCTACATATATGCACCACCAGCGTGTTCAAGGTTGATGACAACTGTCCATGAAATGCAGGTGATATGCACAGGAATCCCCAGATTGACCAGTACATAGAAGTGCGTCCACATCCCATTCCCGCACACATGGAGGATGTGCAACGGGTACTGTCGAGGGTTGCAGCCATGGGATCGTGGGTATGCAGAAACGTGGCTCGATGTTGTTTGGCAGATAATACGTTGTCCCGCACCATGGGAGGGATGTGGGAGTAGCACGTGCCTTACTCCCCACTGATAGTGCAAAGCATCCACCGGCTAATGCTGAATGCAGGTGTGAAATGTGTACTGCTCCATACCTGTGTCCAGTAGACAATCGCTAGGGATGGACAAGCGTAGGATCAGGATGGCACCCATAACCGCGAACCTGGTGTAACCACACAGCTGCAGTGAGGCATAACTCAGGAAATACAGATAGGGACAACAGTAGACACACCCCATACAAAGCCAGACCACTGTGCGAATACCGGCGTACACAGCACTCAATCTGCCAGCACCGAAAGGGGGATCACACGCTCCCATACCGCGGAACACATGGGTGTCCTGTGGAACACATACCAATGGCACAATATCAACGTCAGCTAGGAAAGCCATACGATGTTCAAACTATGGCGTTCCCACCAATGAAGAACATCCTTCAGTGAATTGATAGGATTAATGTCAATTGACCATGGAATACACCTAATCAACATCAAAGACCCGCTGGCACCTTATGGCACACAAACCAAGACACACATAGGTAGATGAAACAGTCAACGTAGACATTTCGTCCACGATAGGTCACATGTGGTATCCAAAGGTTACTCCATAGACATGTAAGCGCTATCACCCGTAGGCTCCGTGAGACTTACACATAACATAGAGGTGTCCATGCTTTATATATCCCCCCTTACACTTCCATGTGTTACTTTCTGTGCAAACAATGAACAGGTAACCACAGCATAGAAAGCACAGACGCAATGTTAACCACACACACATATGTTAACATCTCGGAAGGCATCCTATTAACACATGTATCAGATGATATTGTACTATGCCGAATACTCATCAATCGAAGATTTAACACTGTATATGGAAGATATGCATAGCATATCACGGTAATACAGCGGTACAGAACTGAAGGAGTGGACAAATGTGTGCTAACCCTACATCTGTACCTGAACTACATTCCCGTTATGGGGGCTTGCTCCACCTGCCTCTCAAAAGAGGCCTCATCAGTGTTCCATCGGTCAGCCCTGGTGTGTGGCCAACCCTCCACCTACTAATCCAACTAGATCCGCATTCTATAGCATAGCTGATGAGGTCCCCCCTCTGGTATTATAACCTGGACGTCGTACAACACCGAATGTAGACGTATGCCTTGTGATGTGCCCATATCCGGCCGTAGGCATACGGCAATCCTGCGGCTGCCCAGGGCGCCGCACTAGTGGGGCCACCTGTCTAGTAGGTGTGTCATGTGGATATACCAAGATGGGGGCACCATGTGCAGTGGTGGTGAGCGCCATGGGGCCCTACAGCCTAGGGCAGCAGTCGATCTAAGTCCGCTGCCGTAGGAGGGGCAGTACAGTCTGCAGGTATGTGCAGACGTGTACATGAAACAGCGGTCCACAAGGATTACCCATAGTGGTGACACCCGCACAGATGGCTGTAGCGGGACACACACACGGCCATGCATACAGCACAGGTAGACATACACACACCATAACTAGGCAAGTACACACGAGGTGTATGGCGTGTACAGGTACACTGTCAGGTCAGCAAGGATAGCTGTCTGCCACGATATCCAGCAGATGTCCTTACGGTGTTCTGGAATACGGACAGTGCATGGACAATGAGTGGATATGCAACGTACCACAGTTATATGTGTCAGCCGTGCAAATATGCGATACATGGGGAAGACAGCCGTCCATGCTAGAGCAGCAGTACGGGCACAACATAGGTACATAGATATACAATGTCAGAGATACAGACGGACACATGTGGCAGGCCCGGGAGTGTAATGTACATAGCATGACCCCACCACACCATAGCGTGGTGCACGTGGAGAACACGCTACGGTGGTCGCCGACCACAACAGGCACACATGCAGTACACGAGCTGCGTACCACCATCCACAAACATAGGGATGGCGGCAGGATATGAGTGTTCGGCTTAAAACACAAGGCAATACCGTATGAACCCATGCATCTGGGAGCATGGACACACACACACATGTGGCAGGCATGGTGATTGACCACACCCCCACATACCCAAACGCACAAACGTACGACACAGGTATGGAATGCGCTACGTGGGTCACCGAGCACACCACCATCAGAGGCACATGAACAGGTGGGTGACTACATCCGTAAAGAAATGGACGCTGATAGTCAAGGTTTGTGTTGCGAAGCATCTAAAAGCCTGATCATCTGCAGAGGCAGCTGGAAACACACACACACACACACAGGGAAGGGCCAGGAGTCGAACCTACGCCTATCTACATGAACTCACTACAGCATGAAGCATTTACAGAACGCGCTACCGAGTTTACTGAGCACAGTGCTGTCAGAGGCATACTTCTAGGTGGGTGACATCACTCGTAAGACAATAGCCGGCAATAGCTGATGTATGTGTTGCGGAGCGTCTAAAAGCTAGTTCATCTGCAGAGGCAGCTGGAAACACACACACACACACACACACACACACACACACACGGAAGGGCCGGGAGTCGAACCTATGCCTATCTACATGATTTCACTACAGTATGAAGCATTTACAGAACGCGCTACCGAGTTTACTGAGCACAGTGCTGTCAGAGGCATACTTCTAGGCGGGTGACATCACTCGTAAGACAATAGCCGGCAATAGCCGATGTATGTGTTGCGGAGCGTCTAAAAGCTAGTTCATCTGCAGAGGCAGCTGGAAACACACACACACACACACACGGAAGGGCCGGGAGTCGAACCTACGCCTATCTACATGATTTCACTACAGTATGAAGCATTTACAGAACGCTACCGAGTTTACTGAGCACAGCGCTGTCAGAGGCATACTTCTAGGCGGGTGACATCACTCGTAAGACAATAGCCGGCTATAGCCGATGTATGTGTTGCGGAGCGTCTAAAAGCTAGTTCATCTGCAGAGGCAGCTGGAAACTCACACACACACAAATGGAAGGGCCGGGAGTCGAACCTATGCCTATCTACATGATTTCACTACAGTATGAAGCATTTACAGAATGCGCTACCAAGTTTACTGAGCACAGTGCTGTCAGAGGCATACTTCTAGGCGGGTGACATCACCAGAAGACAATAGCCGGCAATAGCCGATGTATGTGTTGCGGAGCGTCTAAAAGCTAGGTCATCTGCAGAGGCAGCTGGAAACACACACACACACACACACACACACGGAAAGGCCGGGAGTTGAACCTATGCCTATCTACATGATTTCACTACAGTATGAAGCATTTACAGAACGCTACCGAGTTTACTGAGCACAGCGCTGTCAGAGGCATACTTCTAGGCGGGTGACATCACTCGTAACACAATAGCCGGCAATAGCCGATGTATGTGTTGCGGAGCGTCTAAAAGCTAGTTCATCTGCAGAGGCAGCTGGAAACACACACACACACACACACACACGGAAGGGCCGGGAGTCGAACCTACACCTATCTACATGATTTCACTACAGTATGAAGCATTTACAGAACGCTACCGAGTTTACTGAGCACAGCGCTGTCAGAGGCATACTTCTAGGCGGGTGACATCACTCGTAAGACAATAGCCGGCAATAGCCGATGTATGTGTTGCGGAGCGTCTAAAAGCTAGTTCATCTGCAGAGGCAGCTGGAAACACACACACACACACACACACACACACACACACACACACACACACACACACAAGGGCCGAGAGTCGAACCTACGCCTACCTACATGAACTCACTACAGCATGAAGCATTTACAGAACGCGCTAACGGGATTACTGAGCACAGCACTGTCAGGAGGCATACCCCTAGGTGGGTGGTATCATCTGCAGAGGCAATGCGTCCGATAGGGAATGAAGACAGAGTGTGCAGTCATGCAGCCTGTTACCATCCCAAGGTGGCCGTACAGTAACACGTCAGTGCTGCAGTCGGGAATACCAAATAACTAGTGATCAGTACATCACGACAGGAATACGGGATGCACCACATGACACTTTACCCTATGGGAGGGCATCCGTCGTGCAGGATGTAAGCAGCCAATGGGGCATGACAGCCACATATGTGTCACCTGGATGGTCACCATGGCTATACAGGATGCCATTGGCCATGGCTACACGCCCAGTTGCAGACATCGGTGACGACTATCGTGTGTACCCCCGGCGGGTGTAGTGGCCATGCCTCCCACACCTAGCAGTTACGAAGGGGAGACAGACATGCTCACGGGGTATCAACGCAGTCGGGTGCGGTGTGCACTGTCCTGTGTGTCAATCTACACAGCTGCTTACTGGGCATGCTCAGACACTTAGACTCGGCACAGAGCAGACATGCATACACATGGAGCAACAGCATGGGTGGCATAATGTGGACCGTCGTGTGTGTCCGGCCACACAACAGCAACCCAGCCATGGCACAGACGTGGCCGTTGCGAAGGGGATACAGGCATGCACCCGGGGTATTACTGCAGTCGGGCGTGGTGTGCACTGTCCTGTGTGTCAATCTACACAACTGCTTACTGGGCATGCTCAGACACTTAGACTCGGCACAGAGCAGACATGCATACACATGGAGCAACAGCATGGGTGGCAGAATGTGGACCATCGTGTGTGTCCAGCCACACAACAGCAACCCAGCCATGGCACAGACGTGGCCGTTGCGAAGGGGATACAGGCATGCACCGGTATTACTGCAGTCGGCACGGTGTGCACTGTCCTGTGTCAATCTACACAGCTGCTTACTGGGCATGCTCAGACACTTAGACTCGGCACAGAGCAGACATGCATACACATGGAGCAACAGCATGGGTGGCAGAATGTGGACCGTCGTGTGTGTCCAGCCACACAACAGCAACCCAGCCATGGCACAGACGTGGCCATTGCGAAGGGGATACAGGCATGCACCCGGGGTATTACTGCAGTCGGGCGCGGTGTGCACTGTCCTGTGTGTCAATCTACACAGCTGCTTACTGGGCATGCTCAGACACTTAGACTCGGCACAGAGCAGACATGCATACACATGGAGCAACAGCATGGGTGGCAGAATGTGGACCGTCGTGTGTGCAACGGTGGGTGGGCATGGGTGGTGGCACGCACACGTTGACCTGTACTTGGTGGTGTTACAAGCCCACGGCCACGTGCCCTATGCCTCACCCCTACCAGGTGTTCCTGCACAGACAGCTCACGCTCACGGATGGCCATGCCTCGGTCGAGGATCCCAGCCATCTCACCCAATCTCCTATCCAGAACATCGGCAAGATGCTGTTGGGCATTCACCAATGACTGGATGTTCTCATTTAAGGAACGGATTGCGGACCTCTGCAGCCTCTGCCCTTCCTGGTTCTGCCGTTCGGCACGTGCCTGCGCTGCCATCACAGTCTGGAACATGCGTCTGGTTATACCAGCTGCTGCACCCTGTACAGCAGGTGTATGTCTAGCAGTGCTCCTCCTATGAGCAGCACCTGACACATGCCTGTGTGGCACTCCACCAGTCATTACACTGGCAATGTCGTGTGTACCCGCACCTTCTGCAGCCACCACACATTCCTGCTCGGTGCCAACAGACGCTGACTGTCCGTCATCTATGGGTAATGGTGTTGCGGTATGTGTCGGCATCTGAACCATGTGCGGGGATGAAAGGGACGAATGTGTGATGTTCTCCAATGGCACTGTGTCTGCCTGTGACGACCCTGCCTGTGCCTCATGCACATGGTCATCACCACTAGTATCTGTGGGGACACTAGCATCAGATGGACCGCAGGAGGGGAATGCACCTACAGCACCTGTCAATACAGAGACATACCGTAAGTTACATTACAGACATGCTGACACACACACAGCCACACACACACACACACATGCAGACACACACACGCTGACACACACGTGGACACACACACATGCAGACACATCATGCATGTGATATTGCATGTGGCATGCAGCATTCCCACACCACAGCCCAGTGAATGCAGCCCAGACATTAATAGTGGCAATATGCATACTGCCCTGGAGTGCACACTACAACAGGCAGGTGTCTGTTAGTAGGCATGCAGTACACACATTCATGGTAGTTTGCATGCATCACCGTGATACACCGTGTGGCCACGGGCGAGTTAACTGTACACATGGCTGCCGTCACTATGTCATGTACACCGCAAACATGTGCGGTATCATGTGGACATGTGTCAATGGTGTCCCACCACATGCACCACATCACAACGGATGTCACAGTGCAGTGTTATGTGTACAGTCTACAAATACAATGCATCTGTAACAAGGATGTCTGTGCATGTGTGGTTGGTGTGAGCTGTGTACATAGCTGTGCAGTGTGGAGTACGGGCACTGTGCCACTGCACGGTGGCAGGACACCGGTATGTTTCTGTGCGATGCGTGACCTGGACGCATTACATTGCCATGTCTGAAAACCAGTTCAGCTGCTCAGCAGCACGTATATGGTGGACATTGGTGGCACCTGTATTGGCTGGGGACAGTCATTTCATTTCAGTGGTGTACCACATCGGATGTCCAGGGGGTCCACTACAGTGATGAGGCCACTATGTGTGGACAGGGTGCAATGGTGACTACCCACTGCGGATGTACTGTGTGGCAACATGCCTGTAGGTATCACCCATGGCCTTGTTTGTCTGGGTCATCGACAATTGTGTGTGATGGACCTCGTGCACACGGCCCTGTGGTGGCACATGTGACATACAACCATACTAGTCTGAGGTGTCACATTCCCTACGGCTATGCAGACATTGTGGATGTCTGCTATGTCGTGCATAGGTCATGTCATGGTGTGACAATGTTGCAGACAGACATCCACGTGCATGGGACATGTCATGTGCCATGTCACAACATGTGCACCCAATGCAGGGGCATAGGTCACAGTGGTAACACCTGTGCTCTGGCCAGATCACAGCTCACTATGTGGTACTGTGTTCATACTGCAGAGGCATACCAATGCATACTACACATGCAGCCATTGTGGAACACCTTCACCATTGTATGCATAGCTGACTGCACATAACACACCAATGGGTTATGTGGTGTCATGCCACTCTATACTAACAGTTGTATCTACTGTACATGGGTGGTGTGTGTGTCGGATGGTGCAACCTGTATACTGTGACTGGGGCACACCCAAGTGTGCATGTCATACCTGGACACATGGGGAATATCAATACACTGTATCATGCCTTTTACTAGCAACAGACTTACCTGTGACAGACCCTTGTCTTTGCGACATGCCAGACGTACCTGTATAGGGATGACACAAAGGTATGCACATTATCCATTACTATCGCCACAGTAAGCATTCTGCGTGTCACATCATACACCTGCGTGTTCGCATGTGCTCTGCACATGTGTGCATACACAACATAGCATACTGTAGTATGCATCCTGTGTGGCCATATACCTGGCATGTGTTGCTATATTATGTATTGTACTATGACAGACACTCCTACGTCGCTTGCCATTCAAACATGCAACACTGACTTACCAGGCATCTCCGAGCTCATTGTTTGGGAGACACCCACCTCCACGATGGACGCGAGGGTTTCAGAGTGTTGTTCCATGGGTGTCCCCAGACCGGCCAGGAGCTCCTCCGTGGCTGTGAGTGGGGGCTGGGTTGGTGGCCCAACACCTGCCCCACCTTGTTGTCTGGCGATTGCAGCGGCACACTGTCTCGCATGCCGGATTAGGTCTGTGCAGTGCCTGCGTATCTGTTGATATGTGCGGTTGTGGCCGCCCAGGCTGTTCACCCTCCTGCGCATATCTTGCCACATCTCCTCCCGTTGTTGTGCCTGCAGTGGCACATGGCTAAATAAGATGTCATAATTATCATGTAGCAATGGTATGATCACCTCGTCTTCTTGTCGGCTAAAGGCAGGCAGCCGAACGTGGCATTATCTGTAAGACATAACGATGGTGGCAGGTCACATTTACACTGCTGTTCTGGCATACTGCTGGGAATACATTGCTATGACATGTACAACATCTGCACAGTAATCTCTGCAAGGCATCATGGCAGTGATACAGCCAATGTGTTGCCGTCACACCATTGAGCAGTGGGTGTAATTTCATATCTGTGTGTCACCTCATCACACTGTACACGCACCATGTTGATGTTAGCCTGCTGAGGACATGTGTACCTGTCTACACCTGTGTCCATATCAGTTGGCACGGGTCCCCTTGTGACAACAGTTCTACTGTTCACCTGGATGCTGTCTATATGTCAATAGACATCACGTACGTGGCCATTATAAACAACAGCAGTGGCACTGTACACATACACATGGACACCTGCACATGCATGTGTTGTGCCATGTACATCCACACAGCACTGTATGGGTGTTGGGCAACTTTCCACGGCTCACCTGTGTTGCACATGTGATACACATTTGACAATGTGTAACCATGCCACATTAGCAGGGAAGGTCATGCATAGCATGTACACATGCACATTGTCCACAGCAGCACACAGCACCTGTAACACCACAGGGTGCATCACCGTAACATTACTGCTGTGTATGGGTGATAGTGACAGTGCCTTTTGGCCATCGCACCATGTAGGACTGTGATAGCACATGCAGCCTTGCTGGGCAGGGCTGCATGGTATGGCAAGGTATGCCACATACATGGCACTGGGATGTGATCCACCTGGGGGGTAATGATATTGGCAGGGTGGCTGTCCATTCCATATGTCATTGCTATGTGTATTTGGACATTACACATGTCTATCACCATGGTGTGGACACTGGCCTTATGCAAGGTAGGCTGCACACTGCTTGGTGGGGGTGTGTCTGGTGCATGCAGGTATCACACACCCATGCATACACTGTAACCCTGACAGGTGCTATGTGCTGCGATATTGATCTACACAGTGCTGTATGTGGCCACACACTGCTATCCCGTGCACATGGATGGTTACCTGGACTGACTTGGGTACCACATATGTCTACATCCAGTGCCTGCTGCCACACCCATGTCTGCTGGTGCGCTACACACCGCCATCCCTCCCTCTGGAAACGTGATGTTGGGCACAGCATAGGTATCCATGTATGGGGACAGGGATGTTCACATAGCAGGGGCACTGATGGTATCGTTGATCTGACCATACACATATGACACACCCATCACACATACAACCCATTCATTATGTTGTGAAGAACAGTGACACAGCTATACCGCTACGCCGGACACATTTAGAGGCGTACATACACAGATGCATGCACGTCCAGCTTTGGCATGGCCTGGACTATTGGTGTGGTTCGGCACATAACGTGTTTGAGTGTGGCTGGTGCAGAAGTACTGTGCACATGTCTACACAGTCTGCCTGTTCTACAGTAGGCATCGTTTATGTGCTGTGCACATATCATATCTGCACATTGTGTTGGTGTCTGTCTATCCACGGGCCAGTGGTGGGATACACAGGGCTATTGTTGAACATATATGCATGCAACCCTGTACTGCTGTACTGCTAGCTTCTCAGGTGCTAATGTGTCATACACATGCACACCATACCCACGGATGTGGTAGTGGGTTGCCAGCCGTACCCATCTCCTCTTGTGGGTTGCTATCATCCCACACCCTCTTTGTATTGTATGTTCAGGCTATGCACCTGTGTGGGGCTTGTGGGCGTGCAATGCAGTACTATGTGCCTTTGCACCCATCGCAGAACAAGTCATACAGGTACACTGGCGGCCATACACTGCACAGCTTGATGTTGGCACATCACATGTTGTACACACATAACACATGTCCTGTGGGACATAGTCAAATGTACAGGCATGTCCATCAGTCACATGCCACTACTACCCCTACATGACGGCTATGCAGGACATGTGGCGGTGCAGCAACTGTCACATGTGCACCTGCAATGACCCCCTACCTGCATCACGTGGTACTGCCTGTGGGGTATGTGCGTCTGCACCCATGCTATGGCCATAGATGACAGTTGAACATCGATATGTGCAACATACCTCTTTGGGAGTTCTCATGTCCCCATGTTCAACATGTCAACGCATTGTTTGTGTCTGTCAGACAGTCATTGTTGTACATGGTTTACATGGCCGCCATGGCGTACTGTGTCTGATTCCACATACTTCATTGGACTACCAGCATTGTACATTATCACGGCACATTCCAGCCATCACATAGCCATCCTAGATGACAGTGGGAGGTGTTCTGCCATGTGCACATATGTCACACAGTACGAGGGTGACTGACACACATTCTCAGGACAGGGTTCTGACTGCTGTGGATGTGTGTGATGCTGTCGACGACCATGACTGCACCAGATGGTGTCATCTGGATGTGTAACATTCACAACACACACCTACCTTCACATAGCAACACATCATCCACAAGGATGGACATCCCTGCAGGAACACTCTATGCAGTATGTCTGTATGACCACTGCATGCACTACTGGTAGCCACCAGCATGGCTGCCAACAGCGGCAGTGTGTATCCTGTGTGAACATGGGTCACACCGTTCACAACACACCTGTGTCAGATGTCCCTGTTGTGTGTCACAGTGCAGTTCCACACATCATGTAACAGTATGCATCATGCACCGGTATGTTGCAGACATGTGAACGGCTGTGCAAGTCAACATATGCACACATGACACATCACCTGGTACAACATGTCTGTCTTACCACATGCTATTGTGACCACCCTGTGATAACATTGTACAGGCTACGTGGAATGGGACATCTGATGGCTCAATGGTGTATTCACCCTCTGGGTGTGTGTCTAGCCGAGTGTACAGTAGGCAGTGGTCTGCACACAGGGATACTGTACATTTGCCTACTTTGTCACTGCGACTGTTGACTATGATCATACTGTACTTATGCAGGCATGTGGTATTGATCCAGTATGACAGTCATGGTCAACCACAGTACTGTGGCACACATGACCTGCGGACATCTGCCTAGGGTGTGGGGCCCACATGTCCATCTTCACATGGTATGCTGCCTCTGCAGCAGTGTCACATGTCTGTCACCAGCAGGGCTGTCACAGGCAGGCACGGCATGCGGTGATGTGTGGCAATGGTTGCACCCCCACTGTGCTGTGCACATGCACTGCACACACAGTAAGGCATGCCTGACATTAATCTGCAGTGCCTGGGACCTGCCTCCATGCTCTACAGAGCACACCTGCCGGTCCAGATTGTACACAGATCATACCTCCCAGACACATACCTGGACTGCAACACACACAGGTGTGTGGATCCCACATCACACAGTGATGTACACACATACTGTATGTTTTTCTAAGAGAAATGCATCATAGGTACTCCATGTTCGGATACCCGTGTTTGTGACCGCTAGACACATTGTGACACGTGACGGTGAATACACTGTACACCACAGGTTACATGCTGGCTGTGTTATCATACTGTACATTGCACCTCGGACAGTTGCTACTGCCATGTGCTGACAGCAACACGCACTTCCCTAGTATGGACTCCCATGTACCCACACATGCTTGGCCATGCACTACACATAGCTGGGTGACACATTAAACAAGACATACCATGCCTACACTACCCTTGGCATGCACCATACCTCCATGTGTCTGTGTGCTATACCTACAGACATCCCCCCTCTGGTTGATGGACATATATGCTTTGCGGCCCTGCTAGCCAAACCCTGGACACACAACCATTGCAGCATACATGGTACATGTGCTCAACAGCCGGTACTACCAACATCTGCTGACGGGGTAGTTGATGGCATGGCACCCCGGCAGACGGACAGTATACATGACTATGCTGACACATATCACGATGCACTTCCGCTACATGTACGCACTGGTTGGGACCATGCTATTCCACACAGAGACATGGTGGTACTGGCCTTTTCACAGATGCCGCAGTGGTATGCATGTTCCATGCACATGTGCTGTATGGGCGCATGTGCAGGCTGTTGCACGGTGGGTATGTTAAAATGTGTGTGGTGCATCACTTGACAGTCATGGTGTGTCCTCGTGCTCCGTCACATACTCCACAGCTAGCTACCTACACATGACCACCATACTTTGCAGTGTGGGCCCTCACACAGTGTGGTGGTATGTCTGTGTTGTTTGGCTACATCCACATTCAATGTAGCATACGACAGTCACCCAGGCATTGCCGACAGAGATGTTGTTGGCAACATGCCAGCCAATGGGTTACCTACCAATAATATACACTCTCACTCACTACAGCTTTCCAATCCATACATGGACATCACATTGTCCCTGTGGACACATACATGGTACTGCCATGCACACATTATGTCCTCGGACACTGTCCCAATGTCACCTCCAATCTCCATAGCTGTTATATTCCACCAAACTGGTTGTTATGTGTCTCTGCAGCAGCCCACTGAATTAACTGCTAGCCCGTTCATGGACGTTGTGTACCTTGACCACCACACCACCGCATCTATCACACTACACATGGGTGGTAGTGCATTGCACGTGTGGGACTGCATTCATACAGACATGACTGCACCATTCGGTATGGCACTGGGGCACATCCTCACATACATGCTTCACACACTCATTGACGACTTCCATGCCTTTACTTGCACCCTTGTTGTGCCTGTGTGCCACAGCACACCACATCCACATGATGGCCACCTGTCATACCATTGCATGGGTGGTTGGTGTAGTACAGAGGGTAACAGATCAGACATTATCCCCACATTGCCCTTCAGCACCATTCCACATTCTGGTATTGGCAATGTACACATCCACCATCACATCATACCCTGTGTCTCAGGATGTTAGGCTATGTGACTCCTGGACAGGTCACACAGTGGTGCAAGCATATCATGCTACCTACGACATGTACAGTACATGTGGCATTACACAGTCCTCGGTCATGTGTCCCCTCATGTTCACTATTTGCTTACATACACAACATGCTGTCATGGAGTAATGTCCATGTCTACATGTCCCACATCTACATACCTGGCGACATTCTAGCTCCAGCAGCTCATACTGCTAACATCCATGCAGGTGTCGGTGTGGCAGATATATCGTGTAGATGTCATTGTGTCAGATACATCAAGGATGGTGCATACACATCACCTTTGCATAGCGACAGTCATCCACTGGGTATCACGTGGATACTGTCCCTATACATGCATATCACATTGTACATGGTTGCTGTACACACATGCCCCACATGGTGCTGTGGTTGCCATATTCCACTGTGGCGTGGGTACACATCTGCAGGGCCACACTTATCTGGACTATGTGTGTTGCTGGGACATTGGTAGCCTTTGTACTTGTGCCATACACACATCTACACACGGACAGGGTTACTATAACACATTCGTGGTGTGCCTTCCACAATGGCTACAACTTTCCATGTCACAGTATAGTCATGCCGCGATGTATACCAGGCTCAGACAGTTTACATATGCAGATGACAGACAGGGAACACATCTGTACTCATCTGCATACCACTTACACAGTGGTGTCATGTACTCTGCCATGGGCCATGTCCTCCACATTACTGATGCATGTAGTACTCCTACATGGCGTCTGCAGTGAGCAGGGTGAATGAAGCAGTCATGCATATGTGCACACAAGCCACATTGCTTAGCCTGGCCTTCTGTTTACCTACACAGACTAGACACACACCATGCTGTAGAACATAGGTCCTGTGCACATCCCACAGGAACACACTGTGGCACTGGTCATGTGATAGCTCCCTTGCTGATAGGGTGACACATACACATGGGACCACCACAACAGCAGTACTGTGTAGACATGCATTTGACATCCACCTTTGCTGTCCAGTGGACAGTACCATGGGGGGGTGGCACGACTGTGTACATTGCACATGTGTTTACACATGGACCTGCCAGACATCATTGTTGCACACATTGCACCTGCTACAGATGGCTGGGACATGGTTACTTGATGTTCCTTCCATTTTGGGTGGCTATTCTGCTACTGCTCTGTCCCATATCTGCAGGCCATACATATCCTGTTAATGTACATAACACTAGGCCATACGTCCATCATGCATGCTATGCCTGTGATACTGTGTATAATGTCTGAACGTATCCATCATGATAGCTTTACATTATACATACTTGACATGGTCACCCCTACTGAGAGGCATACGTGCGTCGTGCACACATTACGTATGACATTGACAATATCTGCCCATACACATGTGTGCTGTGACACTATACATACATGTCCTATCCTGCTGTGGCACTTCATTGTTGGACATCCACTGCCAGCATCAGCGTGGGTGGTGGCATTGTTCTGTGTTTTAAATCACGATGGCACCCTTGGCCTATCCCAGCTGTGTACATGATGTCCCACTGCTGTGCACACGGTGTCCACAGTGGTTGGTATACTCAGCAGGTTAACACTACATAACCACCTTTCACCACTCTCTCCTTTATGGACAGGTATCTTTACTGACAAACACCGTTCACATACAGTGCCGATTCGTCATACATATCATGCGTTACACACCAGTACATCTCGTGGGTTCTACATACCTTTCCTGTATTGCTTTCCGTATTCCGTTTGTGTCTCGCTACTGAGAAGTGATCGGCTGTTGTAGGAATAACGTCTTTGTTCGGTATGAACATACAGTTTGACTATCCTGGGAGTCTTCCTTATATCCGTCGTCACCTGCGGCATGTGGGTTCATCACACCAATAGCTGTTCCTCGGTGTGTACTTATGCGCATATCACCTGTGCATCTCCTCCATTCGTACGGTACTCGTCGGAACTAGGCCATAATTCATTCATCGTCTGGGCATTGGTTATCTGCACTACCTTCGTGGGGATGGTATGTATTGTGTTATATTATGTGTGACTACAACCGCTATGTGTTGTGTCAGTTACATTTGGCTGTGGTGTTAGCCTTGGATTGTGTGTGTTGGGTATGGTATTATGTTCCACATGTGGGTGTCCATGTCCTGCCGGCGTCTGTCAATGGCGTTTTGCATTCTGATGTGTAACATAGCTCTTGTATTTCTGTACACAACGGATGCAGGTATGCATCCGCTGCTGATAGTGGTTCCCACGCGGGATGTTGCGGGTATGCCGCTGTCATTAACTGCCTGTATGTCTTTGCTGCTATTTCGGATTGTATCCCTTTGATATGTGTGATGGGGTATATCGGCGGCTGTGGGTGACGGGTACGGGTTGTGGGCCTTGCATTTGTACATACACGGTATGCTTCTGTGTGTGCTCCATCCCTGCCTGGGGAGGTACAAGTTACCTGTCTGTTGTTCTAGGAGTGTAGGTTTTGTTGATGTCGGCTGCTGTCGGTACCGCTTGCTTGTGTGCTTCCTGCATGTATTCCTCTGTCACATCAGTAGTATATCTGCAGCTGTTCGTAGGTGCCGAGTATCCCTTGGCATTTTGTCACGGATATTTACGGTCATTGTGGTCCTGTAGTTGGGACGGCCTGTATGCTACGGGTTGCCACCTACTCGGGTGGCGATTGCTTGTTTAACACTCGTAGAACACACAGCGGTGTTTACGGGACGATACGTGTCCACGATCGGTGCCGGGGTAGCACATGCGTATTTCCGCGGTACATAACTATTGCTGCGTAACGTTGCCGATATATCGTATTGGAATTAACATGTCGGCGCCATACATCTGCTGATGGTTTGTACATGCGTCCTTTGCATGTCATGTTGGCTATACTCCTGTGGTACATTCTGGGACATTTTCGATTTGCATCGTTTTACATCGCCACGCGCCTAGCCAGTGAGGAGCTCTCAGTACTACTTTGTGGGTACTGCTAAACATACGCCTGTGGTTCTTATACTGTATGCCTACACATGTTATTCCACTCCGCCTGTCACATGCCACCTACTCACACATTTTATAGTGTCACACACATTACACTGGCACAGCGGAACACACAACACCCTCACCTCACACATAGACATACTGCCGCTTTCGCAGAGACGGTTGCACACAGTACCTACGTTGACCACATTGCCGGCGGCAGTGTCTACCTCCGCCCTCATATCCTGAGGATATTACACGCACATGTCCTGTTACTGTATCGTGGCCTGGCGATCATCCCGAATGGCAAATATGCATTTAGGTGGGTTGACCTTTCCATGGGTGGCGTTCCCTGCTCTGTCCACCCTCCCGGATAGTCGGGTTGTCGTTCAGTATGTTTACTATGTTGAGAGTTCGCATCTTACTGCATCTGTAACCTTGCATCCCTGTGATTCCCAGTTTAACTTGTTGTACTTTATATCTGTGTATGTGTACATATATTTCTACGTGTGTAATGATATCTATATCCATATTTGTGTATGCACATATGTAGACACCTTGCGCCGAACGTGGCAGCATACGGCTACGCCGTCTGCTGTCGGACCCGCGTGCGGTTGAGGTGTTGGCGGTCCATGCTCTGCTGGCTGTTGGTTGTGCAGTGTTTGGGTGCTACCTATGTTGGAGTCACACATGGGACCGCCCATACAGTACACATTACGGGCGGACATGTTTGTGTGCCGTCCATTTCACTGTGTGTGCAGGTAGGGAGGTGTCAGTCCATGGGGCCTACGCTGTCAGAGTATGTGCTATACGTTCCCTCTTTGCCAAGGCGTAGGCATATTGGGTACGCCTCCGTCTGCCTACTGGGGCTGGCACAGTGTGTTCATGGCACTGAACACCCTGTGCCTGTGCTTGCCTTGGCAGTTGTGGCGGCTTGGTGGCCCTACACCATTATGTCCCTGCGGCAGCTGTTTCCGCAGGATCATATTATGTAGCATAGCACATACTATGAATATGTGGGCACATGTGCCTGGAGAGTACTGCAAGGCTCCACCAGATGTATCCAAGCACTGGAACCGTGATTTCAACATCCCAAACACATGCTCTATGATTATTCTGATTTGTGCGTGTGCCTCATTATGGCGTTCTTGCATGTGTGTGTGTGCAGTTCTGATGGGTGTCATCATCCACGGCTCCAATGCGTAGCCAGCATCACCCACAAGGTGACCTTGTGTGATGTCCCCCCTGGCGAATACCTGATACAGCTGTGAGGCATGCCAGATATGGGCGTCGTGGTAGCTTCCGGGGCTGCCAGCACACACATCCATGATAATGCCCTGTGCATTGCACACGACCTGGCAATTGATGGAGGGGAATCCCTTGCGGTTTATGTAGCGTCTACCCTGCTCACCGGGTGGTAACTTGATTTCTATGTGCGTACAGTCTATCGCACCCAGTACCTCCGGGTATTGTGCCACATGGTGGAAGTGGCGCATATTGCTAGCCAACTCCTCCTGAGATCTGGGGAAGTATATATACTCATGGGCATGTCGTAACATGGCATCCAGAAACTGGTGTAGTACCCTGGATGCTGATGCCTGTGAGATGCCCATTATATCCCCGGTTGGCCTTTGAAAGGTACCTGTTGCCAGTATTCGCAAGCTTACACATACCTTTGTGTCCACTGGGATGGGCTCCCCTCTGTTGTCTCTTGTTCTCAGGCTTGGCCGGCACAACTCCACTATTTGCTGTAACGTGTCCCTGTCCACCCTGTAACGCTCTACTATCTCCAGGTCTTGCAGCCCCTGGTAGGTCACCCTTGGTCTGAACACTCTCCTTCTCCTCTGAGGCCTCCGATAGTTGTCGGCACCCTCCTCCGCAACTCCGTCTGTCTCTAGCACATGCTGATGCATCACGGCCATGGCAGCACCCAACATATACATTTTAAAAGTTCCCCATGTGTTTACACCGTAAGGCGCAGCGTTTGGGAATTTGCGCTGTGTGTTGTGTGCATTCCCACTTTATAGTGTTGTGCTGTACACCCGGTGATGTCATTGGGTGTGTCTCTGCTGCTGTATCTGTGGGTTATCTACCGTGTTTTACCATTGGCACTGCAACGCTGTTGCCTTTGGTGTTACATTACACTTGCCTGAATTGGTTTAACTTTACACCTTACTTTACTGTTTCTGCACGTTGCACCTACTATTTACGGGAGTGCATCCTGCAGGCACATGACATGTCATGCATTTTGTCTGCCGCCGCCGTTATGCTAACTCTCTCCTTGGCTGTGCTGTATCGGTTCTTCGCTCTTTGCATTTCTGCAACATCCACTACATTCTTTGCATTCATATTCCTCCCCTTTCCCGTTTTGCAGATTTCTGCATGCAGAGTTGTCAGCTGCCGCCGATTGCCCTCCGTCGGTTGATTGGTGTTAATTGCTCATTATGACTCCAATTACACTGCTTCCGCATTTCCTCATATTCTCCGCATCACCTTCCTGTATCCATGGTT
The DNA here is from genome assembly GCF_019279795.1 of Protopterus annectens. Classification (NCBI taxonomy): domain Eukaryota; kingdom Metazoa; phylum Chordata; order Ceratodontiformes; family Protopteridae; genus Protopterus; species Protopterus annectens. The sequence continues at coordinate 1,016,458,416 of NC_056735.1, forward strand.
GTTGACGGGGCGGCCGTCACATGACTGGTTTGGGGAATGTCGTCATCCTCGTGCACATGCATCTGTGCGCGCATTGTATACTCTCAGCGCATCTATTTCCTCACACGCCAGTCCTGATGCTGTGATGTGCATTGTACAGCCCAGGTTTGCTGGGCTCCAATGTGCTTCCTCCTACAGCGGCACACCCCTCTGCGATTGACAGGTGTTCCCTCTAGGCCACTCCTCGGTGTTTTACCGCTGCACCGTTTGGTGCAGCCTTATGCCGGCGGGGGTTTTGTGATTCAGTATTATCTGCCTCATTTGCATGGCATTGACTACTAATACATGGTTACGGCGCCAGACACCGACGCCACTCCTTGGCAACCCTTGGGCTGTGGTTGTGGCATTCCATTCATACTATGGTGTATTGTGGCTGTAATGCTGATGTGTCTTATACTGCTCTTTTATGGCATTGTCATATTATTTCATTGTTCCTCACCTTCCGCGGACATGTCCTGGGGTTCTGCTGTGGTTTTTGCGTACATGACATTTATGTCATTATTTACATTTTCTGCAGGTTTTCCTTTGACATTCTCGATTTCTTTACACATTGCCATGTTGCACCACTATGACACATGACGTTGGCAGCCTTCCGTTACTCCTATGTCATGTTTGGATATATGTAAAACGTTTTTTTTGGTTTACATTGCCGTGCTGTTATGCTACGCCCGCGCCACTTCGTGAATCGCTACTTGCCTTCATTTGCATGGTGCAACACCGCACATGGGGTATTTAACATACCTATGCCGGAGGCGGCGCAACTCCGGCGTATGCCGCTGATGCACATGGGTTTGGATCGTACCTGAATCGCTCGGCGACCATGTCTGGCGTTGTGGCGCCTACGCCATGCGTGCACCTGGCGCAAGGTTCATGAATCCCAGGGCTTATGTACTTAAAAAGGGGAACTACTGGGCTTTGTGGCACGATTTTCAACCTTTCTTGCATGCCTTGATGCTTCTCAGTTGCTATGTGATGGGAAGGCATTGGTAAATACAGTGGCATGATAGTTAGAATACCATGTATTCAACAGTACTAGCTCCATAACAGTATAAACGTAAGGATAATTCACAATGATGATAAATAAAGTTGCGCTGAATTTGCATAGCTTAGCTGCTTTCCTAATTCAAATTGTTTTTTTTTTAAATACCTGAGGACACAAAGTTTATCTGACAGATAACACAGATAGAACAGCAGCTTCAGCTGAACTGACCATGGAATAAACATGCTTTTACTAAACAAAAATGAGAAGTGCACACACACACACACACACACACACACACACACACACACACACACACACACACACACACACACACACACACACACACACACACTCATGCACGCACACACATGCACACACACGCACACACATGCACACACACATGCGCGCACACATGCACACATGCACACACACACACACACACACACACACACACACACACACACACACACACACACACACACACACACACAAAACACACACACATATACTCACATGCAATTATTATTTGTTTGTGTTATATGGTCTCACAGGTACAGTTTCACTGTCTGCAGGTACAGCTCACCAGCAACATAATTTTACAATGGGGCATACAGAAACATACTGCATTTTAAATTATATGAAATAGCAGAATGAGTGGTAACTCATAGGGATGGGACAATTCAGAGGCATATGTAACATGATTACGCTACTGCAGACATACTACAGTGAAGATCTGATGAAGTGGTGCTGAGACACCATGAAAGCACTAACCAAATAAAGATTTGTTCATTTTAGTTGTGGTCTCTCTGTCACTTGGTTGGATCTGTGGATGCTATTGTGGTCTTCACTTTCATTTGGTGCTGTTTACCTGGATCCATTTATTCAAGCCCTGACCTTATTTGTGCTTTTGGTGGTTTACAAGATCTCACCCCAAGTTTCTAGGAGTACCATCTGTATTAGAAGAGCAGTAAGTGTTTGTTAGTTTTTGTTAGTGTCCATGTTTGAAACCAGTGCCTGTGTTGTTGCAAATGTTTGCCCTACTTGTCACATATCATCTGCTAGTGGCTGAAAAACTATCATCTTATCAATTATGATTTTGTCAACCACTATAGTGTGGACAATGACACCACATAGGTCTCACTAGACATATGCTGCCTCACACGAAAACAAGAGGGATGCATGGACTGCCCTTCCCAAAGGATACAAAACATTAATATAGCATTAATTCACTTTGATATGGAGACTTTCAGCATATGACATGGAGCACATTAGGAGCCTCACAGGTGTCAGCCTCAAGAATCCTACACCACTTCCTTTATGTGAAGCTACAGCAATTTAAGAAACATATTTGATTTACATAAACAACATACAGGAGAGCCATCACTATGCCAGTATTCTATGATATAGTTAATTTGCTTAAGGGTCTTAGGAATTTTGATTGCACCCACATTGTAATCAAGGCCCCATTGGTTCCATGTGGTGTTTGTTATATCTACTAGAAGAGCTTCTACTCTGTCAACTGCCAGGTGGTGTGTAGTAGACAGGATATTATATACAATATTCCTGCACACCATCCCTGCGGTTCCCATGATATCCACATCTGGTTCATTTATGACTTACGCTAAAATTTTCCATGGGCTGCCTTACCACAGGTTCATATTGTTGGTAGGTACACACACATCATCATCCACAGAGTCCACAATATGTTGGACCCATGAACAGACGCAGCACACCACTCATAATGGTGTCCTCTGCTGTGTGTTGCAGGTGATGCAAGATACTTCAGTCTGGTCATGATCTTCATCTGCAGCCCTGGATCCATGGCAAAAAAAGAATATAGCACTGTACTGTTGTAAACACAGGATGCCATCAGATATGTACTTGGACTTCTGAGGGCCAACTTCCATTACAAAAATGCATGTGATTATGATATGTGTATTCTGCATTGTGATATTTAGCATGGTGCTACAGTAGCAGTTACAACATGGGGACAACATAGCATTGCTAGATATGTGTCTGGTAGAATGTAAGGAAGAATTGGATGAGAAGTTGTCTGAGGAACTGGCTGCAGTAGTAGCTCATGTGAGGCAGAGGTAGGCACATTGTATGATTACTCTGGCAAAGAGGCTGCATCTGTTCCACAACAGTTGACCATGGCAAGGCCAATACAGAATAAAAGTCACATATGCAAAGAACATCCAGGTTTTGTGATATTGTGCAATGACTGGTCACAAAGTGCATCAGACTTTGCCATATCCAAACAAGCCACATGAATGAGCAAGACAAAGTCATCATCATTGTCTCAGGTGAGATGAGGAACAGTGACAAGGAGAAGCAATATCAACAGAGGTGGAAAGATTGTGTGAGGTGGATGTGGTAACCACACACATGGGTAGGAGGTTGGAATGAATCAAGGATCACATTTCCCTGAGCAGGAGAGGATTTTCCCTGAGTCTGAGATGGTGAGGTGTACTATGCAGCCCAGCAAGATGAAGGCTGGTGACATCCTATCCAATGGATGTTGGAACATGTTGGGAGTCCTCCACAGCCCTTCAATATTGCGTGAAAATTGAACATCAACATTCATGACCCCACAGCCACAGAACAGCCACTGGTAGGTGTGGGCTATGGTAGGGCTAGAGAGTTATGTGATGGTGCTTGCACTGCAGGACCCTGGGTGCTTGCCTATTGTGGTGGACCTGCTGTGTTGAAGTAAGAGGAGTGGTACTGTCCATGGGATCATATATGCCTAGGAATGAAGGCAGCCATGGGCAGTGGGAACAAAGAAACTGTCCTCAGAGAGATGTGTGCCATCTGTGTAAGGCTGGCAAGTACTGTGCAGCAAACATCCATATCTTAGCATGGCCATGGTGTGCAAATGCCTGCATCATCATGGCTGCACCAGGGTGACTAGTACCTACAACAGACATGCCTGTTCCAGGCCCCTCTAAGACATCTCACTCTACGTGAGATGCAGGGTGTCCTACAGTTCCTCATACAGGCCATGCAGTGCATGCAGCATCACACACATTCATTGCCTGATGCCTCCAGAACATACAGGTCTGAGAATGTCTTGGATACTTGGTGGCAATGGGCATCAGGTCTCAGAATGCCTTGGATACTTGGTGGCAATGGGCATCTGCGTACTTCTCCCCTATGCTGAGTGTGAGCACCTTACAAACATTGCATCCCTTTGATGGTATCTGTGGTGTCACTGATACCTGTGTGACTTGGGTGAAGCTGATTTGGAACGGGGCATCCAGCACTAAAAAGGGAATTGCCCCTCCACCATCATGTCATTTATGTTTGATATGAGTGTGTCAGCCATTGTTAATAAAAGGTAATAAAAGTGCCACTCTTTTATGCAACTGTGCCTTGTGCATCATGTTATCATAAGCAGCCAACATTGACTCAAGGGCATCCGGCATGTGCAGACCTGTTGTGATAGATCCTCTATGTGTGGAACCCATGAATACACACAGATAACATATCTGTATTAATGCTGGATAATATGTGTATCTCATACCATCATTTGTCACACAGACTACTCCATGGCAATTATTTACATAGCCCATGTGCACTTAAATACCTTGTGTTGTATGTTGCCACTGCTGCATTCATTATGCCCTTTGATGACACATGTGCGCATATTTGTCTGAGTAAACCATTCATAAATTAAGGTCAATGCACAACTGTAATGGTGCTACTAGTAATCTGGTACATCCTATACAGACAATTAAGCTGTAGACATCAACCTGGTTCCCACATGCAAGCTACCACTGGATATGAAGGTTCTCTCACCTCCTCCATAAGGGATAACACAAAGTATTCCACTTCTGTGAGATGTCTTTGTGTTGGTGTTTACCCCAATGGTCAAATAGTCCCTAGTAATGTCCTATGTCTTGGTGTTGGCATATAGTAACATATTAGTAATCCAGTATCATACCTGCAATATTGACCTGTTATAGCTGCCTACTCCATTGATGTTCTACATCAGCCCTGCCATACCTGCTCAGAAATACCTTGTTTGCTTTACCCTTCTCAAAGACATGCACACTATGTGTGCATATGGATCACACTTAATATCTGTCTCTGGTGCACTAAATTTTTCACCCTTTGCCATTCCTTTGGTCTCAGCACAAGATATGTACACCTGTGTGTTACGCATGTGGATCAGTGTGTATATGCACCTCTGTCCATTAGAGTCAAGAACTGTTTCAGCTCTGTCCTATGCTTCCATTCAGTGGTTATTCTCTGTTGGGCTAACATGTTGTGACTAACCATTTTGAAATTGTTCCATAATGCAACAACAGTGGGCATGTTAGCAATTCTTGGTGACAATTATAACTGTGATGACAGCACAGTCTGGATATAATTCCTCAGTCTCCATAAATTAAACAGGGGATTCAGCTGACATTTACAAAGAGAGACTATTCAGTCTTCAGAATGTAAAACTGGAAATCTTCTTCGTCATAGTCTCTTAGTCAGTGTTATACACAGGACAAAGCATTCACAGCTAAAATAAAGACTAATTCCAAAGGTGTTTTTTTTTTCTTTCTCATATAACACTATGTATAAATATGCAACAGTATATAGAGTCTAAGATTCATATTAAGATAATGGTCATGGAGGCAAATGAGAAACTTAGGCATGCTACTGAATATTGTTGGGAGATTCTGGGAATACAATCACATAGCCAATTGCACAAATGACAGAGGTTCTATTTGTGTTTTTCAGGTGACTGCATGCACAGTTAATGAAGTGCTAATCTTACTGACTATATCCGATCACTGGAAGCAGACCAGTATATAATGTAAAATGGAACACCAAAATCATCCTATGTAGGTCACAGAGCAGTGAAGAAAGGGAGGGGGTCTTTACAGTCTTTTGTGATTAAGGGGTTTGTAAATTATCTATCTATCCATCTATCTATCTATCTATCTATCTATCTATCTATCTATCTATCTATGTCTATGTGTATATCTATCTCTATCTAGGGACTGTGGTTGTCTGAGTAAGTCTAAATATTAAATAAACATGCAAACAAATCCCAAATGCTGAGCAGTGGTTATCATGCAGCAAATAGCTCAACTCAGAATTTGAACATGGGACGTCAGTGTGTTACAAGCAGTGCAAAAATTAATGTGTGCTGAGAGGTATACATGTGAAATGTGCTATATAATCCATCAGATCCTAATTAGCTCCCGTGTTGTATTGTTGCACTGGACTTTGTGCTTCTTTGATCTCAGGATGTTTTATATTAGCATGTGCTTTTTTGATTGGCTCAGGATCGTTTATCAGATTTTGTCTGCAATCACTGGTTCATAGATATTTAGAGTTTATCTGAAACAGTCCTGTGGTGGTGTGTAATTTATTATTATTTACTGTAAAAAGAGGAATTACAGCTTTTGTGCGACTTTTACAACTGGTACATTCAGAGTAATGACTTTATTCTACTTAATTTAATATTCACTTGTGTATTCTTTGTGTGATTCTTCTCACAGAAGTTGACTTAAAATCTCTTTGAATTATGTGGTAACCGATTTTGATAATTCTTTGCTTTTAGAATTCTTTATTCATTTGCAGCTGAAAATGGGTTTCTTAAATTATTATGCCATTAATGATCTGCTAAAGCACAAGTATCTTGCACAGTGTACTAAATGCTATGTATATTTAAAGGTAGCATGTGATAACACTAGTGATCTGTGTTCTTCATGTCAAAAGTTGAATGATTTGCTTACCATTAAAATGAAAAACCTTTCTGTGTATTACCGTGGTCAGTTAAATACATGTCTGCTCTGTAATTGAAAGTCTCTATGAAATAGTCTGAGTGCTATAAGGACCTCTGACTAAGTTGCCCACTGTCCTCCTTTTCTTAACCAGTATACTTTACTGCATATGCCAGTTAGTTAGCCTCAAGAAATGACAGAAAAACTGTTTTTCTCTGTCCTCTCTTTGTTAATTGCTTTGTCTTGGCTGTAAACTGATTGATCTCAGTTTAATTTGACTTCAGGGTGGGAAAGTCACTGTATCAGAATGGATTACTTAATATCCTCTCAGTGTTTTCTCCTCTTACACTCAGTCACTATCTTCCTTCACAGAGCAGGAAGTGCCATATATTATTGTAGCAATAACTCATGCCTGGGTGTGGGTAATGCTGGATTTACCCACGGTTCGTGTGGTTTGGTCATGAGGGCGAAGCCCGTGTGGCCAAACAAAGCCAACCGTGGGTAAATCCAGCATTACCCACACCCATAAGTGGGTTATTGCTATTATACAATGACATTATTTAAGAAAAAAAAAATTACTTTTCTTAAATAATGGCATTGTATAATGCCTCCTTGCTGCCCTTCTGCAGCTGTCTGGTATTCTGCGGCAGTTCTGATGTACTGCGCATGCGTATGCCCATGCAGTACATCAGAGCTGTGGGCAAAAGCAATGGAGAAAGCAAGATCTCCGTTTCTTTTTACAAACTGTTTTGCTATGTTAAATGGGTTTAACATAGTGAGACAGCTTAAAAAAAAGCAACGGAGAATCTCCGTTGCTTTTTTTAAAGCTGTCTCACTATGTTAAACCCATTTAACATAGTGAGACAGTTTTGAAAAAAGCAATGGAGAAAGCAAGATCTCCGTTGCTTTTACAACTGTCTGGCTATGTTAAATGAGTTTAAAAAAAGCAACGGAGAATCTCCGTTGCTTTTTTTAAAGCTGTCTGGCTATGTTAAACTCGATTAACATAGCGAGGCAGTGTAAAGCAACGGAGATCTTGCGTTCTCCGTTGCTGTAAAAAAAAAGAGTTATAGTAATGGAAAAAGTCCGGGCGACTGGACCTTTTTCCATTACTATAACTCAGATTTACAACATGCACGCTGCCAATCAGCGTGCACGTTTTTGAATATTAATGAGGGGTGGTTGTATAATATACTTGATCTAAGACTGTGTGGAATAGTGAAAAGACATTGGAAGTGTGTTATATTTGTAACAATTTCATTTAGGTAAGATAATCTTCATGTATACTGAGAGTGTTTCCTTTAACACTGATGCATGTCATGTGAGTTGCTAATGTTCTGGTGTATATATATATATATATATATATATAGAGAGAGAGAGAGAGAAAGAGAGATGGAGATATATAGATATAGATGTGTGTGTGTGTGTGTGTGTGTGTGTGTGTGTGTGTGTGTGTGTGTGTGTGTGTGTGTGTGTGTGTGTGTGTATGTGTGTGTGTGTATGTATAAACACTATTTTGATGTAATGGTTAATCCCATATATTTTTACTAAGTGATGGTTTTCAGTGTACTGCCATGTTCTGATAATCTGCATTATACAGCTGTATATTTACACTGCATTACTGTGGTTCTCTCTCAGTATGCTTCCTGTTAAAACTGCTTTGAGCTTACATTCATAAAATTTCTTACCATCAATCTACTCTTATACTTCCCCCAAATTCTCTTGTTCTGACTTTCTGAGGTCCTTCCTACATCTCTTTTTTTGTATAGTAAATACAAACTGTATTGCCTCAGTATCATATTACAAATTTCGTAGAGTTTTTCCTCTTTCTTTCATTTCAGAGCCTGTAGTCACTACATCTGACCTTGTTATTGTAGGACCTCTGCCACAAGGCTCTACACCCACAAGTTTACTGATAATTTTGTCATTGTATAATGTAAGCACATGTATCATAAAGAACCTTACTGTGTATTAACTTAACCAATTAAATAAATGCCTGCTTTGTGATTGAAAGTCTCTACTGTAAACTCTAAGGACCTCTGACTAAGATGGCCACTGTCCCTTTTTTCTTGACCAGTATACTTTACTGCATATGCCAGTTATTTAACCTCAGGAAATGATAGAAAAACTGTTTTACTTTGGCATCTCTTTATTAATCGCTTTGTCCTTGCTACAACCTGATTGATCTCCATTTAAATTGACCCGAAGGAGGGAAGTCCATTATGCTCAGCTTTGCTTCACAGCAAAAAATGCCAAAATTCAGTTCAGCAGAGGTTTGTATTACCTTTCTCAAAATAAACAATTATAAACAAATATGTATTGCTGTCCTTTATTTTCCTCCTGGTGACAATATAGCTATACTGGATGATATCCTATATTGGATAGTCCTAACATTTCCACAAGGAAAAATACTACTAGGTGATGTGAATGTCAGTTGGTTGTACATAAATTCTAACTCCCCTACATCTATCATGAACTTAGATGGTTTCCCAAAACTAATTAATAGCCCCACAGATTATAGCAAGGCATCAACTTCCATACTAGACTGGATCCTGGTATCAGATCCTAGCAAATACTTCACCATAGGTACAATGTCAGACTCTCTCTCAGTGATCATCTCCCAATCTGTATGACCTGACACCTCACATATCCAGTTAAACAGCATATTTATAAAACAACATACAACCTTCCCATGTTTAACTCAGAAATGTCCATTACTACCCTATCATCTATTACCTGGACCTTCCTAAAATTCTCCCATTAGATGATGCTATAAATGAATCCAATACAACTTTTCTAAATATCCTAAACAGCCTTGCACCTCCTAGAATGAAGAGATTGAAAACAAATAATGCAATGTGTCTATCCATGAAGATTAGAATGCTAATGCAGGATAGAGAAAAAACATGGAAAGAATGGCAAAAATATAAAACACCTGAATTTCTTAGAACTTCAGAATGCTTCACAATCTTACTAAAAAGTAAATACATGAAGACAAAAAAACTATACTATAATAACTTTCAGAATAATATTAAACACAACCCTAAAAAAAACGTTTATCCATTAAAGAAATCTGACACCCCAGAGAAAAATTCAACTCAAACCCCTCTCTTGATGACTCACCACTCGAACGTGTAATGCAGTTCAACTGTTATTTTAAAGACAGTAAAGCATTTCTAACCAAGGATCCCTCAACATCTGATTTCAACCCTGTCCAACAGCCACATATCACCACATCTTCTTCCACCTTCAAACCTGTGCTCACATCCTATATAAAACTACAATGAAGCAAACTTAAGCCATTCTCTTCTTCAACTGATGACCTTCCAAGCAAGTACATAGAAATAGCAGCCGGTAGCATTGCCTATCCTGCCTCAGTTCTTATAAATAGGTCTGTCCAGGAATCCCACATTCCTTCTCTCTTGAAAAGGTCACACATTATCCCCACACACAAAGGAGGAAATTCAACAGACATTAATAACATTAGACCTATAACAATCTTATCTTCTCTTGCCAAAATACTTGAAAAATGTATTAAAAAAACAATTGCTAGACTATCTTCTGCAGGAAGAATTCCTATCCCTTATACAAGATGGCTTCCATCCTTCTCATAGTACTAGCACTGCTCTTCTAACCTATATAGATATTGTCAATAAAGCTAGAGCTAATGGCAAGCTAGTACTTTCCTTATTTTTATCCTTCTAAAAATCCTTCAACACAGTTTGTCACAGCAAATTTTTACTAGGTCTCCCTCAGCCCACCATTCTGTGGTTCAAAATCTACTTGTCCAATCGGTATCCGCCAGCAAAATGGCACTCCATGCTCTCTCTCTCTACCTCCCAGTCACCACCAGTGTACCATAAGGCTATATCCTTGGTTTCCTCCTCTTTAACATTTTCACCAACACCCTCTATACATCCACACAACAGACCATTCTAATATAATACGCAGATGATTCCACTCTCATTTGCATATATGACAACATTGCACTGAATAATGGCTTTCTAACTCACAATTCATGCTCAACCCAAAAAAGGTCAAATTGCTACTTCTATCCCCAAATCCCTCTCTTATGAAAATAACAAATTTAAACCTCTCTCACAACCACTGAAGTCACTTCTAATAGCAAATTATTAGGGATGATTGTGAATGATAATCTTACATTTGACCAGCATATACAAAATTGCTTAAGAAAAACTCATCAAAAATTAGCGATGCTTTACAGAAACACAACTGAAACTATACTTGCTACTAGTAATCTTGCCATCTTCACTAACCTCCAGGCTTCACAAAAATTAAAACCTGAATGATGCTATAACAAAGTTGCTAAATTTGCAGCATATACCTCTTTCAGATTCCACCACTAAACTAAGAAGCCTAAATTGGTTAGAACTGCCTCATCAACTAACATATACACAGCTTCTTACTACCTATAAAATGTTCCAGCATCCATCTGCCTTTCCAGCACTAAAAAATATTCTAAACAATTATGTTCTCAGTCTGTCACTGTGATCCAGTGACCAAAAAAACGACTGTCTGTTTACAAACCTATCAAATTTGCTCGACATTGTCTGTCTTGTACAAGGTTGCTAAGGCCTAGAACTCCTTACCTGTATCCATCAGATTCAATACCTCTCTTCCATCTTTCAAATCCACTCTGAAAGAATTTATATCTAAAACCTGACTCTGTTGTTGCCCAAAACCAGGATAAACTATATCCCTAAATGTCAACAAGTACCTTTTCATTCCTTATAGCTCCTTCCTCTCACTTCTTCACTTACTTCCTTACTTCTATTAAATTCTCCTCACTGACTCCCTCTAAATACACCGTAAACCTGTTTTTTCCCTCAGTCTATATTGCAATTATTGTTTGTATTAGACTAACTTACCTTTAATTTCTCCACAAACTGTCTAAAATTTCTCTAAATATTAAATGACTGTCATATAACTTGCATTGATTCTTAACCAATGTTATTATAGTATGTCTAATTTGTTATAATTATTTAAACTACAGATGTTTTTGTTTTATTTTTGAAGACTGTAAAATTATTGTTCTTAAAATGTTTTGCAATAATTTGGTGCTTTTCTCCCCAGGCCTCCACTGAAAATGGGCTTCTACCTAGTCAGACTTTCCTGGTAAATAAATGTCAATAAATAAATAGATAGTAAATCTAGACTTACTGATGACAACTATACTTGTGCAGTTGGCACAGCTTGGAGAACTGATGTTGCATATACTAATTAAAGGTTCATAGGTGTTTACTAGGTTAACGACCACAAGGTCCTTTTTAAGCCTAGCCATGTATCCCAAATCTCAGACAAGTTCTGGTACCCTTGATAAGTGCATGCAGAGGCTTGGGAAATGATGAACCATTTGCAGGTTGTCTGTGTCTGTTACAGACATAGGTGCCAAGCCAGGGCTGAATTTCCTGTTCCCCATCCAATTGTTCAAGCTACACTTGAATTGGGTTAAGGAGGAACTCTGCGTCACATGGATGGGAAGCCTGTTCCAGAGACAGGGCAGTCTCTGGGATACATACCTGTCTCTCCATCTGGTCCTATTTATATCACAGGCAAGATTTAAGTCTTTAGAACAGGTAATTATGGTGTTGTTTGTTTTGTTGATATGCAGGAGGCCCATCAGAGTGGGGTCTGACAATGCACTGTATGCCATGCATAGATATCCCCTCAACAGCCTGTAGGAGACATAATACAGGTATAGGGGCTTGAGGCAGTCTGTACAGGACATTTTGCTTATACTCTGTATTCATTTAGTGAGGAGCCTTTGTGGCATTAGGCTTGAAGCAGTCTATATAGGACATTTTACTTGCACTCTGCTTTCATTTAGTGAGGAGCAGATTTGAGCAATGCTCTTGTGTGTGTATTATTGACACATAGATGCTAAATCCTAGCAGTTTCTAGCAATGAGTGGGTTGCATGGGAACCAGAACTCAGATGACCAAATGTATGTGATATCATTCTGTAGAGAAATAATGTTTTAATATTAGGTGAAACAGTAGTCTCAGGGCAGTATGTTTCTTGATACCTAACATAGAAAGACCCCTCCCCTACTTCATCTTGCCTTGCTCTGTTATGTAAGTAGGAACAGTAATTCTCTAGATCAGTCAGGAAAATATAGTGAGAATAGATAAGCATTGATTTTCTGTAACTGTGTAAATCTTTCCAGCTGTTTTATTTTTATTATTTCCTGTGTCTGAAACTCTGCTGTTTACTCTAAATAGATATTTTGTATTTTCATGTTCTTTTATTACTTGGGCGGCCATGGTGGTGCAGCAGTTAGAGTTGTCGCCTCACAGCAAGAGGTTCTCTGGTTCGATCCTCGGCTGGGGTGCCTTCTGTTTGGAGTCTGCATGTCCTCCCTATGGTCAAGTGGATTTCCTCCAGGTGCTCCGGTTTCCTCCCACATCCCAAAGACATGCTGTAGGTGGATTGAACACTCTAAATTGGCCCTAGGCATGAGTATGTGCATGCGTGTGTGCCTTCTGTAGAAGGTTGGGTGCCGGGCTGGCAACACGACACTGTAAAAACTCCACTGCCAATCATGAGTGGACAGGTGATCCACTGTGGCAACCCCTAACCAGGAAAAGCTGAAAGAAGAAGAAGATGTTCTTTTATTACTTATTATTAAATGTATTTTAACTTTTCATATGGGCTGGTCCTTTATCAAATATTTTAACCTTTGACTGTACTTTTATCTATTGGTGACACTGTGGCCACTTCTGAAACCTGGCTGTTTGGTCAACATTCATTACCATTTGTATTAATATTAATTTCACTCACTATAATTGGGTACTCTTGCAAGAGACTTAGGTAGCTGGCTTTGTAGTGTCTGGAGGTAGGGATAACTACCTTATAGTCTAGGCAGAAGGGGGCACATTGGGAAAATCTGTCCCAGCCTTTCCCAGGTGTGTGTGTGTGTGTGTGTGTGTGTGTGTGTGTGTGTGTGTGTGTGTGTGTGTAAAAATCAAAGCTCACAGTGTGTGTGTGTCAGCTACTTAAAGCAGGGATAAGAAGCACTGGTTTTACAGAGAGGGTGCTGGAGGACTTAGCTTGGGCACTCAGCTGAGGACTTAATCCTATAGCTGTACTAGTGGGGAGCCTTATTAGGGCTTTGGTTGGAGATGGATATAAAGAAATCCAGACCCCAGGCTGACTGTGTTCCCTGTGTGCTCTTAAGGGAAATTGCACTTGATGCAGTGATGTGCATCTGGAAATACTAATTGCATCCATTTGTATTCCAAGTGAACCTCCCTCTCCAGTGTCAGTGGTGAGGATTCATGCTCCTTAATTACTGGCCCAGAGTGGGGATGCCACAATATGCATTAAAAGAAAAGATTGCACATATTCATAATTATGTTCCTACATGCTTTTCCTCATTTAACATGGCTTGTATGATACATCAAAGGTGATAGGGTTTGTACAACTTCTCCCTGTGGGTTTCTCCGTAGTGCAATTCCTCATAACAGATGTAATCCAGAAAGCTTGAGTCAAGTCTGGTATCCCCCATGTGACACAAAGGGTGATAGGACTAAAATAAAACAGAGTACAAAGGATTAGTCTAGATAAAGTTGCTTTAGTCAGCAGATCTAGGAGACTCTGTCTCTCTGATACTACCCCTGTGAAAGGTATAAAGATGTTTTGTTGAAGTTTCAAGTAGTTTATTGAATTGAGTAGGTAGAAGGATGAGTGTTCTTGCCTAGCTATCCAATTACACTTGAGGCAAATCAGCTCTTCAGCAATTGACCTGACATCAATGTATAACTTTTTATATACATTTTGGAAAAACAAAATGTAGCAGGTAACTTTTGGATAGGTAAGCTGGAACTATTTGGCAGTATTAGCTTAAAGTGACACACTCTGAAGCCATCAATGTAACTAAGACTTTGGTTGTGCCATGTACATTATCACAAGTGGTACTTTTACTTGTTGCATATTAAAATATCTGTTGCTTTAAAAAATGTGCATGCTCATTAGTATTATAAGTTCTGTAAACAGATCTGCATACTAGTGGTTTATTGTGAAGTATAGAAAAGATTGTTCTTTTTTATACGCACAAGTCAGTGATTTAGAACACACAGAGTTGGCAACATATCTGGAAGCAAACTTAATTATATAGATAATATAGCTTGTCTGGACATATAAAACCAGAATGACCAAAATGATTTTGTGATTCTGATAAAAGGCTTGTTGAGTTATGTACAAAGTATGCAGACTACTGAAAAGTAGCATAGTATGCCAATATGCAATAATAGAAATTAGAAACAACAGTAATCACAGTCCATCTCTGAATAACAATCATCACATGCATTTTTAATGGGTTTGTTCAGGTGCACTTGAGCTTTTTCATGTAAAATGCAACACAGTACCCTATGGTTAAATGCTATATTTAGTGGACTCAGTGTAGAGATTGTCAGGAAACATCCATTCAGACTCAGTCCTCCAGGGAGCACTGCATAAGAAAAAGAACAGAACGGCAGCAACAGTATACAATGCAAGGCAGATAGTGGAAAAGTAACAAATTCAGTAAATATACTAATGCAGTGCCATTCCTAAACTGCACATGCTGTCTGTACATTGGTAAACAAAGATTGCACTACATTAAAAGTCCTACTTTTCCTACATGTCTGCAAAGTAATTCACAGACTGCATAGGAATTCCACCATTCATACTACAACAGTTTAACATGTTGCATCTTCACAGCATCACTGTCTGCACAGCTCTCTAGACTGTCAATGTGAAAAAAGTAGAACAAATTTGCCCTATAGATATTACTTATTCCTGTTATGTTATGCTTTGTATTGATCTTTTTGTTTATCATGCAAAAGAATGTTCGCTAGTATTGAAACAATATTTTTTTAGTTATCTGATAAACTCTCTGCTAATTTAGCCTGCAGACTCTTTATTTTATGATTATGCACGAGGAGTACATTTTACAAACACTTTGGATTTTAAACAGTTGTGAGCAAATCATTCCAGGTAATCATTTTCTCTGCTATTTGCCTGGATATCTGCTATGGATCCAGTTTTTCAAAAATCTTCTCATAGATGTATTTTTCCACTTTATTTGACCTAGTCCATTGATGAACAGCATAGTACATTGATTACTATATAAACAGACAAGTTATGGTCTTAAGATGTCAATACTTATTAATATGAAAAGGTAACTTTTTTAATATAAGGAATTTGGTAGAGCTAAGAGGAGGTATATTTTAATTTATAAATCAAATAAAATGAAATGCACTTTGTCACAGACATTATGACTTGCAGGGATGTTTCTATCCTTGTATCAGTACAAGTCTACCCTTCATTGCATCATAGTTACTTGCCTGAAGTTTCTGTTAGAATAAGTGTTATTAGTTGTACTGAAATATATTAGAATAACGTCACACGATCCTTAAACTCTATTTGTTCTGAATGTTGGATTTGGTCGATGTATCTGTTTGTCAAAAACATAGATGTTTCATCCAGCGTCTTTATGATCTTGTTGGTTCTTGTAGCATATTATTATCTTAGCTACTGACTGCATGCTGGTGCATTAATCAAACCATCCTTCATTCTTTGCAGACTGCATGTTAGGGCCCTATAAAATATATTTCAGGAAATCAATAAGCATAAATGAATATGATAGTGCAATCATTTGAAATAATTATCATTTTCTAAAGTGTTACATCAGAGTCAAATAGTAATCAGTTTTCTCAGAACAGTATAACAAGCAAAGAGCTAAAGTCAGTTTCCTGTTCAGAATCTTTATTGAAGTGCAATGGATTGTTCATTATGCATTTCAGAATAACTCGCAATAAGGCAAAAATATCTAATAATCACTCTAGGTCTTAAAGTACTTCATCAGATATATTTTCCTTTACAAATGGTGAGTAAATCCATTACAAATGGTGTGGAAATGTTTTGTATGTTCATTTTATATAAATAATTATGGATTTGCTTAAATGCATGCTACATTTACATAACACATGTTCTTATGTCTAAGGAAACATGTGGTGGATACCATTACATAAAATGACCAGTATTTTCTTACATATCATTTTAAAGAATGTTTAACCTTTTGAAAGATGCCTATATGCAGTGAAAAAATCAATAAATTAGTTTCAGCAATATTAAATTATAATCTGTTATCAATCAGTTTTCTCATATCACTTGAACAAAATGTTTTTGGTTGCGTACAGTTTAACAAACTGACTACATGCTGCAAGATACCTGCATGGAAGCTATGTCACTCCACATAACTAAACAAATAAATGCAGTATGTTTGGATACTATACTAGGGTCCGAGCTTCACTTAATGGCACTGTAACTGGAAAACACATCTACAGAGCAAGAAGGTTCAGTTATAATGCAATATGATGTGTAATATTTCAGTTTGTAATGCAAAGTTCAGGTGTGATGAACAAAAAATTGTTAGTAACTGCAGTGATATGAGAAGCTGTTTAAATTTGTTTACTGGGCACCAATCACATGAGACCACTTTCAGTCTCAACCCTGGCATAAAAATGAAGCCTGAATTGCATGTAATGGGAGTTGGCAAGAATATAATAAAAATACACACATGTCAAATACCAATATCATATGTATAATTGTAATATGTATTATTTAGAATAAATTAAGAACTATCTAACTTAGAAGTGTCTGTGTGATAATTACAGTTGTGTGTTTACTAATTGGAAATGATAGGATAGTTGAATGGAGTGAAGGGTGTTAGAGCTTGTGAGCTTGTGACTGTGTTATTATTTCTATAGCAAACAATTCCAGAAAAAAATAGTACTAATGGTTGATTTAACAGACAACCAAATAGGTTGGCTGTGTGCCCCAGCGTTTGTTCTGCCCTGCCTTTGACACTGGAAAAACAAGCAGGCCTTAAAGGTCAAAATATACCAGTATGTATATACCATCAAGAATGGCAGCATAACTAATGCTCCCAGTGAACATACCAGGAAATATCCAGATTTTAACAAGTTTGTTTTTTGTGAACTGGAAAAAGGTTATGCAGTACAAGGGAAAACTGGTCCTCTTTTTTGGGAGTTTAGGGAACTACACTAGCAGCTTTTATTGAATGCAGTGCAACCACATGGCATCAATGATAAAATTTCAAATAGCAGTGCCCTTGTGCTGTGGGCTGATAGGATATAACAAATGACAATTATAAAATGGCATTATAATATAATGGTATTAATTTTTGAATGGACAAATCAATGTTATATTTATATTTATACATACATATCTGTACTAGGCATGCATCTTTATTCATACTGTCAGTATATTAACTAGGTTTTTTTAATAAAGTTTATCACAGCATTTGGGCATTTTATATAATTGTTTATAGTCATTTACTAAGGCTTCTAGAGAATATTAAATATTTATTTTATTGTGCATTCATTTAATAATTATTAATTAGATTAAGGATAGCCAAGTAGTGTTTTATAGGAAAGTTTTTGATGATTCTGGACATGATTCATTTGTATTTATTTCCCAGTTCTTTATTGTTGAATGATGATTGGATGCTATTCCTATTTAAATGAGTAGTGATGATATTTTTATGTAATCTGAAGAAGTTCTGTTTGAATTCAGGAATAAATTAAGTCATTAAGCTTATAAACTTGTGGTCTTGGTTTACAGGTCAAATTCATTTGTTTTTTTTTTTTGGTTTTGGTTTTATTTTTCATATTGCAGGAATTTTTGGTTATTGCTTTTCAAATGGCAATGCCTTTCTTTTGTTTTACATGTTTTGTATGTGTTGGCAAAGTTTGTATTTTGCTAAAACAGGAGACTCCTTTCATTCACTTATATACTCTTTGACTGAATTTTTTATATAAATGAGTTTTAAACCTTAGTTTGTACTGCAGTACAAGCATAAAGTTCTTTCCCTTTTTAAGGGTAGGATGTACACATCTTTGTCTATTGACTATTCTGCACTCCATCACAGAGATTGGCCCTGCTTCTCCTCTATACCCCTTTTATCTCCCAACCACTCCCATTTATTTACTTATTTATTTACTTATTTATTTATTGACATTTGTTAACCGGGTTGGTCCAGCTGGGCTTGTGGCCCATTTTCAGCGGCGACCAGAGGAGAAAAGATCCAAAAAAACACAAACAGTTTAGAAAGAATCAGACATTTGAGTAAAAAATATGGTCAAAATCAGTTATACAAGAATGTTAGAGAGACAAAGCAGAAATGCAAACACATGATATACACATATCAATATTTTTACAGACTAAAATATATTTACATATTTACAATAAGAGTTAAGTCCAACAGTATTGATTGTAGAGTTTAATAAGTATCCACAATAGTGGAGTACTTAGCTGTATGTGGAGGGACTGAAAAGGTATATAGTAAGGTTGTGGAGAGCTTAAGTAGGGGCTTGACAAGGACATATTTTGGAGTTCAGTAGATGAAGCTTGAGTTTTTCTTTAAAGTGGGATGGGTGAATGATGGAACAAATGTCTCTTGGGAGTTTGTCCCACGCTTGGGCTGCAGAGTGTTTATATAGGAATTTGCCAGCTATTTTTTTGGGTTGGTAGATTTGTAGTAGTTGCTGATTAGAGGAACGGACAGTCTATGGAGACGTGTAGATAGAGATGAAGGAAGAGAGAGCAGGGCAGGATGAAGGTTTGTAAAGAATGACGTGTAACATTTGAAGTTGTGACAGTAGTAGAAGATGGGGGAATTCTAACCAGTGGAGAGTATTTAAGGCAAGGCAGTGATGTGTATTGTATGGAGAGTTTGTGATAAATCTAGCTATCTTGTGATAAGTTTATTGGAGTGTGTTTAAAGTAGTAGTTTTGATGTTGGTGAGTACTGGGGCAGCATATAGAAGGGAGGGGAGGAGAATAGCTTGTGTAAGGGAGAGTTTGGGATTTGTAGTTAGAATGTTTTTCTTGCGATGCAGTAAACCAAGTTTCTGGTGAGTCTTTTTTATGTTTTGGCGGATGTGCAAGTTGAATTTGAGTTCAACATCTATGATGACCCCAAGGAGTTTAGTGTGTGTTTCAGGCTGGATAACAGTGTTATTAGAGGAAGTAATAATAAAGGTGGATTTGAGGTGAGAGAGGTATAGAGGGGAAAATAATAAGAGTTTGTTCTTTTTAGGGTTGAGAATGAGAAGATTCCTGGACAACCACTGTTCAGTGGATAGGAAGGCCTGTTGAGTAAGAGTGTGGAGATTGGAGATATTGTCTGAGATGGAGATGAGATTCGAGTCGTCTGCATATTAGATGAGGGAGGATTGTTTACAAGAAGTACAGAGATCATTGGTAAAAATACTAAATAGGAGGGGACCCAGGAAGGAACCTTGTAGTACCCCAGTTGGGACAGGTATGAATGGAGAAGTGGACGAGAGCCATTTAACAGATTGCTGCATGCAGCCATCTGTTAAATTGTCATTGTCTTTATATTCACAAATTCACAAAGCTCTTTGCTTGTTAAAGGTAAGTCCACATAGCACTTTCAAAATTGCTTTGAATCTTCATGCTACAAAATGTAGTTTACTATAAATAATCAGCATTTAATACACAAACATCGATGTAACAATCAGTTTACTATCAAAATTCGGAACGGCAATTGTGCATTTATACACAATGTCGAACCGAAACTACGAAAATATACTCACCGATCCCTTCAAAACATTGGGAATCATCACTGCAATGGTCCCACTCACAACACAGAACTGTCCGAATCGAATGTCAATATTAGCGTCTACATTTTGCAGGGGCTTAAGCCCCCCTGCACCCCCCTGCAACTTAAATATACCAACTCCAAGATCACACTACAGTGAAGAAAATGGGAAATTCCCCACTCCCCACTGTACCGCGATCTACATTCACAAAGCTGAACTGAAAATAAAGAATGTAGCTCTACATTCATTATTATGGTTTGCAATATTGCAGTTCAGAATTGCGGACCTTGAGTGCTGCGATTTCTAACAAGTGGCAGTCATAAAACTGCCATTCCACATTTTGATTGTAAGCTGTAACAATCACACCACAGGAACATTTATATTTTTTTCCTAATAAATTCTTTCATGACTATATAAACAACCATTGCAGGATAAAAAAAGCACAGGAGCATATTGCAACATAACACAATACTGAAAAGCTAAATATAATCAATGATGATTGGGTTGCCAACCATAACTCATTTATTATGTGTTTGACACATGCATGCTAAGCTGAAAAAGTGAATATTGGCATCCATGTTGAGAACACATAATCAGGGTTATGACTGGGAACTTAGTTGTAATATTTTTTATCTGCAATATGTACTACACGTTACAGTAAAAAAAGAAGAAAAAGTGAAAAATGTTTTACTAGCTTTCAAAGCCATAAAGCAGTTAGCCACTTAGAGAGTGCTGTCAGAAAGGCAACATAATACACAGTCCCTTTCATTTACACTTAATGTACTATGCCTCTAAACTGCCCAGATTTTCACAGAATGTCCAGATTTTTGCCTCATTGGTTTGGTCTGTTTCTCATAAAGTCCATGGTTTTCAAATGAATCATGGAGGACTGAAGTCACTAAATAGTGACATACATTTATATTTCAGAGTTCATATCCTTCAGACAAAATGCAGGTGAACACACATCCCATTATTCTAGCTACTTTCTAAGTTTGTCAGAGGAAGGGACACCTTATTAGTATGAACAGCAAGCAGAACTAAATCTTTTATTCTACTGCTATCATTTGCTGGTTAGTACTGGCAGCAGTGGCCTTAGGTCAGCTGGTGCCCTAGACAAAAGGGCTCCACGGTGTCCCCCCCACACCACCCAGGTGCCCCCATCCTGGTCTACCTACAACAATTAAATACTGGAAAAGTGCCCCTGCTACAGCGGCGCCCTAGGCAGATGCCTAGTTGACCTATACCTAAGGCTGGCTATGAGTACGGGTAGATTTTATTGCTTAGCCCGAGATCCAACTATAACAACTTAAGCAGGGAGTGCTTAACATTTGTTAAGGTCAGTTAAACTATACAGACACTCTAGCACTCAACCGATTAGTCTTTTTCTGAATATTGCAACATAATCACCAAGTTCCATGTATTACAAACCTATTAAGTACTCTTTCCACATGCTTGTTTCTTAACAAGTTTAAATTAGAACATACTACAATAATATTGCACATCAAAACAAAATGTTAAAGCAATATTACATTTAAGAATGCTGTAATGAGAATAGGTTGATAAATTACATACATAGGGATTGTATAAATTTACAAAGTTAACTATGGCCACTCATAACTTTCGCTTACTTTCTAATAGCTGTCATATGACCCTCAACTTAATGCACTGGATCAAATGCCAGTTGCACACTGAAATGTCTAGTATTATTATTTAAATAAATTTTATTTTATTTTATTTATTTCTTAACTAGTTAAACCCACTAGACACAATCCCCTTTTCAGGAAAGATCTAGGAGCACTGTTTCCTTCTCTTTGTAACTATTCAATTCTATTATATTCATTCTATTCTCTTCAGCTCAGTCGGACAATCCCGGTCAACACATGTAAAATAAATAATAAATAAAATAACTGAGCTCTTAGTCATCCTGAATTACTTGGGAACACCTGTTTTTAAACTTAAAAAAAAAATAATTCCCTGAATGCCTGATTTAGACGCAAGTGCACCAGAGATTTGCAGTAAATCAACCTCTGTTCTGGCAATAGATGTCTCAGTCATTCAGAGAGTCACCTTACTACATCTAATTTGCATACGGCCAACCTAATTCATTTACAGAATAACTGTTAGTATGCAGAAGCAGCTGCAGAAGACATGGTATGCTTTAAGTGTTCAGTTAGGTCTGTTCAATCTGTAACTCTGCATATTAACAGGATATGTCAGTGTTGAAACACAATTCACAACAAAACGTCTTTCTACACTGTACTGTATATATATATATATATATATATATATATATATATATATATATATATATATATATATATATATATATATATATCAATAAAACAGCTAACTGTAAAATGAAAGTGCCATGAAACAAGTATAATTACTTTTTGGCCAAATTAAGGAGTAAAATACTAATCCTTAAAATGGCTTTTAATTTACCTACAAAGATGACACCCACCACCAGAGAGAACAAATTGAGGTCATTGTTCCCCTCTACTCGATACTCATTAGACCCATTATAGAGTACAATGCCCCTTTTGCAATGTCCCTCACAAGACATCTGCAGCAGCTGGAAAGGCCACAGAAGTACCTCACAAAGAGGATTACTGGCCTCAAACAAATGCCCTACACTGACCACCCCAAAAAACTGCAGCTTTACTCCATAGCATATCGCCTACTCTGAGGTGATCTCTGCCTAACATATAAAGCTATGTCAAACCCAGAGCTGATGGACATGCTACACCTAAAGAAATCCCAATCCCTCCAAGCTACACGCTCTAGGGACCTAAACCTTGTCGCCACAATAAACCGGACATGCTGGAGGGATAGATTCCTGTCCCAGAGACTTCCTATACTCTGGAACAGGCTACCCATCTATGTCAAGCATAGTTCTTCATTAGCACTCTTCAAGAAAAATCTTGGTGAGTGGATGGGAAATAGGAAATACAACCCGGGGATCACTTCTGTGTCTCTGCTCGACAGTGGCACAGGAAAATAACTTTCTTGGGTGACGTAAGCCAGGGAACCTTGTTGGCTAGGCTTATGTAGGCCCTTGGGCCGATAGCTTAGTACCTACCTAAGAACCTATGAACCTATGAACCAACACAAATTTTTAATGCCTGTTCGTAAAACTGCTGCTCCTGCCCCACACATGACATCACCTGCAGCACACCTGAGAGAGTTCTCCCTAACCTTCCGAGTCTTCATGGAGGGCTTGAGGATTGAAGGACGTTAATTCTCAAGCTGCAGTTCACCCATAAAACATGCATAATGGTAATACAGACTATAATCTGTTATAACTTCCACTATGTATATTGAAATCTGTATGTGTTCTTTTGCATTTTGTTATTTAAGTTAAAGTAACTGATTCACAGTGTTTAAAAGGGTTCAGTGATATGGTTCATCATCAAGTACATTATGGGATGAAATGTCACTCAAAATATGAAGGAAAAGGTGACTTCATCCATTGGTAATCACTGCCTGTCCTTTGTTCATTGTTTTTTACAGCAATGGAAAAGGAGAATGTCAATACTGGGAAATCTTCATGCCTGGCTAAGGGCTTGAAGACTGGATTTGTTGTTGTTGCCAAAATACTGGTCTTGAGGAAGAAAGAAGAAGACTGGAAGACTCTTCCTTGGTGGTCTGTCAGTTTTTTGTGGAGCTTACAGCATGTTGGAGTGGCATTAAGGATTTCCCAAGGAAACGTGCAAGGAGATCATAATTTTTCCCAGGAGATCTGAGGTTTGTTGTGTGACATGGATTGGATTTTATTTTTAATTTACTTCTTTTCATGCAGATACAGGTAAGTAACTAGTTACTTCTTACTTGGTTGCTAGCTGGCTAAGTGGTGCAGTGATGCATACAGCAAAAGAATAGAAGACTGAAGTTTAAAAAACTCTAAAACTTGTTTAATAATTCTGGGAGTCCAATTAATTAATGCCTCATATTTTGGTTTGTTTCTCACATAAGTTTTGGTATTTTGGAGGCAAATCAATGAGGGTTTAAGTAATTGAACAAGTGTGGCATGTCCATTAATGTGCTCATTTAAATATATAAATCTTATGTTAATTAGTTACCCCTGATTGTCCTGATTTTAAGGTCCTGTGTCCCTGATTTTCCGATCTGGAGGTTGACAGGTATGCTTTGTAATGATCCCCCCTGTATGTTATACAAATCTCTTCCAGTCTGTTATGTCAAGTGCCTGACTTTTTCTTCTCAGCTTCAAAAGTGGTGCACTCCACTCTGTCTCTGGTAAATAAAACTCCTATTTATTTTTATTCTTTTTCTGCTATTTTTTTTTACATGATTATAATTCCTACGATGACACATTTGTAATCTTCAGGCAATATCAGTCTACCATCCCCCCCTCCCTCTCTCTCTCTCTCAAATTCAGTCATCCCACATCCCATCCATCTTCTCTCATATCTTCTTATGTCATCGTTCATCTAATTCCCACTGTAATATGTTATACCACATCCCATTTTCCCATAATGCCTTTCCTTAAAAGTCCAGTCCTGTGGACTACTATGTTTTTTTGCTGGCATTTTCTCATATTTCTATTTTCAGCTTATTTTGCTGCTATACTTTCTTGCTTGTAGCTAACACATTTTGTTGTTTCAGCTCTCTGCATCATTTAGCATTAGATGTTATGTCTCTCAGCAACTCAACTCTTTTTTTTAAGCCTTGCATCCCAACTGCTTTTCTTTCCTTGACCTCTTTCATGCCCCCTTTTATTAAATCCTCATCCTTGTTAAGTTATGTAAAAGCACCTGCAAAAGTTACAGTCTAGCAAAGCTGACGCAAAATCTTCTACAAAAATATTACTAACATTTTGGAAGACATAAACGTGCTAGCAAAGCCGGAGTGCAGAATGTCCTATTGCAATCTAAGCAAAGGATAATAGCACAGGCAGTGCAAGGACCTTGGAGCAGAAAATACTGACATATACAAGGATGCATCTTTACTAAATTTAAGTTTCTGCATGCCAGGGAAGAAAGAAAAGGTCCTGCTTTCAGGATACACATTTGGCAAAATCTGTTGCATAAATTTCACTACTCCAGTGATATCTCTGATCATGAACACATTCCCCCTTTGTGTAGTGAATATTTGGAACGGTTGGATTATGCACAAGGTTCAAAACAACTGAGACTAATGAAGCAGAGATGTGCCTCTCCAAATATGTCTCCTCCCTTCATATGTTTTAATAACATGGATGACCCTTTTTAGAGTGAACTCACTTTCTGTGTTAGCTATTAGCACTGGTGAGACACCTTTGAGAGAAGATATGATGGAGGATAACATCACATTCTAAACAAGAATCAGTGATTTTGAAATAGGGACAAAGTAGGGACACAGCTGGACAAAAGCTCCAGTGCATACCTTATGTCATTAGAGTAACAGACAAGGAACATTTCTTGCAGAATGCATAAGCAGGTCCATCCAAGAGAGTTCTAGATGTCATTGTCCTTTTAGGAGCAAATTACACAAACAAATTATCAAAATAATGATAATTTTGCTACACTGTGTAAATCAGGGGTCATGTGTCTGGCCCAGAAGTCTCTGATGGTCAGAGGTCAACAGTAAGTAAATCAATCCACAAGTAACATACCACCCCAACATAACCATTAGCTAGATCCTTACTAACATATCCCACCATATAGAGGTATAGGCATCCCATGAACTTGATGATAAACTGAGTTGGGTTGCATGTCTAGGCTTCATGGTGTTAGTTAAACTAATATAAATGTATATACCTCTGAACCTATAAATGTTTAACAGAGAGAGTGTTAAGAATATGAGCTACAAATGAAATTCTTCCTACTAAACTCATTTTGATTCCATCAGTCTGCACTTACAGTAAATGATTAAACAATACTCCAGGTTGCCCTTGAAAGAAAATTAAGTACTGCACATGAAGAAACATTCTAGAATTTTCTGATTGCCCATGCCATGGGTAAAAAGACACTATATTATATCATTTCTCTCACTACATGACTGAATAACTGCAAAGTCTGTCATGGACACATCTGTACATGGGGCTGTAATGATCAATTTGGAGAAATAATTTATTTTATTTATTTATTTTTATTTTACATTTGTTGACCGGGCTAGTCTAGCTGGATATATGTCCATTTTCAGAAGAGGCCAAATAGAGAAAAGCTCCAAGGGTAAGATTACAGCAATAACTTACCCACGTTTGGCATGGTTTGGTCGTTATTGGAACAAGCCAAATATGGTTTGGACCAAACAACCGGAACAGTTATTGCTAATTATATATATTGTAGTTACACCTTATAGAAAGTTATTTGTATATTAACTATGACATTATTTAGTAAAATACTATTGCACTGCATAATGGCATATCCGGCCGCGGCTGCCTTCACTGGCCTGTGCTGTACATGCGACAGGTCTGATGTACACTCTGTGCAGTACATCAGAATGTTTAGTGAAGTTCAGCAGATTTTGTTATTTTTTTTGCTTTTGCATGTTTTTTTATGTTAAATGGGTTTTTAAATAAAAAAGCAACGGAGATGTCCGCTTATTTATCTTGTCCTCTCGCTATGTTAAAACAACTTAAATAGCGCAAAGCTTTAAAAAGTTCTCCATTTACTTTTTTAAAATGCTTTTTAAGCCGTTGTTTTATTGTTTTAGCGCAGCAGAAGACTTTAGCTAAAACAAAATAAAGTGTTGCACGTTATTTTACGTGTTTATTTTATTAAACATTAAAAACATAAGCCATTAATTTAAAGAAAAGAGTACTAATGTAAAAAAAAGTCCGGGCGGCGACTTTTTTCCATTTAGTATAACTGATATTCTAACCTTGACGCCAATCAATCAGCGTGCACGTTTTGGAATAATAATGGGGGGGGGTCATGGTATAATACAAGTATAAATCAGACATAAACAATGGTAATACAAGTTTTACAAACAAAGCAACTAAGTAGGCAACAATAATTTCAACATAGCAAACCAAATATAATGTATGTATAAGAAAAAAATGGTTAATTTTTTTTTTTTTTTTTTTTTACATTAGTCAAAAAGTATTCATATAAAGTCAATTGTGTAAGGTTAGAGAGGATAGAAGAGGAAGGAGTGAAATTAACCTGGGTCGGTGCAAGAGCATAGCCAGTATTTGTTGAGATGATTTTTCTGAACAAGAATCAGTGATTTTGATATAGGCAAAAAGTAAATAAGCCACTATATCAGCATGTCAGCCTTTATCTCTGTGACAAAGAAAAGAAAATTATTGTTGGTTCACAGGTATTATAAAAGCAAGCATCTGAAATTGATAAGATAGATATGCATAAATTCTTCAGTTGAACCCTCACATATTCTCAAGACATTAGCGTCATTAATTACTCAAGTTGAAACACTAGACACAAAAAACACGAATTCCAAAAGTAAATGTAAGTTGTATGTGTGTGTGTGTGTGTGTGTGTGTGTGTGTGTGTGTGTATGTGTGTGTGTGTGTGTGTGTGTGTGTATGTGTGTGTGTGTGTGTGTGTGTGTGTGTGTGTGTGTGTGTGTGTGTGTGTGTGTGTGTGTGTATATATATATATATATATATATATATATATATAGATATAGATATAGGCACATGCCGCATAACATTGTTCTGTACAACACACGACTGCATTTACATTTATACTGTACTAAGTGGCTGTAAATGCAATCAGCTGTTATGCAGACAGATGGTAAGTGAAGCACAATACAAAGTATGGGGTGTTTGTTTAAAGTCTGCACTACTTAAAGTTCTACGGAATAAAACCTATTCCAGACCTTAAGCGGTGCATACCTGTATACACACGGATCCCTATCAGATGATAGAAACTTCATATGACTGAAACTCATTTGACTGAGACCATAAGACTGAAATTTCAAAATACTAAAAAATCACTTGACTGAAACCCATAATACTGAACTCTTGCAATGGTAACTTTCAACATACTGAATTGTAAAATGGATGATATAAAACCAGAATAGGCATACGTTTTCCCCAATGTAGTGCAATCCTGGAATTAATATATATAGTTGTGGGGATGTGGGGGGCACAGCCACCCACATTGGGTAGTGTGGGGTGCATAGCCCCCCACCTATTCCGGTTTTATATCATCCACTTTATAATTACAATTCAGTATGTTGAAACTTACCATTGTAAGATTTCAGTATTATGGGTTTCAGTCAAGTGATTTTTCAGTATTTTGAAATTTCAGTCTTATGGTCTCAGTCAAATGGGATTCAGTCAAATGAAGTTTCTATCATCTGATAGATATCCATATATATATATATATATATATATATATATATATATATATATATATTCATATATATATATATATATATATATACATATATATATATATATATATATATATATATATATATATATATATATATATATATAGATATATATATATATATATATATATATATATATATATATATATATATACATGCATTTACACAAATGGGTCCACTGTCATTGGTCAGTGTTACTTTAGTCAACAGTTTTCCTGACATGTTTGTTTTGATAAATCAAATGTAACTGAGTTAATGCTTTTGTCTCACTAAAAGTACAGGAGACTTCATCAAACTGCTACAAGAATGTCTTACTGACATTAAATACGCTAAATCATATGGTTAAAATACTGTGTGTTAAACTGCCCCCTCAGCTTTTATACAAGTCCAACCCCTAATTTCTATTGTTATCCAGCGTTAACTGCCACAAATATTCTAAGTAACCCAAACATTCTTCCCTAGTACCCAGTCTAATATCTAGAGCTGCATGATCAACTATAAAAAATATACACATGTTTTATATTTTATAAACTTTAGAATGTTTGCCCAATGCATTATTAAAATTCCTAGACTATATGGCACTGTTGGGTTCATATTTTTTTCCTTCAACATTCTAATAATCTTACCTAATTAAAATGAATTACAGGAGGAGCATGCAACAATATAAACTACAGAGTCAGGTTTGCAACAAAAACAAGGAAAACTAAAGGAGCAAGAAGTATTACTATAAAAACATTAACTCCTTCAGTCATGAATCTGCACATACTGCATGCATGGGATTTACCCTGTTTTGTATGATCTTATGTTGTGGAGTCTGTTTTGTGTTCAGAAAAAATCTTTTAAATTCCTAACCCTTTTATACATAAACTTTGGATTATTATTGAAATTAGTTATGTGCATTGACAATAAAATGCAAGTAATTGAGATGTTTTTGTCTTACTGGTTTGTTACGTGGATCAGACTTATTTGCGTCAAGTAAGACATCAGATATTGATAAATATGAAAATGGAATGTAAGGAGTTTTTTGGGTTACCAAATGAGAAAAAGTGCAATGGGAAACGTTAATACTAACAGAGGAACAGGTGGTTTGGGACTTCCAGTTCTGGTGGAATACTATGACTTCCAGTTCTGGTGGAATACTATAAGCCCACAGAGTTCAGATTTGGTTCAGGACTCAGACTGTATATCCAAGTAGAACCACATTATAGGTATGAGTATTACACATCGGCATTAAAGCAGATTTAAGAAAAGAATATAAAAAAATTATGTGTGACTCAAATATATATATAAATCTATTAGGCAAATCTTTACTTTGAAGGAAGTTAAATCTTGGAAAATTAGAATAACACCTATAAGCTATTCTATACATGGCAGTAAGAAAAAAGCAAGGAAGAAAATGTAATAGACATTTTGAAAAGAAAGAACAAAAAAAAAACACAAATTCAAAGATTTTGGAAATGGAAGATAAAAGGAAATTGGGCAATAAAAATGAAATGAAGTTAAACAAACTTTTGTGCTATTGAATTCAGATCAACTTTTATCTACAGATCTAATACTAGAGTTGAAAAAAGATATGCAGTGTCTGGATAGCGAATCTGTTAATCCACATTTAGTAGATTCTATAACTGAAGCCAGAAAATAAATACATCGGAGACTGGAAAAGAATAACAAGCAGAGCTTATTTAAGTACAAAAAACAATAAGAAAATCATGAAGCAAACAATTAACTAGATTTTGCAGAGGATCGGTGAAGAAAAGTTTAGTGTAAATGACATTACTATAGCGATGGTCTTTTGAGATGCAAAAGAAAAGGAGAGGAGTATTGTTACTGGAGGACTTTAACATATTTTATATCACTTTGAGCTTCCTGGCTGCAGTCATGTGAAGGAGTACACGTTGCATCACCCTTCTCCACAAGTATGTTCTCTTCATATGCTCTCTTCAGTTCATTCTTTTCCTCTGTCTGTCAGATGTTTTCAAAAATCATATGTTAGGCTACTGCAATGAATCACTGTTATTACGAAAAAGCATGCATGATGCTCTCTGTTTAATAATTTGTTGGTCTGTTTGCTTGTTTGTTTATTTTGTTTTTGTGTGTTTACTTTGTTAACTAGGGGACTGTGCTTTTCCATGCACCCTTTTCAACTGTAAAATGGTACAGTATTAAACAACAATACTGTGTCGATAAGACTATAAAGGGTAATGGTAGACTTATGATGTGACTACGGCTGAGAGAAAGTGGAAAGTGATATGATTACTTAGGTAAGTTATACAGGATGGGACTCCATAAAGGAATCTTCATAGTATTGTTCAGACATTATTTAGACCTGTGCTGTAACTGTGAACTTCAACAGAAATGTCATAGAAAATGTGACCATCTAAAATGTGAAACAATCTCTGGTGGTTCGACAAATGCCCACTTCCCCAAAAATGCAGTGCAATAAGTTCAACGTCAGTCATTGGGAATGTTGGAGGCAGTTCTGATATCAAGATTAAGGTGCTTTTAATGCAGAATGCTTCCTCTAACAAATTGTGCCAAGCATTAGCACCAAGATGGTTCTGTGAGACTAAACTGATTTAGTTTTATGGCTATATTAAGAGTGAGGCTGAGACAAAACCTGCATATTTGCACTATCTAAACCTTTAGTAAAGAGTTGAACAAGACAAGCATATAAATGTGATTTATTTGAACTTTGATAAAGGCTTTTGTCATTTTTCACTCAAGGCAGATTTAAAATTGGTTAATAAGCCTATTAGCAAAATATAGAAATATTGGAAGAAGAAGATTAGAGAAAAGAGATGATGCAACTAAAACTGGAGCTCACAAAGGAGAAAAAATGAGAAGTGCTGTCCTATTATGATTTAGACAGCCATAGTTAACATCTATAGCTGAGACTTGAATCAACCTTGGAAGAAGCTAACAAGAACAACTCAAGCAATAAATATTGTTTGGGATAGTTAGAGAGTATGTAGATAACATGGTTACTACTGTCTATTTGTAGCCATTTTGTGATATATTTTATTAGATAATTTAATAAAATTAAACACCTGAAAAATTATTACAGCCTGGAAGGGAACCACGTTCATTCCTTACCAGAATGTTCCGTCATCTTCAGGGATGCTTAGCTGTGAGTGCAGAACAGTAACTCACAAAAATGGATATAATGACTGCAAAATAGGACATAAGTCATTGCTGTTTGTAAAAGTTTCCAAGTCTCACTGTCATACAATTATTTCTTTTCTAGATTAAATCTTAACAGCCATTGAAAAAGTTAAAATAATCTTTCCCTTCTTTGCCAAACAGTCCAATAGTATAAGCCATTACCCAGAATCTATCGTATAACCCATCACAAGTCTGACATTTGTGAATGCCACTGGAACATAAAATATATCTTTTTAGGCTTTCATTGTAGTTGCTTGTGGCATATTAGCTGTTGTTTCTGTCTTAACTTGCTATCTCTATCTTGGTGTGAAATAAAAACATAAAGACGTATCTTGTAAACCAAATGTTTCATGCTATAAGCTTTGTTGCACTAAAAAGGTTGAGTCACTCATAAAATGTAGTAACACTAAGATGCATTTTCATGTATGTCATGCGGCAGGACTAGGAAGATTCATTATGTTATTAAAAACGTGTTTATTAGTGCATCAATGTACTAGTCTTCTGAATCGTTATTTTACTGGGGGAGAAAGGTTTACATGTGCTGATAAAGGGCTTTGAAAATGTCATTGTACACAAATTGCAGATTCACTCATCACCCTAGAGATCACAGTACACAGCTGGTAGGATCTTTCAAACATAGCTAAATCAGTGAAATTATGCAGTGCCCTCTCGACAACTACTGCTCTGTGAGATACAAGCCTGCAGTATATCTTACACATGGATGTCAGACAAAAATAAATGATGCAACCCAGACTTTCTCAGTTTAAATAATGGTGCCTAAAACGCTATTCTTCTCATAAGATCACAAAATATTCAGGAAAAAAATTCTTACACCTGGAACATCTTACAATAGCTTTAAATCATGTTCCACAAACAAAAAAAATGTCTTCCAGAAATGTTAATTCAAAACAGTAATTAGACTGTCAACTACAGAAACTTCTAAGCACTATAAGATTTTAAGATATAACTATATTAAATGCAGAAATATATTAGTAGCTTATGAAAAACTATGGCTACTTTCTCAGCAAAATCAATCCTTGTCAGCCTGCCAAAATTGTTAGGTCTTTCCAGACTTATGTGTCCTCTACACAAGTAGCACAACACCTTCTGAAATAAAGAGAATATGCTTCACAGTTAGTAGAAATAATTAAGGCCCCCAACCATTTCAATGTAACAGCAGCTTTTAAAGCTTATGAAGTTAATTCAGAATTTGTGAGTTTACAACAGGATATGGT
Organism: Protopterus annectens; assembly: GCF_019279795.1. Taxonomy (NCBI): domain Eukaryota; kingdom Metazoa; phylum Chordata; order Ceratodontiformes; family Protopteridae; genus Protopterus; species Protopterus annectens. The sequence goes on from NC_056735.1 coordinate 1,016,491,516, forward strand.
ACTTTGGCTCTTTTCAATTTAGTAGAATGTTTATTTGGGATTATAAGTCTACCATATTGGGACTCATGTTTTATTTCTCTAAGAAGTGGTAGTTTGCAAAGAAAGTCTGTTTTGGTAACACCCATTTCTGACAGAATGTACATGAAAATGGATGAAAAATAAAAATGTGTATTATGACCCTATTCAGTGTTTTTTGCCTGCCATATTCCCTTAATTACAGTAGTCACATTTGATATTGAACTAGACTTTGGCAGGCTAGAGCATTCTACATATATAGGGATCGGCTTGTTATGACTATGGATGACTACTTTGAGCAGTTTTCTTGGAACAGGGAAGGTATGAACTGCACTTTAAAAAATACATTTCAAAAATGGAGAAGATTCACTATTAAATAGATATGGAACAATTTTCAATAGTGCATTGCTGAAAGATGATGCTTAAATCATGTTGGCATAGCTAGGTCTGTTTCATAGTTCTGTTTTATTCAAAAAGCAAAGGTTTCCATCAGACTAATTCAGTAACTAGTTAATTAAATTAATAAAAAATAAACTTAGCCTTATGGTGTACATGGATAAAGTCTGATTGTTACATAGTCAGTCTAGATTTGATTAGCAAGCCTAGGAGCTGAAAGGATTGCAACAGCATGGATTGGGAGTTTAAAGATTGTTGCTGGCTTCATATTTTGAGGGAGTGAGGTGGTGTGGCCACTGCACCACTGATCTCTACAGAAGTGTAGAAACATTATTGGTAGCAGATGTTGGCTGAGACACCATGCTGCGGGGAAACCTAGAAGACTTGCTGCTCCATGAGAACATGCTGAGGCCTATTCAGGCAGCAGTACTCAATGGCATACCAGCTGTTATATGGATGGCAGTAAGCAGACATGACCACTCCTTAACACTTGACCCTCATCCCTGAGGGAATGAATGGCTTGAGTGGGTTCTACTTAAGGCTGGTAACAGCTGGGCTATAGGGCTCTTGTCTGGCTTGGATGTAAGCCTGCCTCTTATCCTCGTAAGAGGAGGAAATGAGTCAGCTGGATGCAGGTGGTGGAGTCATTAATTTTAGGAAGAGTGATTGTGCAGGCTAAACAATCCATCAAACAAATAAGTAAACAAATAAAAAATAAATACTCATAAAAGTACATAAACAAAGTAGAAATGATAGAAAGTAGATGACAGATATTAAAAAGTATTAGTATTCATACATGTGTGTATATATATATATATATATATATATATATATATATATATATATATATATATATATATATTTATTTTTTTATGCAGGACAATATACTCAGTTTATGTCTAGGAAGCCCAATATAAATTTAGAGTTTTGAGTCCCTTTAGATAAAAACATTGGCTGATGTCTAAGCCCAATACTATATATTCCGATTTACAAAACATATTTTACCTCATAGTCTTATTTACTTATTGATTGCTTGATTGCTTGATTAATTGATTGATTGATTGATTGATTGATTGATTGATTGATTGATTGATTGATTAGGGGTAGGCATTAATAACATAGCAGCTTCAGGACACCTCAGGACACATCCTTAAATTTAATACATTAATCCTATCTGACAACTCTGTGAAACATAGCCTTTAACTCTACCCTCCTGTTTGCTGACAGACTAGAAATGTATTTGCTGGAAAGATCAAAGAATGAAAAGACTTAATACTGTCTACCCATATTTCACTTACTGAGGCAAAAAATATTTGAAACCTTCAAGAATGTGTTTTCTATATAAATGGAAACACATCTGAAATATTCAACAAGAATTGCCCAGTGGAAATTTAATATTAAGCACATGGTACAACAGTTATCAAAGTCACTGAAGAATACACATCCTTGCACAATCACACAGTTTGATGACTCTCCATCACAAACTGACAACTCTGACCATGGCCACCAACAGTATTCACGGACTAGAAAAGCATCAGACGGAGTTCACCACACCCGATTTCATCTGAATTTTTAACTTTTGATAGACACATAAGCATCACTTGGTGGCTTTGTGTTAAGGAATGCTGGGTAAAATTCAAAGACATGGAACACACCATGTGCTGTCCGTGAGTAGGGAGGTGATGGCTAAGCATACTCAGCCATGCACTTCAGCCAAATCTACATCATGGTAACATTAGTAAATAAGCCTTACTCAGAGCACTGGTGCATGATTTAATGTGCACTGCAATGTGGGATAGACCCAGCTGAATAAATGGCAGTACTATTTAGCAAACTGGCACAACTGAATGTCAGACAGTTTTGATTTCCACAATATTTCTGTTATGCAGCAGTGGTCTAATATTACAAGGTGTACTTTATGGGCATTTGCATCTCAAACCATCTGTGTTGGCAGGTGATGGCATCTACTTAGAAGTGGGAAGTGCTACGCCTTGCGTGTATCTGTATGCAAACATAATAGAGTGCTTGTAAAGGCCCATACTTCGCAGCAGGGATTAGTA
>NC_056735.1:1016494486-1016684486 GCF_019279795.1 Protopterus annectens
AAGTCTCAGAGGAAATTAAGGGAAACAAATCAGGGAATTAAAGACCTTTTCAGATACTTTCCTTATCCTGTGCTTTCTTGTTTTTGTTAATGATACCTTCCCTTAATACAGTGTCGGGAATGCTTTTTTGCCACATGAGGGACTCCACAGCATATGATAAGATTTTGATCTACATGTCTGTTTATTCCTTTTCAACAAAATTAATTGACATGTCTGTTTATTCCTTTTCAACAAAATGAATTGATAAACATTACTAATCCAACATCAGAATGCACAAACACTCATCTTCATTTAGGTCACTAATTATTAATGTTCATAGCTACAGTAAAACCAAACAGGGTAATGCCCAACACTAATAGAACAGCCCAAATGTTATATGAGCTTCTGTAGAAAAATATAGATATAATGACAAAATCCATCCTTGAGACGTGGGATGGTAGAGTAATGGAAAAAGTGAAAACATCTCCTGATAAACGTAAAGAAAATGTTTTGGCCATTTGCTAGGTTCTCTACCTATTAAGTTATACCCTTCAAGCTACTCTCTAGTTCTTCTGTTTTGCATTTTGAAAGACAACTTTATCTTATAAAAGAATATCCATACTTTATTTCATTTTTTTTTTCATTATGCCAGTGGAATTTTCCTGTTATACTCATTTCTGTAGAAGTAGGGCCTTTCTGGTATTGGTTAAAAAAGCCCATGCATTTATTCATATCCCTTTCATCTCATTTTTTTTTTCAATATGCTCAATCCTGTAGACTTCCAATTTAAAAAAAAAATCTTCCCTTGCCTGGACAAAGCCCTTACTGCTATGACATCCAGCCCGCCACAGCAAAGCCACTTTCCCCTTTAATAATTGCATAATGTCACACACAGTTTCTACCTCAAAAACTGCTGCTTTATTATTTGTTTCTCTTTTTTTTCTTCTTCTGCTTTTCACATATTCAGTTACTCTTCCCTTCCCTCTGTATATCTCAAGGAAACAGTTCCTTTTTAACTTATTTCTCTTGCAAACTCACACAAGAACCTCCTATCGCATTCATTCCCATTTCCCTAAAGCTTGCTCTTAGTCAATGAACATTACTTTTTAGCCATCCTTTGCTTTTCCCATGTATAATAATTTTGTTTCTTTCACTCCTAGGTTTTCTTACCACTTATTAACTTTATTATATAATATTTAGCCAGCATTCTACTATACAATTTTTGTGATCTATGCTGTTTTTCTGTGATACATTATAGAACTTTTTAGTCAGTTTGCAGAAAAGAAAAAATACATGTCTAGACAGTACTAATGGTATCTATGTGAATATAAACACCCATGCAAATGTCCTCTATAATACATTCATAAACTCTGATACGGGCCTTTTCTAAAGAATGAACTAAAACTGCAACTCATTCTTTACATCAAGCAAACTTGTCAGTTTTCAAATTTATAATACATTTTAGGGATGTGTTCTGTAAAAAAATAATTAGGTTCTGCGGTCATTTTTGAGGTAAACAACAAAAAGGGCTTGATAATCTACTTACATTAATTTATATCCAGTACTTTAGTGAGTGGTCTGAATTTTATGGTAAATAAGAGGATGCTGAACATGAACTCTGAATCTAATGCATGTCTACTCAATACTGCATGTGATCATTTCTGTCGGTGGGTTTTTGTCTAGGTGATGGGCAATACAAAAGTATGTGGGTATATATCTGACTTTCAGAAATTAACTAACAAACTAAATAAATAAATAAAATGCATACGCATTTTGTTTTTTATTTCAAAGTTGTTTCAGCTTTTTTAATATTTTATCTCCTTCTCCAGTTATGTATCCCTGTTACAGAGTTTGTCACAGAGCTATGGTCATGAGCAGTGGGCTGAGGGTGACATCGACAGCATTATGTTTGCAATCATTAACCACATTTCCTTCTGTATGCTGTGTTTTAAAGAAATTGTAAAGTTTCCTATCCATCCACAAACTCCAACATTTTCACTACATTCGCAGATATCCCCTTATGCTCTACCATGTACTCACTTTCACTGCCAGTTTGTATTGTCAACAAGAGCAGTTTACAGAATCTTTCTTCGTCAGCTGCAAAAATTGCAATTTTTAGCCTCGTACCACTAAAAGATTACCTGAAGTTGCCCTCCTGATTCCAAGCCATATGTAGCATTTAATCTTTCTTACCATATATTCTCACTTAGATATCCTTATAGCCTTGATTGCTATCATTATACTACATCTCTATATAATACATTGTTTACACTTTGTATTTTAAATGCAGTAATGACTATTCTGTTATTGTGCCATGAGCCACATTTCTGCACCATGTGTTTACATTGTGAATTTGCAAGTGTACTATCCCCAATAGATGCCTTGTACTGCTGAAACTTCCAAATTATGATGTTTATATTTATTGTTAAATCTCATCTGTTTTTAGCAGTGTGCATTTCATTGCATTTTTTGCAACCGAGTACAACATATTAGCAATTTACCACTTGCAGCTCTAGATAAAGTGTTTAAGGAGCATGCAGAATGAAACATGGGTTTGTAATATTTTCATGTATTTTCTACTTTTCTGTGACAGACTTTCAAGTACAATCACATACATATGCCTTATTTCCTATCTTTCTGCAGATTTATGAAGCTGTCCAATCTCTCCAATCAATATGTTAGAAGGAAATTGGCTACCTGCAACCCAAGAACAAATAAAGTTTGCTCCTGCTTAAAAAAACATAACCAAAGGAACACCAGCCATTTATATTCAAATTGGAAGAGATATGTTGTCATCACTGGGACTTAAATTTGTGTGACTACCAATCAGTAACCCCTTTTTCTGTGACTGTCTCCCATTCAGTTTTCACCTTTGGAAATCACTATCTCTATGGCTACAATTCTGTTGCTACTTGAATAGGCATCTGCAATCATAATATATGAATTCCTACTGTCTGAAACTGGTATGCAATGATGGATAGCAATGTTTCCCATTTTTCCATCCAAAGTAAGACTGCGCCTCCTACTTTTGGCATTGTTTACTTTTGTGCTCTTCTTTAAGTACCTGCTGCTGTCCTCTTATCATAGAAATTGTGGTTTGCTGTTGATCCTTCCCTTCCTGGTATCCAGGACTTCATTAGATGAATCCCCTAAAACACTATGGATGCATGTAGCAGCTTTAGGATGGTTGGAGTGTTTCTTGGGTCTTCAGGAAGTATCTCTCCAATGACTGGCAGGCAGATTGCTCAAGGATTAGGAGAATATTCATAGGGCTTCCTATGATTCTAGGAACACAATTGAAAGTCACTTCCTTGCCATCTTTCTTTGGGGTTTGTTTAACATACTATCCAGTTTTGGCACTTTTGTTACGTTAGCTGCTTTTTTAATGTTCTTATACATGGGGGCCTTCTGTGCTAGTAGTGAAATACTAAACTCTCGTTGTTGAGAGTCTCTCATTATTCAAAAGGAATTTATTCCAATATGGATAAAGAAATCCAGGATGAATCAGTTGAATAAAGGGCACCAGGTTTGGCTAGAAAAGGTGAAGTGGTTAGCCATTTACCCTATTCTCTGGTTCAGATTAGCATATAAGATCACTCCCAAAGGCATTAGTTTGGGCCTGGTTTTCACACAGGTGGTTTGCAGGCCATTGGGTTTAGTGGAGGTTAACCTACTACTGAGAAAAGCCATTGAGGTGCAAGGGATATATCAGGGAAGATATTCATCTCATTCTTTTAGAATAGGCTACACCTACAACTTTACCCTGGATGGGCATTCTTAAGGTCATCCAGAAAACAGGAAGGTGGGTGTCTGATGACTTTTTGTCATACATCAGGCATTAACTTTTATTTCTGCTTCAGGTAAGAAGGTTATGTGGCTGTTGGGGCACTCTTTCATTGAGAGAGCAGCAATTTAAACTTTAGTCCACCCAACTGGGCAATTGGGTTACTTTGACCATGAAAAATGTGCATTGTGTTATTTTGGCTTTTCAGGCCTCTGCTGGTTCCACTTTTAAGAGATCTGGCATTCAGTCACTACAAATGAAGTCTTGCCCAGGGTTTTGATAATCCACCTTGGGGTAATGACATGGCCAGGCTCCTAAGAAAATGTTCTTAGCCAGAATACTATCTGATATGTACATGCTGCATTAGCTATAGCCGAACTTGATTTTGTTTTTGTCATCCATCACATTGAGAATCCACTGGGAATTAACCAAAAGATCCGGTGCAATTGAGATATCTAGTCTGTTCATTGATCACAGAGTTACACAGGTGGCTCAACAGATTGGATTCCAGATAATTCACCACAAAGATCTTGACAGATTGAACTCTGATATTTATTGCTGGGACAATGTGCATTTGAGTAATCTTGGTTTTGACATTGCTATGGCCATTGATGAATATTTCAAGAATTAAGTTGGTTCTCTTTCATGACCTTGGGTATCTAGTTTTGAGGCTGTTTAAGAATGAACAGCCTGGGACATGGCAGATTGGTGGTGGCCTTGCGGCTTCACCCCTCATCAGTTCTCAGCAGTCTCGACTCTCCTTCAGGTGACCTCAGTTTGAGTGGTGGCCATATCAAGGGGTACTTCAGCTGGACAGAAAGAATTAAAAGGATTTTCACCAGGTCCAAGGTAGCTTGGTTTATGCATCCAGTCCTGTCAAGATCAACTGGAACAGGCTTGGTCATTCCAACTGGCTTAAGAGTTAATGGTTATGTTTGAGATGTTAGATGTGAATTTACTGTGGCATCTTTAATGTTCATCAGTAACATTGTTAATAAAGGGTCGCAAAAGCATGAGACATGTCTTCCCAGTCAGTATCTTTCCAAACATGTTAATATTATTATCAGTTAGAGGAAACTGAGTGGAAAAAACATATTTTACCGACTTCATCACACCTGCTTACAACTACATTGTAACTACATTTAACTAAAATTATCACATGCTAGAGAAGGAAAGAAAAAACTTAGTCAACAAACTGAATAACTACCTCATATTGCAATGTGCAGTTCAAAAACTTGTGGTTACTTTTTTATAGGACTGCATGTAGTCACTTATTCTTTAAAAGGAACAACCTGCACAACTGATGTTTTACCGTGTGTACATATATATATATATATATGTGTGTGTGTGTGTGTGTGTGTGTGTGTGTGTGTGTGTGTGTGTGTGTGTGTGTGTGTGTGTGAATAGTGGATCTGTGTAGTCTGATATATTACAAGGTATTTTTAAGCTGTAATACAATGTCTTATGTCTGCCTATTAGACAAATCAAAAGGCTAAACACACAAGTGACAGAGCAAAAGACATCAAGGTAAAGGATCTTGCTGATTAAGCAGCTGTAACTATAATAAACTAGCCATATAGTGAAAATTACCTCAAACTATACTTGTAAAATGATGAACAACATATTGCACCATCAGCCTATAAGATTTCATAATCATATCAAGTAGATTGCTTAATATGATTTCAAAATTTACTTTAACAAAACAACATCTTCACAAGCTTAGTAACAGGAAAAGAAGGACTTGGTCTACACAGCACAACAGGAAGCATCAAAGATTCCTAATAGACACCTGTATCACAGAACATGTTTAAGCCTGCCTTAGCAATGCAATTGCAACTTTGTACCTTCACACTTTATTACAGAAATTTCAATGTACGTCTCCATTTTATATAAAACTCCCTTTAATGTAAGACAAACCATGTAAGAAAGAATCATTTTGATAAGATACTGCAAGTAGAAAATAGCCACAGCTATACATTCAACCATTTATTAATTTGTTTGTTTGTTTACTTGTCTCATTTGTTAACTGATTGGGTGAGCTGGTCCAAACCCCATTTTCAGTCACAACCACTCAGGCAATGACGCAAAAAGTTGCATTGTTACAGTTGTGTAAACACTGGAAGCTGAGAACAAAAATGAGCTCCAGCAGCTATATACAATTAAACTGAACAGTTGCATAGTTATTGATAGTTGCATAAATACAATATGTTTCACTGTGTAAGGTATGGAGGCAGTATATAATGTATGTCTACAGCATTTATACAGCAAAAAAATGAATTGTGTTCAGTAAAACTGAAGGCTGCTTTTTCTTCTGACTGTGTTAAACAGAATGGTGTTGCACAAAATATCTGTTTGCCTTATTCATGAGCATGTTATTATTCATATCACGGTAGTCACACAAGATGGATACCTGCACATGTCATTCTCCATATACTTGAGATTACCACAGCCGACAGGAAGCACTTACATTTCTACCTAAATTAGAAATATGAAGCACAGTTTTAGATGCTACTGTATCTCTGGAAGGAATGCAAAATACCTACAGTGCACAAACTCTTTCACTAGATATAAACCCATCATACATATCTATACTAGGATCATAGATTCATAGAACGTTACTAAGCTAATGGCCCTAGACCCCTTACAAGCCTAGCCATATTTATCCCAAGTTGACCCAGTTGTTGGTGGTTAGGTGAGTGAAGTTCACAGAGGTAAGGGTCTATGGTAGTTACTAATGACTTCCTCTGTCCAGGAGGGACATGACCTCCACACCAGGAGTAAATTTGTGGTCAATCATCCATTGATCTAGGTTGCATTTGATGTGGGTCAGGGAGGGGCTCTGATTCACGTGAATTGGAAGCTTGTTCCAGAGAAGTGTCAGTCTCTGGGAGATGCATCTATCTCTGCAGCGTGACCTGCTCCTGTCACAGACTAGGTTAAGATCCCTGGAGTGAGTGACCATCCTGCAGTTTGATTTATGAATGTGTAGCATTTCCATCAGGGTCAGGTCAGAGACTGCCCTGTAAACCAGGCACAGATCACACCTAAGCAATCTGTAGGAGACAGAATACAGTGAGAGGGCATTCAGTCTTTCTGCATAAGACTTGTTTTGTGTACTCTGTAATTTCTTGGCGAGAAACCTCTGTGGTCTCTCCATTGTTGCAGGTGTCTAGTGAGATACTTGCAAAAGGGAACATTGTACTCAATTACTGGTTTGATGAGGGCTGAGTACAAAGAAATTATAACATCCTTAAATCTAGATGGGATGCCTTGATTTATAAGATGTGCCACATAGAATGATTTCCTTACTACTGTGGATACATGGTGATCAAAGTTCAGGTTGCTTTCATCCTCAGTACCCAGGTCACATACCACTGGGTCTACACTTGCAGGGGTTATCTATAATGTATTTAGCAGGGATGTCAGCTTTCCCAAAAGGAGTAATAATGCATATTTTTACATTTAGCTTTCATCCATGGCTTTGGTACCAGCCATTTGTCTACGTTAACCATGTCTGCAGTATATTAACATTATTGGGGACTCAATGATAGCTCCCAATTTGCAATCATCAGCAAACTTGGTCAGCCACAGGCTGCCCAAGTTTAACTGGACTTCTGAGAAATAAATTCCAAACAGTAAAGGACCCAGCATGGGACCCTGTGGTACACCACTGGTGGCTGGTCTTTTGCTAGAGATGAAGGCACCCACTTTAATAGTATGTGTCCTGTTGGTAAGCCAGTTGTTTACCCATCTGGTAATGTAGGGGCTAATTCCCACCTGGGAGAGTTTCTCTATAATACCTGAGTGGGGGATTGTTTCAACTGCTTTGGCTATGTCAAGATAGGTGGCATGTCAAGATAGGTGGCATGTACTGTCTTTCCCTCGTCCATGGCCTTGGTGACTTTCTCAAAAAAGTCAGCCATGTTTAACAGGCATGACCTACCTTTAATGAATCCAAACTGGGTTGTGTCCAGAATTTGGAGAATACCTCTTTCCTTGTTAATAAGGTCCATAATGGTTATTTCCATGACCTTGCAGATGATGCTAGTCAGGCTTATGGGTCTATAATTCCCAGGACTGGTTGATGATCACCCTTTGTGCAGAATGATTACTGTTACTGTTACCGTCCTCCATCCCACCAGAACTTGCCAGTTTGCAGGCTGTGGTTAAACATGGATCCACATGGGTCAGCTAGGTCATATTTTAAGTTATTTAAAAGGCAATCTGGGATGTTGTCTGGTCCCACTGATGACATCTTTTTGGCCTTGAAGAACATGAAGGTGGCCTGCTCTCTTGAGATAATAGCCTGAGGAATGATGGCAGTTATACTTTGGGGAATGACTAGAGGGGACAGGGGGGTGGAATTTGCTTCAAATCTGTCAGTTAGCTGGACGCAGTTGAAGAAATGCCTTGTGATTATCCTTAATGAGGGAGGCTATTTTTGCTTCATAATTAGTTTTGGAGGACTTAACTTGGTCTCTAATGTGTTTGTTTAATCTAGAGAGGGATTTCTTCCTCTGCTGAGCCAGTTCCCACTTGTTCTTGGACATTAGTTTCTTTCTCTTGTTGTACATCCTGTTTATGCTATGGGTCCACCAGGGTAGCTTGCTTTTTTGGCAGGACCTCGTTTTAATCTGTTTGGGTACTACCCAATCATTGACAGACATTGTTGGCTTGGTCCTCCTCAGGATGAAAAAACATGTTGATTGCTTATGCAGCTTGTTGATTGCTTATGTAACAAGTTAAGGGCAATTCTTGGATGACTTTAGATAAAACTATTTAAAATGAAATAGGGCGGTCCAGCACATTACACTAAACATTCCAATATAGAAATACATAATAGACTTAGATAGCAATGATCCAGAATAATGAGGCATAGTGAAAAAAGCAGACTGAGATTAGAAAACATGAAGCTGGAAAATATATGCTATAGACAGGCAGGTATTCCATTTATTCTGCTATAGCTTTACTATGCTAAATGTGAGCATTAGCAATGGGCTATGTTGTTGCTCACTGAGCAATTAAAAAATGTAACAAGTAATTACACACACACACACACACACACACACACACACACACACACACACACACACACACACACACACACACACACACACACACACACACACTGACAAACTCATAAGTGAGAATTCAATAAAGCCTACACATTTTTTTTTCAAGTAAGCACTGCTGAGCGGCACACATGCACGCTCAAACAGGGAAAATTCCGTGGCATGCAAATCAGCTCATAAGCAGCTGAATATCATGCAAATGAAGTAGGTTGAGTGATCCAACAAGCAGAAAGGCTTCTGTTCAGACTCCGTGTCAGTGGTCTTAGTGTACGTGGAAAAATACCGCATACAGGAGTCTAGACAGACAAAAGGGGATGCAAAACTGCAGAGATGTGGACATAAATTCCCTGAAAATGATATACTACCTGCACATATGAGCTAAACTATTATAGTGGATGTCAGAAAGAGGAAGGGAATAAGCTAAATTAATAATTTTTTTAATAAGCTTGGCATGTTTGTTCTATGGGCCACAGTGCGCAAGCATGCTTAATAGAAAAATTTAAAAAAAAAAAAGCAAAAAAATGATTATATTTAACACAAATGTATAAAAGGACCGTGCATCGTTTCCACAGAATGGCACATTGCTACTGTTGCTAAGGTCATAGGGCTATTAAGTTCATAGTTTCTAAGCTATCAGCATGGATATGTGTGCAAATGAGGTGGATTTACTGATAGCAAAAAATAATCGTGTCTGCATATCCCCTTCATGTAGGCTCTTAGACCATGTTGATGCTTACACATGAAGTGTCTGACATCAGAGAGGTGTGTCCTGTCACTTCTAGGCTCTTTTAAACTTAGGTGCATGTGTTTGCATGGCATGCCACATCGGTCACTAAAATAGGACCATTAAATGATGATAATTATATTGCAGGCAGGTAGAATGCATCATAGTTATCCAATCACACATTATGGACCTATAGCAGCCCTGTATAAAGTATGCAAACACCCTATATTCTCATTTTTCCCCAATACTCTAGACCATTAGAGTACAGACTTGGGAATTTTAACTGAGATAATGCTAGGGGCTACAGCAGGTCTGCTACATCTGTATGTGTTAGATGCTGAAGTCAGTGAAATAGGAATTTGAAAAAGTTTCCTTGTTTCGAAAGGAAGCTTTTTCACATTCCTATTTGCACTTTAGTAGTGCATATCCTTTTTTTTTCAAAAAAAGAGTATTGTTCATGGGCAATTTATCAGAGCCAGTAGAATGACATCTGACCCGGATGATTTTAAATCTTAATGTGACTTCCTGGTTGGTTGTTTTGTGGAGAGAGGGTATCCCCCTGATCTTCTTATGGAAGTCCATAGGGAAGTTAGTGCTGGTATTGAGAAAAAAATGTTTCCCCTACTAGGGACAAGGGTAAACTTAAACAACAATAGTAAGGACATGGAAGACATGACCCTAAGTAACAGGGCATTTGTTATGGAATACAACATAAATTCATTTTCCGTGAAGGATATTATCACTAAGGAATGTAAAAGATTTTTAGGCCTAACTGATATTGGTACCTTGAACAAGGTCCCTGTGAGGATTGTTTATAGGAAAGGGAGGAATTTAAAGGAAATGTTAAAACACAAAGGTTTTCCCTATAATTCCAACAAAAGCAAAAGATTGGGGAACATTAAATGTGGGGCATGCTCCCAATGTGCTTACATTATGAACAAGGACAGGGTGTACCTGCCAAGTAGAGATAGGGAGACTGTGAGCACCACCTTTAATAATTGTAACACCAAGGGGTGGTGTATCTTGCTGTTTGTGAATTTTGTGGTGAGTTCTACATAGGAAAAACGGAGTGCAAATTAAATAAGTGAATTTATGAACATTATTATGATATCAGAATCTCCAATGACAAGAACAAACTACATAAACACACTTTGGGTTGCAAGTTTGCTAGATTCCTATTCTTTGTACTGGAACAGGTTCAGATGGAGGTTAGAGGGGGTCCCTGGGAAACACATCTTGAATACAGGGAACTACTTTGGCAAGTCACGCTTGACGCTAGGAGACCCCCAGGTCTTAATGAGAACATTTCTATTGCCCTGCTTCTAAAACTCAGGGCTGCTAAATTGTAAAGTGACAAGAGTTTTTTTAGAAGTATTTTAAATAACTTCTTCTAAAAGGGGATTTTTCCTTATACCTTTTTCATCAACAATCAGTGGTTGGTTTTCTATGTAATAGGTGTTCAAAACTTTTTTTAGCAGTAGTATTTTATTTTTTATATTATTTTTTTAAATTCTTATGGTGGATTGCACATTTTTTAATGATTAGTTTCCTTGACTGTATGTGGACCGATCATTGTGGTTATTTTAACCTGAAATTGATGGATCAGTTAACATTGCTGATGTGAATTTCAATGTTCCTATTGGATAATTAGATTTTGTTTGTATTTAAATATGGTGTTAGAAGGTGATGTTATTTATCTGATGAAGTTTACTGTGGTGTGGATGAAAACATGTTGTCACTTATTAAAGCGTTAATACACTTCTTACCAGCTTCCTATTATTCTTTAGACAACTTGCGTGGCTCAGGTCGGCTTTAAATTGTTTTTTTAATGGTGAGCTATATTGTTTGGTATACATATATGCATACATATCCATCTGCTATTATCTCTCTCTTCCACAGATAGTATATCTAGCTCTTTGTATATATATATATATATATATATATATATATATATATATATATATATATATATATATATATACCTATGTGTGTGTGTGTGTGTATGTATAACTATATATATATATATATATATATATATATATATATATATATATATATATATGTGTGTATGTATAACTATATATATATATATATATATATATATATATATATATATATATATATATATATATATATATATATATATACAGAAAGAGATTTATATATACATACATATATAGCACGCTCGCACACATACACACACACACACACACACACACACACACATATATATATATATATATATATATATATATATATGTGTGTGTGTGTGTGTATCATACACACACACCTACATTTATGTATACGTCCCTGTTATATACATAAATATGTGTGTGGATGTCTGTATTGTCCTACATACCCTGACAATGATGAGTAAATCTCCACTATGACACGTCTATAATGTTGCTCGAAGGAACCAAAGTAAGGGCTCAACAGTGCAAAATGCACTTACCTACAGATCCCTGTGCTTGTTGGATGTCACCACATGTACAGCAAGAGGTAGTGTAATGTATAATTTTGTCTACACACACATGGACAAGGCACACTGTTCCTGCACACAGGCTTGTCCATCCAAATGCAAACAGCCACATATGCCTAAAATGTTAACTGTAGCTACATAGATAGGATAAATAACAGTTATCTGACTGCTGGGCTACTAGCCACAGACAACAGTACAAAGCAATATTACTCTGCAGGCCACAGATGTTGTTCAACACAATCCTAGTTTATGTAATCCACAAGTAGTTTGCCTGCGGACGTATATAAAATTGATCTCAGCTGTGGTGCATGAGATAAGTGCTGTGATCTATAGAGTGGAAGAGTAGATAGGGTTTCCAATCTCATTCCAAGCAACTTGGTGTGTGTGCATGTCTCCTTATAAAACAACTGAAGATCCCTCATTGACTACCAAACTGCAATGGTTCTGCACATTTTGACCCTATAAGTTGATGCCAGCCTCCAAACTGTCACCTTCTACAAGGCCTGCTGATGTCATCTACCTTAAGACTACCAGCTGCCATACCAGTATCAGACTTAAGTTGTGGTGTGTGCAATAAGTACTGTGACCTGTAAGTGTAAGACTAGATTAGTATGGGGTTCTAATCTCACTAGAGGCCACTCAGTGTGTGCATATTCATACAACATATATATGATCAAATCAGTGACTTAGATAGAGGTAGGGTTTTGCAGTATTTTGGTTCTAGCAAGTGCTGTGGGCTTCCAAATGCCAGATCACATCAAGGCCTGCTGATGTCATCAAACATAAGATTTCATAAAGAGATAGTAATAGCAGACATGAGGTATGGTGCGTGCATTACGAACTGTGATGTGTAGTGTGTATTATTAGATAGGTAATTGTTTTAATCTACTTCCAGCCAACTTGGACTGTATGTGTGTGCTGTGCAATGTCATGCAAATATTAATTGGTAGTGGTGCTATTCTCAATATAGCCAGGTTTGTGTGCGTGTGTGGCTGTTAGAGCATTTTACATCAGCTTATGGAATCATAGGGTCTTTGAACTTTAGTAGCCTAATGGCCCTAGAGCCCTTATAGTCCTCATCAAGTTTTTACCCTTATTTACACTATCAGCAAATATTGCCCCTAACCACAAAGGACACAGGCAGGAGAAGACCTGTGGTGAAATTACAGTCACCCAGCCAATTATACAGATGGCATATGAGGCCCAAAGAGGTGCTCTGTTTGCCATTAGGCAGGAGTCTGTTTCAAAGGTTTGTGAAAGTCTGCCAGACAAATCTCTCCCACCAGCATGTATTACTAATGTTGCATACCAGGTTAAAGTCTTTACAGTGAGTAATCCGTGTACCATGCCACCTACAGATATGCAGCATTTTCACTCAAGCAGGGTCACACATTGCTCTGTATGCAAGGCAGAGATCACCTCTGAGTATTCTGTATGCCACAGGCTAAAATGACAGTGATTTCAGAAGATCTCCATTGGATAGATACTGAAAATGTGAAGTTCACTTGTGAGGGGCCATTGTGTTGTTTGCAATTGCCATTAGTGCTTTGAAAGGTACATTACAAAATGGCCATTGCACTCAAATATTGGCATGTTGAGGGAAGAGTATATGGAGGTTATGGAGGTTATGACTATGTTTATTTCAGGTGACAGTGCACTCAGATATGACATATGATTTCCTTCTTGCCACTGGGGAGACACAGTGAGCTAAGGTACATTAGCATTATGTGTAAACCTGTGTGGCCAGGCATGTGTGCCCAGGTCTATCATCCCTGAGTATGTACATCAGGCATTGCTACTGATGTGCTACTTACCAGGAACATAGGTGCTACCAATGGAAATGATACTACATAGCCATTTGCATGGAATTTATGGACATTAGTATGTCAACAGACATTTGTTCAGCAATACCCTCTTGTATGATATTGACATAACTCACCGATTCTATGACAACTCACCATTTGCAGGTATCAGCCAACATTGTCGGCTGCAGACATTCAGGTTTTGCCTGTACCATGGTTAAATGGATTCCGAACAGTACAGGACTCAGGACTGAGCCCTGTTGAACACTGCTGGTTACAGATCAGCTGCTGGAGGTGGGGCTCCCTGTTTGAGTATGTGTTCCATCAGTGAGCCACTTAGTGACTCCTATAATGTTATTATTGTTGATGCCTATTTGGGTAATTTTGTCAATGATGCCTGAGTGGGAGATATAGTCACATGGCTTGGCTAAGTCCAGGGGGTTGTATGCCCTGATGTCCCCTCATCCACGTCCTTGGTGACTACCTCAGACATGTCAACCAGGTTTAACAGCCATGATCTTCCTTTCAGAAATCCAAACTGTGTACAGTCAGCTGTTTGTAGACAAATATCTTTGCTGATCAGCTCCATGATGATTTGCCCCATGAGCTGACAGATATGGCTACTCAAGCAAATTGGTCTATAGCTGTGGTGATCAGTGGATGCACCACCTCTGTGCAAGGGGATAACAACTGCCATTGTCCAGTCAGCTGGAATGCAGTCAGTGGTTACAGTATGATTGCAAGGAGTTCCCAATGGTGTTAGTAATCCTTGTTGGATCCTATGTAGGACACAGCCTAGGTTGTTAGCATGTCAAATACATGCTGTATTTCCTCCATAGAGTGGTCAGTTACAACCTGATCTGTAGATATAGATGGTATGGGACAGGTTGTAGGGATCTCATGTGGCAAATGTGGTGGGGGTAGGAGAGTAAAGTTGACTCAGAACTTGTGGGACAACAGGTTAGCTATGACTCATTACATGTGTTATCATTAAGTATGAGTTCACCAACAATCTGGGCCTTTCCTCTGAGGTTGCACATGTAACTACATTGTGCATTGTGATTGTCCTTTGTAGGCAAGGCTAATTTATCACAACAACACTATGTGCATGTTTAAGCTGAGGAAGGTGTGCCTCCATTTTAGTGGGGGCACCCTCACTCCAACTGTCACACAGCAATGGCCACCTCCTATTGTCCAGCCTGCTAATGACAGTTATCCACCAGGCAGGTCTGCTGTGCCATGAGGAGCTTCTTTCCTCCAGTCAGGTACAGCTGAGTCTATGCAGTTGTACTGGTGCTTGCATAAAGCATTGGTGTAGAGCTCTGCATACTTGCTTGTCCCATCTGAGGGGGGAGGTGCAGTCAAGCTTTGTAAACCATCTCAGAGGAGGTAATAAATTGTTTTGTCGATGTTTAGTACTATATTTTCTGCAGGGAGGGTGTAGCTGTGTAACTTAGTTTTAATGAGACTGAATTGTGGTCAGATCTCACCAGGGAGGAGCTCACAGTGCAGGGGCTGCAGTCATCACCCATATTGGTAAACACATAATGCAAGTGAGCTTCAGCATGACTAACCTACACAGTTGGTGGTTAGGCGGTTAATTAATGTCACCCCAAACTATGGTGTACTGATATATCTTGATAGACATAAGAACATTCAAATAAGAGCAAAGGGTGTCTGGATTCATGGAGCTGCTCCTGTAGCTGGCAATGGCTTGATTAAGTGCTCTTCCAGCCATGAATAGCACCTAGAGTGTCTCCAGGAAATCACGCTGTACACCAATCTGCATGTGTATCTATCCTTAATAAATATGTATACACCACCTGCATTAACTTGCACTCTGTCAGTTTGAGGTCTGCACATGTGAAAGGATGTGTTGTCTGGCATGGCTGTGGTGCTCTCCACAGCCTTGACCCAGGTGTATGTGACTGCATAAATGTTTGTATATTCCAAGGTGGGGACACCTTTCACAGAGTGGGGTTTGCTGTTGCCATTCCTACCGTGTAGAAGCACAACCGTGATGTTGTATGAATATGGCAATCTCATTGGAAATTTTTCCCTTCATACAGTGCCTATAAGATGCACTGTGGGGGTGTCAGCAGCCTTGGCCAGTACTGAATATCCTAGGGGTAACAGATGAAGACCATCTTTGGTAGAGCATTGATGTGTGTTGAGCAAGCCATCCTCGATGGATATGTAGTGGACCTCTTACAATGACACCACATGCTAAGGCAATTATTGAAGTCCATCATTTTCCATATGTATTGAGCCATCATCTTAGGTTAGGGTAAAATGCAGCTGAAAGCTATGGGTATACTCACGAGAGACACAGAGTGTCTAAGCTCAGTCATGTGTCTGCATACAGTCTGGTGGCATATGTCCTGAATTGCACACACCTGCAGGAACTATGATGTCATCAGTATGTTACCTGATATTTATTGACTTGAGTCAATGTGGACATCAGTGTGTCCCATGTAATCACCTATGATTAATAAGTTTGATTTTGTGATTTGCCTCAGGTGTTTGACCAGTGAGACAGTGGTGCATGAGCTATTATGTGTACTGTGGTCTTGAGAGGTATGATTATGTGTACTGAGCTTGCATATGATTTTTTGAGGTGTCTGTTGTTTGGGAATGCATCTGGTAAGGAGTTCTATACCTGCAGGTGTGTGAGCTGTGGGTGTGAGTGGAGCATGAGGTGAGCTGTGCATGTTGACAAAATGTCCATTGTCATATGTACCAAATGGTGTGTGAGGCACCATGGAATTAAGGTTTGAAATACAGTCACATGTCTCACATGTTGTGTTTGTGTAGCATGGGAGTTCAGGGGTGGGGAAACTTTCCACATATCATCAGTAGTCATTAATAATGTCATTAGCAATATAGTTGTGATTGTGTGTACATCACATCAGGCCATCATTAGGTAGTGTCATGACAGATGGTGAAATGTAAATGTTGTCACCTTTATGTAGATCTCCTAAGGTAACATAGCACTTGGCAGTGTGCCATAACATGGTTGTGTGACTACAATGCTTTGCCAGGCACGTGTCCCTTGGATTAATCATAATCCTGTTATTAGGCTTGCTCGCAATACCATACTTACAAATGTGACACTGTGCAAGTCCAGCAAAGTTAGGGTCATGCTGCTACACCCTTGAGGTTGACAGCCTCAAACGCACTATTTGTAGGCACTCCTTGCAGTGAAAATGTGGATGTCTGTGCATGCACAGAGGACTTTTTCAACTTTGCAGACATGACTTTTGTCTTGCAATTCTACAATGCCTGTCAAGCAACTAGACAGCAAACTGGATGTTGTGTGACATGATGTGGGAACACAGACATGTATTCTGGGTACCTAACTGTAAGGTATGACATACATAGGATATGTGGCAGGTGGACACACTTTGGCCAAAGGTGGCTACTCCTCTGCATTAGGCCTCAGAGCCATGTCATTCAGATATCCACCATTAAGCAGGTGAAGGGCAGGATGCATGAATTGTGGTGAAATTGTCACATAACATGGATCACTGCCACTGTGGTGCTTGTTTGAGCAACTTTGGACATCTATCTCACTGGATATTGCACATTATATTGTGACTCTGCAGCTGTGCTCCTAATCACCATCTGGTCAGTACCCTAGTAAATTACCACCAACCCTGGAGCAGAAGGCATAATACATGCAAAAGTCAATTGATTGTTCAGGTTGCTAATCAAGGCATCTACCTGGAAAAGAGTATGTGAAGCCCACAGAGCCTTGCATGACATGTGACAACTATGTGGATGAACTAACAGGTTGTATCCTGCTTCTCATCATGAGCTTTGCAGTAATGATTTGTTTCTGTTGAGAGAAAAAGTACTTGAGTATAGTATCCCAGGAGTGAGTGGTTGTTGTGAGAGCAGCATTAGTACTAGCCAGGCAACAGCAATTCAGGGCACTCCCCTGCTTTCTGCATTATTCACTAGGTAATTGTGTCCCTTCAGTACACACTGCTTGAGTAGTGCCCAGCTGCAGAATACCTGTGTGAAACCTTCCGCCTTATCTTCACAGGGTGTATATATTACCTTTCCCTTGATTGTTTGTGGTCTTTACAGACACAGACATCTTGGATGACTATTTTCTTGGATAACATGATGCAAGTACCTCCAATAGTAAGTTGCACAGAGAACAAATAGCATGCAGTGACATGCCCTGTCCCCAGATCTCTAAGTTGTCTGATATTTAAAGCTATTACATGAGTTATCATGGAAATGATCAGTAACAAAGTCATACACCTAGAGACACTGTACTAAACATAGCTTGTTTTGATCAAGGGCAACTCATGCCTACCCTACCTGGTGGACCTCGTTGAGTGTTAAACTATGCAATGGATGAGGGGAATATGACTCATTCTACCTACCATGGCCTGACAAGGCATTTGACAATATTAGGCCATCAGGCATTGCTGAAAAACTGCATAGGTTATTTGCAAAGTAGTATGTCAGCTGGTGGATAGCCAAGTGTCTGAGAGTCATTATCCGGGAAGATAGCATTGGGTAGTCCACAACTACAATGAGGCCAGTCACCAGTGGACTTCCCTGAGAAATCATTCATGGAGCCCCTTCTAGCCATTCCCTTCTCTGCAGTCACAGCCACTGTCAGTGTCCTCTGACTGACTACATTTGCAGATACTTGCAAATTAGGAGATGACACTGAATCCTGCACAGTGCCAAAAGTTATCCAGGATGGGCTGAGACGCAGTTGTTGTCAGAGCCACTGACAAATAGTAAATGCTAAGGAATGCATAATACTATCCTACTGGAAGTCATCCATCCCTGGAAAATATAGTATTGTCCACACACTGCACATAGCTGAGCCACTATTCAAGGACTTATGGACACAGAGAGTGATCTAGCCTTTGACTGTCACTGGTCGTTAAGATGTGGGGATTCATTCAGTTTTGTACAGCCTATAGAGAAAGGAATGACATGTAAATCCCAGACTGTCATTGTTATACTGTATTTGGCACTGATCACACCTATTATTGAGTGCAATGGCACCTTTGCTATGTCTCTACACAGGCATATTTGACAACTGTAAGACCCACAGAGGTTCCATGGTAAACCAATACATAGTGTAGAAAGCATGGTCTATGCAGGCCGTGTCAAGGCTGTGAATGTGTAGTCTGTCTCCTACATGCTTTGGAGGGGAGGTATATGGCTGCCATGCAGGGAGCTGTGAGATCCCACTATGTACCTCCTGCATATCCAAGAAATTTCTAACACGTGTATTACCTGTTCTACACACCTACACCTTCACTGTGGTATAAATAGTACATGCTGGAGACACAGGTATGTAACCCACACACTAGACTCTATATGTAACAGGAGTCCTGTCCATGTGCAGCACACTTGTGCTGTAATGCACATCATGTGCAAGATACACAATGGGATACAGAACAAGGCAATCATAAATGGTGTAGGACAAATGTCCGTGATGGATACAGGAAAATTGTAGATGATTCATCTCCATCACTACAGCTCATAGATGTGTTAGCTCCCAAAACCATGCTGACACTTATCAAGCGTATCAGACCTTGTCAGAGATTAGGGATGCATGAGTAGGCTGAATGAAGACATTGTCCTTGTTAGCCTGTTATACACATATAAACCTATGGAGCCATGTACCTATAGTGCTGTACCTTTCTGAAGACAGTTTTCTTCTGTGCTGACATTCCATCTTGTACTGTGATGTTTATGGGTTTATTGTCCCTGTATATCCATACATGTCTCACACAGAATCCTGAAACTGAAACAAAAACACGTCCATGAGACACCTTTCATTCTGCTATTATAACATCATACAACATAAGGCACACAATATGATGTGGTTTACTCATTACATATGTCAGCATACAGTATCTGTCAGTGAGCAGTACAAGTGGCATGTCAAAGGCAACAATGGATTACACAAATACATAGTAATTTATATAGTCACCCTCTGCATCAGACACATAGCTCCATTTCCCTTCATTGATGACAAGGATATCACAGATGTGACACAGGTATCATCACTTGCACAGGGTGTTGTGTGGGGGTGCAGGAGACCTGGGTTGACCCAATAGGTTGAAAGCATGTGTGAGGGTCAGTAAGGGAAGCAGGTAAGATGGGCCATGGAAATGTGCTGAGTGTGTCTGCAGGTAACCTCACTGTGAAAGTGGTGTGTGAGAGTGTGTGTGTGAACACAGTCAAGCACAGTGCTATTCCTACATGTGTGTATGTTAGACAGCTTTGGACCAAACATGGTAGAGCTGACAGTTTGCCATCTCCACCGCCGAACATGGGAACTGGCTCTGCCATGAGTTGCACTGGCACCTCCATGCCAAAGGTCAGATGCTATGCTACTTCTCTCTACTGGGACTGTGTCCTCCACAGGAATTCCCAGGACTATGAGCCCATAGCCTGCCATGTCTTGGTGTGGAAAGCACAATCCCATCTGGAGCACTGGATGTACTGCCACTATGGGAGCATGATTGTGCATAGGCATGTGGACTCTCAGCAGATGTAGTTGTTGACCTATGTCCACGAGTCTGACACTCAACTCCAACCAGATGTTCCATCACAGACAATGTGTGATCCATGACAGATAGTGTGAAATCTCTCTCCATCCAATGACTTTCCACTTTATCAATGAACCAATCCAGGGTATCAGCAATGTGGTGGAGGCAGTCACAGATGTCAGACTGTGCTGAATCTATAATCATCAGCATTTATTTGGAGTTCCTTTTGGAACATGCAGGTGCCTCCATGATGTCTAGTATTTATCTTACTTTTCTTTAAATAAAAAACACTTTAGAAACACTTCCAAATAAAAAAAAATCTTAAACATAATACTATATACTGTATTAATAACATTAATAACAATACTGTAAGTACAATGTAATACTGTAACAGTACAGTAACTCTCTGTACACTGTACAATATAGGGCTGTACGTACTGTAAAAAACATTAAAGAAACAGTTCTGAAAACAGTTTAAATGGAAAAAAAGAAAAAAAGGATAACAATTACTGTAAAGATTAACACTCATTTGTGTTAACTTTATGATAACTTTATTAATTTGATGATGCAGAAAATGATGGAATTGTTGGAGAGAATGGGGTGGTGCAGAGTCAGGGTTTGTGTCTGCTGCTGGAGAGAGGGTGTTTACTTATGGAGCCAATTTCCTGAAGTAAGCCTCAAAGGAAGATTGTACAGAACTTTTCTTTTTCCTCATCATAAATGGCCTTATAGCAACTGAGGCCCTCAGTATCCATATGGTAAACTTGGGTGAACTGCTCTGTATTAGGATATTGCTCCTCTAACTTTGCCATTCCTGCTTCAATGAGACAAAAGGCTTCAGCTAACTCATTTGTAAAAACTTTTTTGATTTTGGAGTTTCTAGGTCCATGTTTTCTTCCTCAAATGTTATATTCTGCTGCTTTAGTTCCATAAAGTCTACATCTGTCATTTATTTGTCATGGGAGTCAAGTAACTCTATGACATCCATGTCAGTGATGTCTAACTGCAGCTGATTACCAATATCAATCACAGCTTGCCTGGCTTCAGCAATGTCTTCATCTGTAGAAATCTGTAAAGCATGCACAAATTGTGGGCACAATTTGTTCCACACTCCTTTCATATTTGACTGCTTTACTTCATCCTAAGACTGGCATCATAGATGTTATAATTCTTCCAGAACTTCCTTAAGGTCATCGTATTATCTTGGATAGCCCTGACTGCTTGTGAGAAGGTCCGACATAAATAATAGCCCTTAAATGAGGCTTTTACTCACTGATCCATTGTCTGAAGTGATGATGTGGTGTTGGGGGTAAAAATACAACCTTTACATTTGAGTGTAAGTCATCTGAACTCTTTGGATGTCCAGGTGCACTGTCAAGTACAAGAAAAATTTTGAAGGGAATATTTTTGGCCAGGCAATACATTTGAACAGCAGGGACAAAATGGTTGAAGAACCAATCTTCAAAGATGGCAATTGTAACCCAAGCCTTTGCATTTGCCTTCCAAATAACAGGAAGAGACACCTTAATGGCATGCTGTAGTGCCCTCAGATTTAAGGAGTGATACACAAGCAAAAGTTCAACTTAAAACCACCGGAGGCATGACCCCCAAACAATAACATTAGCCTATCTTTTGCTGCCTTATGCCCTGCTGCACTTTTTTCCTCTTTTGAAATGTAAGTCCTTTCAGGCATTTTCTTCCAAAATAAACCAGTCTCATCTACATTAAATAATTGGTCTGGCAAATATCCTCCCTCTTCAATAATTTTTTCCAACATTTTAGAAAAATCTCTTGCAGTACTTCCATCTGCAGTGGCAGCTTCATCTTGAGTTTTAATGTTAGGCAAATTAGCCCTCATTTTAAAGCAATGGAACTAGCCCCTACTCACAGAAATTTCTTTGCCACACCCGCCTGCACTTGCTGATCGAGCAGCTTTTAAATCATTGAAAAGATTTTGAGCTTTTTCTTGCACTAATGAAAGGCTAATAGGGATATTCCTCTGATTTTGGTCTTCGATCCAAATTTGCAATAGCCTTTCCATGTCAAGAATTAAATCACTTTGTTGTTTTGTAATAATCACAGGTTTCATCAGGGTATGGCCTTTCACATGATTCATTATTCTTTCTTTATCTTTTAAAATTGTTCCAGCCTTTGATTGGCTATAGCCTAATGCCTTTCTAATGGCAGATGGTGATTCACCACTCTTGCATGTCCACTTTACTTTCCAGGGTGATTGCATTGCTTTTCTTTGACACATCACCAGCACGTGCATTGGATTTATGTTTTGGAAGCATGGGTCGTGATGTCACCAACGCGGAAGTTCACAAAAGGGTCTGGCTGCGGTATGGTATAGTACTAAAGTGGAGATCTGCAGGATACACATACAGTATTGGAGTCTGCAGCTAGACACAGCTGATTCAGAGCTGTATTTTACAGACATTCCTTTTTTTTTTTTTTTTTTTTTTTTTTTTTTTTACAAATAATACTACATAAAATGCAAGAAAGTACAGTATAGTACAGTAGAATGTTCAAAAAAAGTTAAACTTGCCTCTTTTTAAGCTTCACTTCACATTTCTGTACTGCAGACATCACCCATGAATATTTTCCACTCTTTCTTGCACTTTCCTGCACCTTCAGACCTCTTCCCGACCTCCTCCTGTCATCTAGATCCCAGTGAGGTATAATGGCATTTGCCCCTTCTCCAAAACAGTACAATAACTACTTCAAAACTGTATTGAAGCAAACAATCAGATCATCAAAAACAGGACTCCATTAGCCAATCAAATCACTTTTTCTCTGTGAATGAGGAAGTAATTGCTCTAACAAGATGTGCAAACAGCTTCAGGAATGGGGACGATAGAGAAAAAGGAAAGAACAGCTTATTTCGCTGAATAGCAGTAAGATGTTTCATTTTTGCTTATTTTGATGTTTTTTCCAATATTGCGGCAGCCCGTTCATATCTATGGGTTGTCCGCATGTCAGATGTTCATAACCTGAGGACTCTCTGTAAAAGCTCTTTAAACAACAATGTTAT
Organism: Protopterus annectens; assembly: GCF_019279795.1. Lineage (NCBI taxonomy): Eukaryota > Metazoa > Chordata > Ceratodontiformes > Protopteridae > Protopterus > Protopterus annectens. The sequence goes on from NC_056735.1 coordinate 1,016,517,897, forward strand.
CATCAACAATGAGGTACACTGCTGACATGTGTCACCACTCTTGCACAGTTGACACATATGGCTATCTGTAATGTCCTGACAATACTGTCACATCTATTAATGTGATCACACCTACAAGGCACAGGTATAACTCTAACGTGTGTACAGTCAGACAATATCTGTGCAGTTTGCAATCTTGCAGACAGTACAAAAATCCAGCCAACAGGCCTGGGATGACACTTTAGGGATTACATTGCACTAAATCTACATCTGTATCAAAACAGCGTTCTGCTTACCAGGAGCAGGACCATGGGCTTGTTCAATTCCTGATGTATCTCTGAAAAGTTGAGGGAGAGGTAATGTAAACACCACCACATCTTGCACTATAATAGGGTAATACATCCATATAGCTCACATTTACAGCAGCTACTATTTTAATTGTTATGTTGGTCAAATCTGAGCATAAGATTCAAACTGCAGTTAACCCCCCCCAAAAAAAAAACACCTGACACACACATAAAAGTATGTACACCCTGACACACTGAATACAACAGTATTCCAATAATGATCAAACTAAGCCTACCCGGATGCTCGTCTGGCATGGAAACTGTGGCCCCCATATACACAATATACGGTGTGATGGATGCCTAGGAGCTGTCGTGTGTTCCTAGCTTTGCCAGCAATTCCTCAGTGCCTGAGAGTGGATGTTCTGCTGCAGGCCCTCCACCAGTGATATCACGATCCCTGGCCACATCTTCAGCTCTTCTGCGTCAGCATTTATCATGTCAGTCACACAGTGTCAAACCTACTCATATTTCCTGCTCTAGTGGCCAACAGCATTAACATCCAGGTCCAAGTGAGCCCACAGTGCTGCCTGCTGTTTCTTGTTTTGCCTCCCCCTGGACAGTAAGAGTTCATGGTGCTGATGGAGACCTTCCAGGATTAATCATTCTCAGCATTCATAAAAGGGCCCTAGCATCTTGCATACATTTTCCCTGAAAGACAACAAAATATGAACACATTTCAGGATCACATAAGTGGGAGTACACTATGTAGATATACAGCAATAATAGAATGGATGGCAGTATCCACTGCTTGATCACACATCTCATATTCCACAGTGTGCAAACATACTATGGTTGTAGATGCAACTAAGATACTAGCAATAGTCAGCTAATCCTGTCTGTGCCATGACAGATACTGGTGTATGATCACACACCCAACACAGGAGTCCATTGTAGTGTGGCCCCTAAGGGTAAACCTTCTGATAATATGTCAAAATAACAGTGCCAAACAAATAGCAGTCTGCTATTGCAACCATTATAAAGTTAAATTCCTAGGACACCAGTGTGCCACATTGATAAACAACATTCCACCCTTGATGTACTGTACTTCCTCTGTAGGTATAACAAATCTAGAGATCAATGACATGTCATCATTACAGTTCTCAGAAAGGCTTATGCTCTAATCCCCATTCCTCCTAAGTATATTCACACACATGCATCATATTGTAAACAAAAGGGTTAGATACCTGATGGAGTACAATACTCATCTGTTGATATGTGCAGATATATAAAGGTTGTGACAACATGTTTACCGTGTGAATAAACTCTCATAGACAATGGTTCCTCTACCTAGATGTTTGCCTTTTTAACATGGCTGATTTACTTTATTTTATTGCACTTTATTATTATTTATTTTTATTTTATTTATTTGACATTACCAGGTGATTGGCTCTTAACCAATCTGTGCTTCTAAAATCCTAATTGCAGCCAACACAGCTGATTTGTAGTATAATCAGCCAATGGCATCCAACCACTGAGCAAGATATAATGCCTTCATGTAGATTAGAGCCCCTTTCTCATATGTTGTGCTGGAAATTACTAGGGTAAAGATACATCATTGCAGTGAGTATGTCTGTAGCAACTACATTTTGCATACAGGTGTGTGTGCTACAGGCTGAAGATGATGCTGTAGGCAATAGGCATAGGCAGAGAGTGTGAACACCTTGAAGGACAATAAGCTATGAGTGTAAGTGTGGGAGCTGTGGCAGCTTTGTTGCAGAGGCAGAGCCAGACTGAGGGTACCCATTCCACTGCAAATTAAGGCACGTGTTTAAGGTAAGTATGTTAGCCAACAGTAGCAGTATCACAATCAAAGGCAAATTGGTTGGTGTGTCCTAAAGAAAGGTAAGGGGTGGATTAACCATTATGTCCTGCAGTTTGAAAGGTGCCAAGTCATGTGGGCTGCAGTGTCATATTACTGGGCCACAATTTCAGTACACATTTCAAAATCCTGTGAGAATTCAGGTTAATGCATGACCTGATATTCTCTCCACTTTCTAGTTTTGTACAAGGAGTAGTTAAGAGTGGTCTCAACTGTAGGCCTTTGTGTTCTATTATTTAGATGCAGACATTCCATCTGTACTGCCTTAGATATATAGGTGGTAAGACAGACATAAACATGACAACATATAATGTTGATGTCCACATACATGTATTTTCATTGGTAGAAACAGCTATAGTTGAACCCAGGACCATGTGTACCAAAAAAAAAACATTGTATACAATGCAGTTTACAGACTGAGCTACAATGTTACTGAGATAGCAACTGTATTTTTACATGTTGTCGATATAATCTGCTGTTACACAGTTGACTTACATGCATACCTCTTATCTGTACAGAGATTTACAGAATGTCCAGATTTTGCTCCCATATTTTATGGCTGCTTTTCATTACATTGTAGTTTTCTGGCAAATTAGTGTTAAACATTAAAGACTGAAGCCAGAAAATAATGACAGACATTTGAGTTTCAGACTTCCATATACTTCAGAACATTCATGCAAAATAAGTGCCTGTTTGTCTATCATCCTTCTAAGTTTGTAGTAGAAATATTTAAAAAAAAGTCCATATTTTCCAGTCTTTGTCCCAGTTTTATTTATGGATTTGTCCAGATTGTATGGTTTTAGAATGTTGTATTTCTCTATTAGAGTCCCAGTTAAAACCCTATTTATTCATTACTATTTTAGCAAGTGTATTTTTTACATGTTATACATATACTTGCAGGGCTACCTGCTATTACATACCTTACTTTTGTTCATTGTTGTGTGTATAGCTTTATAGTGATGTATTTCCTTAGTAGACTAATTAAAGTATTTCCCCTAGTAGTATTAATTACAGTAATATTTTTCTATATTTCTTTTAGCTGGTTTGCGTGGTGTGGCTCAATGTGCAGCATTGCTTAAACATGCTTAATGACAAAAACTTGACCACATTTTACATTAGGTCATTGTTTTGCCTTTTTCCTACTCACCACACTCATGCCACATCCTGGCCAGACGCCCTGCATGAGAATGCACATTGCGAGTTCTCTCATCTGCGGCTGTTGTAAGAGAAAGAAAGCCTTATGCATACCAGTTTTGCATATATTCAGTTTGTATACTTATAAATCACTGGGAAACATACTTACCTATCTGTGGGGTGTGCCCACCCTATGCTTCTTTGACCCAGGTATCCAAAGTTCCCTTCTTCTATCACTTCAACTCATCATAGTGGTGACAACACTGCTCACCGGTGTGGGGGATGCCAGTAGCACTGGTAAGGTCCCTAGCCACCCAATCCCTGGCCTCACACTTACATTCTGAGCTCTGGTAATTGCCCTGCAGCAGCTGGGGTTCATAGTTGTAGACCAGGAGTCCAAAAAACATTCTGGACTTCTGCACACCCCATCTCTGCACCCGAAAGCATGCTCCCTCACCAATACCACTAGGCATGTCAGCAGCCAAGGGACAAATCCAATGAATAGTGTGAAATTCCCACCTATTGGCCTTTATATGGCATGCACTCCCACTTTTACACATCATACTGCAACTTACGCAAAAGCTGCCAAACACTTAGCTTCACATAAACTTGCACAAACCATTTAAGCGAATATAAATTAAGCTAAGCAGTGCTCAGAGTGGACCGTTAACCATGTTTCAGGGGAGTTGAGCACTGTGTAAACTAGCAGAAACCATTTAAGTGAGGTTGAGCACCATGCAGCTTAGCTAAATATAATTATCTTTTATTTTACATTACAGTGATGTTTCAGTCAGCTGACTCATTCTCAAAACAAAAAATATACAGAATATCAGTACTTGAACCCGAGACATACTACACTATACTTCATCACTCAACCTGTCTAGCCACTTGGATAGTGCAAGGAAGAAATATATCTTCATATATACTACTATGACTTCTGTTAGTGGTGCACAGCTGTGGGGTTGCATATTGCTAAGCAATGCAGAACCAAACCAATTAAATATATCCGGTTTCTATTTTTAGACATATAACAGATATCAAGCGCATATGTATAAGCGCAGCTCAGCATCGCTAAGCAGCACACTGCTCTGCACAAATAAGGAGGAAACAAAAAAAAAAGAAGCTTCAAATGATTACATCTGGTTTCTATTTTTAGACATATAACAGATGTCAAGTGCATATGTATAACTGCAGCTCTGCATGGCTAAGCACCACACAGCACCATGCAAATGTACATTAAACTTAAAAAAAAAAATTACAAAAAATAATTGCTGTTCTGTGCTTACTATCTGCCCAGACTGTTTTCTGGACAGTCCACAAGTACGGGATGGCCTCTGCGCTGCTACTTGCATAGGTTCAATATCTGTGTACCTCTGATCTCCCTTGGTAGTGCTCCTTAATTAATATGTATGGTGTGCTGCCGGTGAGGAACCATGGCTGTGTACACCGATAAAGTCTGTGTAGGCTCTACACAGTGCCTACATGAATTTTATTGAATCCTGGGGATAGACTTTCAGTAGAATTTGAAGGGCATGAAGAAAAATGAAATGTTTGTTTCAAACACTTGTCATTTAACAGCTGATTATTCTGAGAATTGTTTTGATTCTGAAACTAAGACCACTGCTTTCCATATTGAGGACTTGAAATAATTAGATCACTGGCATGCAATTTATAATAGCCGATCATCAGGTGCTGTTTCACAGGTTTTTGAATGATGCATAATCAACTGTGGATTACCTGTAGTTCAAAATACAGGATAAAATAACTGAGATTCCACTGACAGATAGTAAAGATGTTAAATATTAAAAAAGAAATGGTCTTCTTACCCATAATTCCATTCTCAGCTGAAAATGCACCTTCAGGAAGTGGCAGAATTCCAGTATAATACATAAAATCATATAAAATAATTAAGTTATAAACCCCCACTTACTGTCATCTCTCCTATTCCCTCTGCTTTAAGACCTTCTTAGAACTCTTGTCACACTAATGTACTGCTAACATCAGCAAACACTGATTCTGTATCATAAGTAATCAACTCCTTGTATATCACCCTCTGTTTAAAACATATATTACTTTTTCTATAAATGTATGTGACAGTGAAATACAGTTTTATAAACCTGCTTACTTATCTCTGTGAACTGACAGAAATTGCATATACGTATGTTCATCTCTATTATCGCATATAATTTCTGTATCTTTTCAATAATTGCATAATTATTTATATGATTTAAGTCTTGCAATGTATGTCTGCAATTGTAAAACCTTTTTGCTTTCATGGGCTAAGACTGAAATTGGAAATTTGTAATCAGTGCTCTACCCCAGTTAATGTTAATAAGAACATCTATGTATTAACTGTAAGCCTGACAATAATATATACATATATATGTATGCACACACACACACACACACACACACACACACACACACACACACACACACGCACACACGCACACACGCGCACACACACACACACACACACACACACACACACACACACACACACACACACATATAGATATAGATATAGATATTGATATTTACATACATATTATCTATCTATCTATCTATCTAGGGAGAGGAATATAGATAGATAGATATAGATAGATAGATAGATAGATAGATAGATAGATAGATAGATAGATAGATAGATAGATAGATAGATAGATAGATAGATAGATAGATAGATAGACAGATAGATAGATAGATAGATAGACAGATAGATAGATAAGAAGATAACAAGAAGATGGGAAGGGAACCAGTAACCTTTTAGACTCATAACACTTTTTTATATAATTTAAATTATTTAAAGATGCTTGACTTCTGCTTTTGACAGCAAGTCCAGTAAAAGAGGCAATGACTACAAATCAGACCATTTTTGTTAACTCACCTCTACATAAGTAGTGTAAATAATTGTTGTGAATGAATGATCTTGAATGAAAAGGTATGCAAAACCTGTTATTTGTTTGTAGACCTGTCTGGATCACAATGGACTAACACATAATGCACTACAGTCTTTATAAAGCAGTAGTTTGCCCTGGTAAGATATACATGATGGCACCCTAGGCAGCCAAGTGGTGTGTCTATACTTTAGGCTAATTCTGACCGGGTAATTCTTAGCTGCAGACCGGGTGGTGTGTCTATACTTCAGGCTAGTTCTGACCGGTAATGCTTAGCTGCAGACACCTTTTGTGGCTGTAAGGCTGAGTAAACTAGCAGCAGTTCCAGAAATGGCATCTTCCACAGCAATATACTGAAAGCCATTGACTAGCTTTAAGCATGGAAGTGCAGGAGGCTGGAAGAAAGTGAAAGACAAGACAGAAAGAAACAGAGAGAGAGAGAGAGAGAGAGAGAGTCATTATCTGCCCAGGAATCAACAGGCAGGACCAAAAGGGAAGGTTAATAAATTACACACAAACTAAATTAAACACCCTTCTTCAGCTAGTTCTATAACAGTCTGTGATATCTAATAAAATCCTAAACTGTTTTGAACTAAACATTCTTTGGAAATTAATAAATTCGCTGATTTAGCATATATACCATCTTTGTTCAGGCATGTGGTTGTTTTGCTATGCATTGCTCACTTAATAAAATTAGTCCTGTTCTGTTAAGCTTACTAAATGTGTAAACCTCCTGCTTGTCTAGAAAACTTTATTTTTCTCTGTCGCCATCACAATGCATTTACTCATAGACTTGTATACCATTACTGTCAATGCATGGGAAATTATTATAAAAATACATTCTCATTAGATGAGATAATTTTAGTGTCATCATAACTCCCAGACACAACATATTTATAATAGACATCCCTATGCATTTTAAAGCTGCAATATTTCTGACATTGTCCCATAATCTCTGAAGCAAAACTGTACCAGAAATGATAATGTGAATTCTTTCTGACATATCTTCTTATTAGTTCATATAAAAGACCCAAACACTTGGTGATTGGACGGATGTCACAGGTGAATTCATTCAGTCTCTATTTGCAACTACTGTTATGTCTATAATTAAGCATTCTAAAACTAATTACTAATTTCTACTGATTCAGACAGTTCCTGCCCTTCCTAAGCTTCAACGAAGGAGCATTTTTTAATTATAACACAATGTAATATTCTGCTAAGATTAATTTTAGCTGTGATGTTATTATGACTAATAATTACTTTTGCTGGGTCTCATTTTCTGATAAAAGAGCTTTACAACTAATAATTCTTATGTCACAATGAAATGCACAGTATGAATTTGAAAATCACTGATATTTCCTGAGAGAAATGCACACAATACAGATAAATGCGGTTGCGTGTACCACTGGATATGATTGTGTCTCAATAAATTTGCAATTATTTATATAGCCTTAGAGTGCATCCAAAATATATCTATCTATATGTATGTATATATGTATATATATATATATATATATATATATATATATATATATATATATATATATATATATATATATGCACACATATGTATAAATATATATCTATATATGTGTGTATATATATATATATATATATATATATATATATATGTACACACACACACACACACCCACACACACACACACACACACACACACACACACACACCCACACACACACACAAATATCTATACACACACACACACACACATATATATATTGCATATGTATATATATATATATATATATATATATATATATATATAGAGAGAGAGAGAGAGAGGAGAAGTCTAAGTTCAGCTGTCTGGATATCATTTTTTTTGTGAAAGGTTGATTTTGCTATACCAGAATCAGTTATTTGACTGCATAATTTAATGCCACTGATCTGTATGTATTCACATCTTTAATTTTGAATGCTACATTTTACCAGATAAACTGCCAAGATATATGCATACTATTGGTTGGAACCTAATTTATTTCACCAGTACGGATTCACAAATTATAGAATTTGCCAAAAATGTGCATCCTCAATGTTTGTCTTGTGTGATAATGATTCAGTCGTAATGCATCAAACACATTAGGAGTATCCCAACAAACAAATGGAAAACACAGAGCTGTGTAAATATTAAGCTATAAGGCTTTGTGTTTCATTATTTCTTTGTTTGCAAACTAGTTAAGTGAACTGAACCTTGATGATCTTTTTAGGCAAAATTTAAACTGCAAAAGTAAGAGGATGTTTATGGATAGTTTAAAGTATTTAGTCAATAAATCTGATTTTTGGATATGGAAGAAAACCACAGAATCCAAACAAGCTGACTGCAGATATAGATAAAGCACTGAAAACTCAACACACACAGTAGCCAGAAATCAGAACTGCACCTTGGACAATGCAGCTGTAAATCATTGATCCTTACTACTGAGTTAGATGCCATCAGTGTTTTTAATCAAAAAGTCTTCCATCAGCTAAAATCTCCTTGACATAAAATGATTAATTGTAACAGCAACAATCTTGTACTTCCATACTGTTCACTATTTATACATTTTCCCTGTAAACTTTGGAGCTGGTTTATGCAAACTAAGTGATTCCACAAAAAGGCACTACATTAGAAACTTCAGTTAACACTGACTCCCACAAGTTCCTTTATTAAGAATTAAGTTTCAGAGATTTGAATTGTAGTTATACTCAGGCTAAGGGTTAGAAACTATCTATGTGTGCAAAACTGAACAAGTAATATGTCATTCAGAATCATAAAACATAAGACAATTAACATACTCCATATGTAAGCAAATGTCATCAGGTGATGTTTAATGCAGTAGATTGCTTGCTTGCACAAAATAAATAAGATATGACAAAGTATGAACACACAATTAAAATTTATCTGACCAAACAAGTCAGTTTTGACATTTTTTCAAGCACAATGCTAGGAAATGACTTTATAACTGTAATGTTGATTATATTGCAGTAACTTTCTATTCAGCATGGTATAATACAGCAAATGACCAAGTGATGTCAACCAAACCATTCAAGTATCTGTGAGATTTTAGAAAGTAAAGAAAGGCACTGGCAGAAAGCTGCATTAAATGGGGAGCTCAAATGGATCCATGTGATGATTCTGGAAGTGTAATCCCATCAAAGAATCAAGAGAATCATGCATTCTCACCACGGGAATCTACTGAGGGTCAATTGGTAGTACAGTGGGAATAGTACAGGCCACGGTATATAGGCTACTAAACTGTTTCCTGACATCATGGTGAAACTTAAAGGGGATATTTTCACAGAAACGCATGTACAGTACTACTAGGCATGGTGTGCAATGGTTCTACACCACAGAGGCTACTTACATAAGTGTTGGCAGGCCCACAGTGTTTGAGGTCATAAATATATAGGAACCAATAAGTACTGATGTGTACAGCAACCACAAAAGGCAACACAGCAACAGGTGGCAGTCAGAAGTAAACACCAACGGCACATTCACCAGCCTGAATGCAGCAGTGCACATGCCACATATATATAATTACTTAGTACTCTTTGTCATAAATTCACTAGTCACCATCTACATATTAAAACATTTTGTGAATCAGTATCCCACTTGCTGAATGACAGATAAAAGCACCAAAAACACACACAATGTGGGGAATTTAATAAAGTCTGCACATTTTTTACCATGTAGGCATTGCGCCATACTGCTTACATGAGACTAAGCAGGTTTTAGATTCAGTAAACACTGCTGAGTGGTGTACAGGCACCCGCCAACATGGGAAGTTCTGTGGCTTGCAAATCACCTCATTAGCAGGTAACTCTCATGCAAATGAGGCAAGTAGAGCAATTCAGAAAGTGGATAGTCAGCTTTTCAGACTCTGTGTCAGTGTGCGTAATGTACACAGAAAATTTCCATGTACAGGAGTGTACACAGATGAACAGAGCTGTACAAATGGAGATATATGGACAGAAATGGCATACCACATACAGATATGAGTGAAACTATTCTCCTGTGTATCTTTAAAATTAAAGGAAATAAGTTACATTTCTTTTTGTAATAATTTTGGCATGTTTGTGCAGTGTGCTGCATTGTTCAAACATGCTTTATAAAAATAAAAAAAAATAAAAAATTGGAAAAAATAAAATTAATGTCATGTGACAGAAATGTAGTACAGGTCCTTGTGTGGAGTATCTACAATGGTGCATTGGTGCTGTTGCTAATGTGGTAGGGCTAGAAGTGTGTAGTTTCCAGGCTGTGAGATAGGATCACTATGCAAATGAGGTGGATTTACTGACTAGCATAAAGGAGCAATCATGCCTGCATATCCCCTTCGTTGAGGTAGAGAATCATGTTGGTGTTTACACAGAAGGTAGCTGACATCAGGGGAAGGTGTGTTCAATGACTTCTAAGCTTATTTCGGCTTAGCTGCATCTGTTTGTGAGGTGTGTTGCCATGCTGAGTGTGCCCTTTCGGGGGGGGGGGGTGTTCACTAACTTCTAAGCTTTGTTTAGCTAAGTGGAGCATGTTTCCATGTGTTTTCAAGGCGCACCGCTATACTGAGGGTGGAAATCTGGGGGGGGGGGGTATGAGTACTAGGTGCTAAGCTTTGTTTACCTATGGGGGCGCGTATTTGCATGGTGAGCCTCAGCGCAGTGTGTATCTAAAAGCCAATAACATATTAATTAGTTATGACACCTGTTTAACTTAACCTAGGGCTATTAAATGATGTTAATGATATACTAAAAGGTGGAATACATCACAGGTAGCCAATCACACAGTCAGCACCTACAGCAGAGCACTATACAGTATGCATACACCCTACATTCTGATTTTTCCCCCATTCTCTGCACCATTGGAATACAGACTTGGGAATTTTAACTGAGAGAATACTAGGGGCTGCTGCAGGTCTGCTACATCTGTATGTGCTAGATACTGAGGTCATTGCTGCTACTGCTGACAGCAGGCCTAGACAGAGAAGGAGAACAGTTTTAAGGCTCAGGGTATCCTTCCAGGAGCTGTGTGAGCTGGAGATTGTAGAATGGTACAGGGTGGCCAGGGACATACTACAAGAACTCACTGAGCTCTGCCACCCTCCACTCAGACCCAGAGCAAACAGAGGGAAACACATCCCAGTGGAAACAAAATAATGTGTAGCTCTTAAAATACTATCTACATGGACTTTTAAAAGACCAACAAGGGACATGATGGAGTCTCACAGGCATCGGCATCCAGGGTATTCCACCAATTCCTGGATGCCATGCTACCACATGCTAGTGAGCACATATCTTTTCCCCTCACCCCTAAGGCAAGGACCAGCAATATGTAGCACTTTGACCATGTAGCACACCTCCCTGAGGTACTGGTTGCCATAGATTGCACTCATATACGCATCAAGTCACCATCTGGTGAGGAGGGTAGAATCTATGTCAACTGCAATGGGTGCTACTGCATCAACTGCAAGGTCATGTGCAATGCCTAGAGGATTATCATGAATGTGTGTGTGGTAGCCCTAGCAGTTATCACGACTCCCATATCTGGCACACACCACAGCTGTGTACTGCTTGTATCCAGACAGAGTCAACCCTGAACTACATTTCTGTCAACTGCTGCATTCACAAGTTAAGTCCCTAACCTACACAGTACTTGTAAGGATTACTATAATATGGTATCATATGTATGGATCTGCTGCATGTATGCAATGGGCTGTGTGGACAGAAGTAACATCCACATGGGACTACACATACCCAGTCCAATAGTATGTGTCACCTAATAATCACTAGACCTCATGGTTGGAATATTCACTGCATCTGTCAAAGGAGCTGTTAAACAGTAGGGTCACATGATACTTGGATGACTGTCTATCCCAGCAGATCATGTGCTGTTGTTCCCACACTCCAACATAGCAGTGTTCCCATACAACTGCTTTAACAGCAAGTCAGCAATGGTACATCAGCAGATCAGACAATTTCAGGGCTTTATCATAGAACTCAATCACACATCGTATGTAACACGTAAAGCAGGAATAACAACCTACATTTTTTTGCTGTTGAATATGTGATGAATGACTCCTTTTTGTCTGGCAGCCTACATGGCTCAGTGGACTAGGGAAGTTAGCATGGGTGATAGTGTTGATGATTCAAATCTGGAAGTAACCACATCTTTTGCATGTGAGGTATTATTATGCTGGCATTTTTACACACTGTCAGTCTGTGTGGGTAACATTATGAACCTCAGTCAGACATTAACTACAGCAGACAGCTGGAGAATGCCGTGAACATTTTGAGTGAAGTACAGTACTGCAGAAACAGGAACAGATGTCAGTGCCTGTAACACACAAAATCCTGGACTGGAGTACAGGTAGGTGTGGCCTGGAGTCACTTTATAAGTACTGACAGTCTCACTTAGTTAAAATGAGCACAATTCCATTGCCTCTTCATCAAAATAACCTGTTATGTATAGATATGTCTATACATACAGACATATACCTACACATATCTGTCTGGCACTATTTCTCTCCCACAAACATATTATATCTAGCTCTATGTGGTGTCAAATCGATATATACCAATATATATATAGCTATACATATTAAAATGATAGGTAGACACTCCCCATATATCTACAGAACACATATACATGTCATACATACACAGAGCTACATTTATATATACATCCCTGTTATATACATAAATATGTGTGTGTATGTCTGCATTGTCCTACATACCCTAATAATGGTGAGTAAATCTGCACTATCACACATCCATACTGTTGCTCAAAGGATCCAAACTAAGAGCGCAACAGTAAATAATCCACTTACCTACAGGCACCTGTGCCTGCTGGATGCCACCATGTAGACAGACACAGGTGAGCAGGTGGTGTAATGTATAGTGTTGACAATGCATGCATGGACAGGGCACATTGTTTCTGGCAACAGGTTGCCCTAAGTACAAACAGCCATGTATGGCCACACTGGTAACAGTAGACACATAGCTAGGATAATAACAGTTAGCTCACTGCTAGGATACTAGATGCAGATAACAGTATGAAGCAACATCACTCTTCAGGTAACAGATGCTGTTCAACACAAGCCTAGTTTGTGTAATCCACAAGTACTGTGCCTGCAATCACATACATACTAGATTTAACCTGTGATGCGTGCGATAAGTGTTGTGAGCTATAGTGTGTAAGACTAAGGAGGAAGGTGTTCTAATCACACTCCATACTACTGTGTATGTATGTGTGTGTGTGTGTGTGTGTGTGTGTGTGTGTGTGTGTGTGTGTGTGTGTGTGTGTGTGTGTGTGTGTGAGTGTGTGTCCTCCTTGAAAACAGCTGACATGTCTTCATGGGCTATCCACCTCCAATGGTTATGCACTTTCTGGCCCTGTCACTTGCTGCTGGCTTCCAAACTGCCCTCTTCTACAAGGCCTGATGATGTCATCCACCTTAAGACTACCAGCTGATACCCTCACATTAGGTGTAAGCTATGGTGGGCGCAATACGCACTGTGAGCTTTAGTCTGTATGACTAGATATGTAGGGATTCTAATCTCACTCTAGGCTTCCTGGTGTGTGTGTGTGTGTGTGTGTGTGTCCCCATGCAAACCAACTGACATGCCCTCATGGGCTCTCCACACCTCCTCTGGTTATTCAATTTTTGGCTCTGTCACTTGCTGCTGGCTTCCAAATTTCCTTCTTCTACAAGGCTTGGTGATGTCATCCACCTTAAGAATACCAGCTGACACTATTGTTTCAGACTTAAGCTGTGGTGCATGCTATCTATAAGTACTGTGAGCAATAGTATGCAAGACTATATAAGTACGGGTTCTGTTCTCACTCCAGACTACTTGGTGTGTGTGTGTGTGTGTGTGTGTGTGTGTGTGTGTGTGTGTGTGTGTGTGTGTGTGTGTGTGTGTGTGTGTGTGTGTGTGCGTGTGTGTGTGTGTGTGTGTGTGTGTGTGTGTGTGTGTGTCCATATAGCATAAATCTGATCATCTTAGAAATAGGTAGGGTTTTGTAGTATTTTATTTGTAGTGTGTGATGAGGCTCCCCAAAGGATTGACTACAACATGGTCTGCTGTTGTCATATGTCCTAAACTGATAGTACTAACAGACATGAGGTGTGTTGTGTGCATCAAGTGCTGCACTCTGTAGTGTGTACAAGTACATAGATAAGTGTTTGCATATGCATACAGCCAACTTGCATGTTTGCCTTGGCATGTCCTGTACACTGTGATTGGAAGTGGTGATAGTCGCAATGTAGCCATGTTTGTGTGTCAGCCTGTTAGAGCATTTAATGACATGTCATGGAACCATAGGACATTTGAACTTCACTAGCACAATGGCCATACACCACTCACAATCATAGATCTTTTTATACCCATAGGTATAGGATCAGCACATATTGACCCAGTCCATGAGGGAGACAGACAGACACCTTGTGTTGAGATAACAGTCACCCAGTCAATCATATAGTTGGCATGTGCAGAGGTGCACTGAGGTACTCTGTGTGCCATTAGGCATGGTTCTGTTTCAAAGGTGTGTTTCAGTCTGCTAGACAAATCTCTCCCACAAGCATGCAGTACTAATGTCACATACAAGGTTAATGTCCATAGAGTGAGTTATCAATATATGACTCCTACAGATAAGCAGTATATGCAATCAAGCACTGTCACACATTACCCCATATGCAAGGCACAGATCACCTCTGCATAGTCTATATGCACAGGTGACAATGCCATCCATTGCAGATGGTCCCCATTGAACACATACTGAAGATATGAAGTGTCCTTGTGAGGGACCATACTGTTGTGTGCAATTGCCAGAACTGCTTGGAAAGATACATCAACAAATGGCCATTTCACTCAGAAATTGACATGCTGAAGGAAGATTACTTGGAGGTTATGAGTATGCCACCTACAGGTGACTATGGCCTCAGCTATGCAATATGATTCCTGCCATACAACTGCATAGACTTGGTGATCTGAGGCACATTAGGTGTAAACCTGTGTGGACAGGTCTGTGTGCCCAGTTCTTTCACCCCCTAAGTATGTACATCACATGTTGTGACTGATGTGCTACTTAGCAGTTACATAGATCTAACTGATGGAAATGATGCTACATATATATTTGCATGGAGTTTATGGCCATTAATATGTCAACAGGCATGTACTTGCAATACCCACTTGCAGGATAGTGACATACCACAAAGACTGTATGACTGCTCACAATTTGCAGGCATCAGCCAACATTGTTAGCCACAGTCAGTCAGTAGTTGCATGTATTGTGGTTAAATGGATTGCAAGCAGTACAGGACCCAGGACTGCACCCTCTTGAGCATTGCTGCTTACAAACCAGCTATTGCAGGTGGATGTCCCCATGTTGTATATGTGTGCCATCAATGGGCCACTCAGTGACCACTACAGTGACAGTATCATGGATGCCTAAGTGGGTGCTTTGTAGATGTTGCCTGAATAGGTGATATAGTCAGATGGCTTGATTCACTCTAGGGGGTTGTATGCCCTTATGTACCCTCACCCAGGTCCTTGGTGACTGCCTCAGAAATGTCCACCAAGTGTAGCAGTCATGCTCCCCCTGTCACACATCCAAACTGTGTATACTCAGCTGTATGTGGAACACATATATGTCTGTGGATCAGCTAAATGATGATTGCCCCTACAGGCATACAGATATGGATACTTAGACAAAGGGGTGTATACTTATGTTGGTTAGTGGATGCACCACCTCTGTGCAAGGGTATCACACTTGCCGTCATCCACTCAGCTGGCATTCAGCCAGTGGTGTCAGTATGATTGCAAGGGCATCCCAATATTGTTAGTAATCCTTGCAGATCACATTTAGGGTGCAGCCGGGAATTTTAGCGTGCACAATAGATGCTGTGTATCTTCCAGTGAGAGGCCACTTATGAACTGCACTGTAAATATGAAAGTTATGGGACAGGTTGTAGGAATGTCATGTGTCAAGTGGTGGGGACAAGGGAGTGCAGTTGACACAGACAGGGTGTGAGTACAGGCTAGGTATGAGCACAGACACATCATATGTGGCAGCATGACTTATGAGATCACTGACAATCTGGGCCTGTCCTTTGAAGTCACAAATGTAACTACACTGTGCATTGTGGTTCTGCTTTGTGTTGGTGGCTACTTCTGTCACTTACCATGTCTATACAACATCAAAATAACACTATGTGCTTTTTTAGCTGAGGAGGTAGTGCATCCATGTTAACGGGGCACCCCTCACCCTAACTGTCACACAATAATGTCCACCTGTTATCGTACAGCCTGCTAACTGCAGTTGGCCAAAAGTCAGGTTTGCAGAGCCATGCCAAGCCTTTGTCCCTCCTATCACATGCAGATGGGTTCATGCAGTTGTAATGCTGCTGACATATTGCATGGGTGTAGAGCTTTGCATACTTGCCTGCCCCATCTGAAGGGGGAGGTGCAGTCATGCCATGTCAACCATACCACAGGAGGTAATAAATGACTTTCTTGACGTATATCTCGGTATTGTCTACAAAGGGGGATACATGCTTGTATTTCAAAGGAGACTGATCAGTGGCCAGATCCCACCATGTAGGACCTCACATTGAAGGTGGGGGGTTGTACTAGTCACGCATATTGGTAAAAACATGATGCAATACATGGGTTTCCTGTGTGGGAATGTCAAGGCACTGGTGCTGGGCATTGCAGATAAGGACCTGGACCATCCTATGGGCAAGTGAGCCACAGCATGACTAAGAAACGCAGTGTGTACATATTATACTTCCTTAATGTGTTTGTCTGTGCTCTGTACACCTTGCATGACTCTCTTCTTGCAACATGCTGGAAGTGACAGCAATACTTACTTGCACAGAGGGCAACTAGTATGTAGTGCCAAGTGGTGTCCCCAGATCTCTGAGTCATGTCCCCTGAAATGCCATGATAGGAGTTAGCATGGATATGAGCTCTAACACTGTCATACACCTACTGACACTGGACCAGGCACTGTTACTTTTGCACAATACCAGATCAGGCCTACTGACTGTAACTGGTGGAGCTCATTGACTGTTGTACTATGCAATGGATGTCAGACATATCTCTCACTATGCCAACCATGCTCTGACAAGGTGTATACCAATATTAGGTTAGCAGGAATTGCTGGAAACTGGGTATGACATGTACAGAGTGTTATGTCAGCTGGTGGATATGCAAGTGTCTGACAGTCATACTCTGGGAAAATAGCATTGGGAGACCTACAACACTGCAATGAAGCCATTCACCTGTGGAGTTCACCATCCTCTATTACTGGTGTATCCAGTCTAACTATTGCCTCTCTGCAGTCACGGCCACTATCAGTGACCTCTGACTGAGTACATTAGCAGGTGACTGCCTATTAGGAGCTGTTACAGAATCCCATACAGAGTCAGCGGCTATCCAGGATGGCCTAACACACCATCAGTTGTTCTCTGATCTGCTTGCAAAGACTAAATGCCAATGACTGCACAATACTATCCCATGGGAAATCATCCACCCCTGCAAAATATTGTAGTGTCTGCACACTGCACACAGTTGAGCCATTACACATGGAGTTATGGACACAGAGGGTAATGTAGACTTTGACTTTCACTGTTTGTTAAGATGTAGGGAAACACTCACTGTTGCACAACCTATGCCAACAGGTTTAAGATGAAAATCCCAGACTGTCACTGCTATGCTGAGTGTGGCAGTCATCACACCTATCATCATGTGCAATGGCACCCTTGCTGTGTCACTACATATGCATATCATACAACTGCAGCAGCCACGCAGGTTCCATGGTACACAAATACACAGTGTAGACAACATATCCTATGGAGTCCATGTCACACCTGCACATGTGTAGCCTGAGTCCTACATGCCTTGGAGGGGATGTGTATGTCTCCATACAGACAGGTGTCAGATCCTACTGTGTACATCTTGTGTATCCATAACAGGACTAACACTTCTCACCTGTTCTACATGTCTACAACATCACTGTGGTATACATAGTATATACTAGAGAGACAGGTATGTAACACAGACAGTATACCCTACATGAAACAGGCCTCCCATGCATGTGAAGCACACATCTGTTGTGACAATCACATCATGTGCGGGTTACACAATGGGATGCAGAACATGACAATCATAACTGATGTTGGCAAACTGTCTGTAATGGTCACAGGATATTTGGTAGATGGGTCATCTCCATTACTGCAGCCTGTAGAGGGTTGAGTTCCCAAAACCCTGGTGACACTTATCAAGGGTAGTAGACCTGTTCACAGATTAGGATTGCATAAGTGCACTGAATGCTGCCATTATCCTTCTTAGACTGCTAAACACATATGAATCAATAAAGCCATGCACTTATAGTGCTGTACCTTGCTGAAGACAATATTTTTGCTGTTCAGACATGCCATCCTGTGCTGCTTCATTGCTGCTGTGCATCTATAGATTATCCCAAGACCCCTGAAACAGAAACAGAAACAGGTCTGTGACACACTTGTCATTGTGTAACTATACAGCATTACAACATCAAACAACATAACGTGCACAAAAGTATGTGACGTACTCATGACAAATGCCAACATACAGTATCTGCCATTAACCACTACAAGTGGCATAGCAAAACAACACTGCATTACACAAGCACATGCTAACTTAATGTAGTCACCATGTGCATCAGATACATAGCTTCATTTCCCTGTATCAATGGCTAGGATGACAGGGATTTGGCATAGGTATCATCACTTGCACAGGGTGTTGTGTGGGGGTGCAGGAGGCCTAAAATGATCCAAATAGTTGTCAGCATGTGTGGGAGTCAGAAAGGGAAGCAGGTAAGACGGACCATGGAAAGGTGCTGTGTGTGTCTGTAGGTGAACTGCATTTGACAGTGGTGTGTGAGTGTGTGCATGCACACAGTGAAGCTCAGTGCTAGCCCTACATGTGTGTATGGACAGCTTTGGACCATACATGGTAGAGTTCACAATTCATCATCTCTGGCTCCGAACATGGGAAATGGCTTTGCCAGTAGTTGCACTGGCACCTCCATGCCCAAGGTCAGAAGCAGTGCTAGTATCTGATGATGACTGCTATCTGCTGGGACCATGTCTCCCACTAAAATGGTCAGGACCACAAGCCCATAGCCTGCCAAGTCATGGTGTGGACAGCACACTCCCCTCTGTAGTACTGGATGTACTGCTACTACGAGAGAGTGATTGCACACTACCACATGGATTCTCAGCAGATGGGGTTGCTGACCTACATCCATGTGTCCATTGTTCAACTCCAACCACATGTTCCAGCACAGACAGTCCAAGACAGACACTGTTTCAGCCCACCTTCTGTCCACTGCATCAGTGAACCAATCCACATTGTTCCCAATGTGTTAGAGGCAGTCACAGAAGTCAGACTGTGCTGTAGCCATAACCCTAAGCATACATCTGGTGTTCCATTCACAATGTGCCTGTGCCTCCATGATGACCCAAAATATGCACTGAGTGACCTCTGATGTGACACCTGCAACAGGTGGTGGGTGGACAGCAGGCCTTCGACAAGTACCCCTGTCAAATTGTCTGTGTGGGACCTCACCAGCTCTCTAGCTATGGCCAATGTCTACACTCACTGGAGCCATAGTTGGCACACTTTCCTGTTCAATATCCCCACCCTCTGACAGTCCAATATATGTGACCTCAGGGGATTGAGTATGTGTGAGCATACTGACTGTGTGCAATGATAATGGGGGCAGAAGAGGGATGTCAACCTCTGGGACAGATTCATAGGTTCATAGGTTCATAGGTAGGTACTAGGCTATTAGCCCTAGGGCCTATATAAGCCTAGCCAAAAAGGTACCTTGGCTTTCGACCACCCAAGAAAATTATTTTCCTGTGCCCCTGTTGAGCAGAGCCACAGAAGTGATCCCTGGGGTGAATTTCTTATTTCCCATCCAATCATCAGGCTTTTTCTTGAAGAGTGCTAATGAGGAGCTTTGTTTGACATAGATAGGTTGTCTGTTCTAGAGTATAGGAAGTCTCTGGGACAGGAATCTATCCCTCCAGCATTTTGTTTTTATTGTGTTGACAAGGTTTAGGTCCCCAGAGCATGTAGCTCCCCCAAAACCCCCACCTGTGCCACACTGTAGTGACCATCAACATCAGAGTCTGAGGAGACACTGACATCAGGTTGTGTAGGGGACAGAGACCAATCATCCCAGTCAGCTGTGATAAGAAAGGAAAATGCAGTACATTATTACATGCAATATTCTGCAGTACTATGTTGTGATATATGTAAGGCTCTATACACTGTTGTCACTATGAAATACCTGTTGATAACCCAATATCATATAGTAGGACTGTAGGAAAGTACTCTTCCCACTAACAGCTGTAGTTACTTGTAAATAAACTTCCATTACACTCCAATCTCATCAGCAACAGTGAGGTACACTGTTAACATTAGTGTAAACTCTGCACAGTTGACTCATATGACACTCTGTACTGCCATGACAATACTGTCACATCTATCAGTGTGGTCACACTTAGAAGGCATAGGTATGACTCTAACAGGTGTACAGTCAGACAATATGTGTGCATTTGGCAATCATGCCAACAGTACAGCAATGCAGACAACAGGCCTGGGATGACATTCTAGGGATTTCAATACTGTAAACATACATTGATAACAAAACAGTGTAATGCTTACCAAGAGCCGGACCACAGGCTTGTGCGATGCCAGACAGAACTGTGAAAAGTTGAGGGAGAGGTAATGTCAGTAACACCACATGGTAATACAGCCATATATTTCATATTTACAGTAGTTACTATGTTAATTGTTATAGTGCTCAGAATCTGAGCATGACATTCAAACTGCAGTTAAACCCTTCTCCCTCCAGAACCAGAAATGACAGCCATGATTGCTAGAGTATTGTAGCTCTGATCAATCTTAGCTTAACTGTATACTCCTCCACCATGGAAACTGTGGCACCTGCATTCAGTATGTAAGATGTGATGGATGCCTGGGAGCTGTCATGTGTGCCTAGATTTGTCAAGAATTCTTCTGTGGCTGAGAGTGGTTGTTCTGCTGCAGGCCCTCCATTGGTGGCAGCATGATCCCTGGCTACATCTGTCCCCCTTATATGTGCAGCATTGATCATGTCTGTTGCACGGTGTTGCAACTGCTCGTATGTCTTGTTCTGATGACCAGTGGCATTGATATCACAGACAAGGTCAGCTCACAATGCCGCCTGCTGTTCCCTGTTGTTCCTCCCCCTGGACAGTAAGACTTCATGCTGCTGATGTAGCCCTTCCAGTATCAACTCATTCTCTGCATCTGTGAAAACTGCACAGCATTATGCATGCATGTTTCCTGAAAGACAACAGCATGGGAACAGATGTCAAGTTCACATACATGGAAGTACACTACTTATCAATACAGCAAGGCCAGAATGGCTGGCAATATCCACTGTTGATCATACTTGTCATATGCCACAGTGTGCAAACATACTAAGCATGTGGATGCAACTAGAATACTATCAATAGTCAGGTATTCCCTTGTGTGCCATGGAAGATACTGCTGTATGATCATACTGCCCACACTAGAGTCTGTCACAGTGTGTTCCCAAGGGCCAACCCCCTGATAATAATTGAAAACAACTGTGCCAAACAAATAGCAATGTGCAATTGTAACCACTATTAAGAGGGAGTCCCATGAGCCCAGTGTGACATACTGACATTATACCTTCTACCTTTGAGGCATTGCACATCCTCTGCATGTGTAACAATTCTGGAGAAAATGAACATGTCATTATCCAAGTTGTAAGAATGGTGTATTGCTGTGATCCCTATTCCCCTTAAGTATATTCACACATCTACATCCTAATGTAAATAAAAAATGGTTATTTACCTGATGGAGTGCAGTACTCTGCTGATATGTGCTGATAGTCAATATTTTATCAGCAATGAAACCCAAGGGATCCACCACAGCACTCTGCTGTAGTGGATCCTTTGGGTTTTGTTGCTGCTGTATTTGTTGTTTACCAACTTGGTCCTTCAGTCCTGCTACTTTTGGTTTTGTCTGTTGGATAGTTAATATTTTGCATACATGTGCTCTATGCAAAGAAACTCTAATACAATCTGGTTTCCCTTAGTCAGCTGCATGCCTCTTTAACATGCTTCTCATCAGCAGGTGATTGCCTCTTAACCAACCCCTGGTTCTGAAATGCTAATTTCAACCAACACAGTTGATTTGCACTATCATCAGTCAATCACATGCAACCATTGTACAATATAAAAGGCTTACATGTAGATTAGGGGGCCCTTTCTGATATGTTGTGCTTCACATTACTAGGGTGAGGAGACTACTTCATCACAGCAGGAAGGTATGTAGCAGCAATGTTTACATAGAGATGGATGTGCTGCAGGTAATAGGCCTAGGTAGAGAGTATGAATACTTTGGAGTACAACAAGCTGTAGGAGTAACTGTGGGAGCTATATCAGCTCTGCTGTTGAGACAGAGCCAGAGTGAGGCTATGCATTCCAGTCCAATTAAGGCATGTATTTGAGATAAGTATTTTAGGCAACAATATCACTAACAGAGTAGTAAGCCAAGTGTTTGTTTTGTCCTTGAGTGACATGGGAGATAAATATAACAATACTATAATTCCAGTGCTACACACAGCTGGATTTGAACGCAGGACTGTGTATGACAAAATGTACTGCATGCAAGGCATTTAACAAACTGAGCTACTGAACCCCTGCTACAATAGGTGTACTTGCAAGATATATGTACACACATACAGGCTGTGACAAACATTTTCTACATCCATCAGTATGTGAATGGCTTTATATGGATGTATTTCTGCACCAGGGTCCCAGTTGAACATGTATTTTGCCATTAATGCCTTAGCAGGTGACTTTCTAAATGTTGCTGATAAAAGGGCACATTTACCTGCTATCACAGGCCTCACTTACATCCATTATTATGTCTCTGGCTGTCTAATGGTGTACTATTGCACCAGAGTCTAAGGTACACTGCCATTTTTTCCATTACTTTTTAATCAAGTTTGTTTAATTTGGAGCAGTTCACAGCTCTGCAAAAGCAGACTTAATGATGGTAACTGGCAATTATTATGATTTGTTTAAACCACCTGTTCTAAGTGCTGTGTGGCATGGCAGGTTAATGCAGTGGTCTACAGGTGTGATGGTCTTTGGCTCAAAATATGAAAGAGGTGTTCATTTTGTCACTGTGTATTTCATTTTTAAAGACAGATATAGTCATTACAGTTTTATTTAGTCAAGCATATCAAAGTTTCATTGCGTCATGAAGCACCGCTCTAAAAAAAATAAAGAAAATAAAAATGGGGAGATAGGAGAGTGGTGAAATGGGGTGCAAGTAAGGGGAAAAACATAGTGAAAGGCAAGTAGGGATGTGCCGCAAGGGTGTAGGAAAGAATCATAGCTACCCATTTCCTTGTACTGCCACAATTGTGTACTTTGACAGAATTTGTACATGAATTTGCACTCTCTCCCCCAGAGAGAGTACTGAGAACAACATAACTGTGTTGTCAAACCAATTGGACCAAATTATGTGTGTTCAGTGAACACTGGTGTGAAATGGAGAGCTATGTACAGGACGATATTTTTTTGGGTGGACATGGACCCATTTTTTTTAGGGTGAGAGCGGAATGCTGGGGAAGGGATATAGGTATGTGTGGGGAAGGTAAGCTGGGTAGGTGAAAATGCATTTGTAGACAGACAAGGCAAGCAAGACAGCAGACAGGGGTGGTGTGTGACACATGAGGGGGTGAACACCTTGGATAGGGAGGGTGTTCTGGAATTTAAGTCCCATGTGCCTCCACAAGGCAGCAGCATGACTGACATCCCCATTCATGGGACTGTCTGAACTGCTCTGTCACTGCCCTGGGGTGGCAGTGGTGGAGGCTGGGCACTGGGGTGAGGTTGCCCAACCAGATTGGCCAGCATGTCTTCAATCTGACACAAGTGGCAGTCAAACCTATGGTAGACTATCCTGTGCAGCAAAAATGGCAGCTCAACCTGGGTGATGACCCCCCCTGCACCACCATTCCCAGAGGGGACCCTTCTCTGTCCCATGGGGCAGTACTACCCAACATCGCAGGTAGTTTAGGAGCAGAGAGGGTACCTCCAGTCTGGATCCAAGACCTGCTGGGACTCAGTGCAATGGTCAGATGAGGCAAGGTAGGCAGATCAGCTGGAACAAGCCTACCTTTATGTACTGTGGTAAATGAGGTATAGCAATAAGTTAAGGTTAGTAATAACCAAACCTTTGTTAGTATTAACAGAACGGAACATCATATTCATCAATCCTAATGCATATTAATGTATATTATGTGTTACACAACAGTAAGTAACATAACAGTCAGTATGTTATCAGCATGCCAGTAAGAAGTAAACCATAAGGCCAACAAAACAGTTTAACAAAATATGTTAATATTAAATCATAATAATAAATAACAATAACAAATAAATAAAGATGAGGGGTGGGCAGAGTGAGAGAGAGAAACATTCCATCACTGACAATGCAGTCTATATCCCTGAAAACACTGATAATAAATACTATACAGGTATGTAGTGTCAGTTTTGAGTGCACTGACTAAAATTCTCCTATAGCTGATGTAGCACATACATACCTGTCAAGCTGTTAGCATGGGTCAGTAAGGGCTGTGCATTGACAAATGCAAGTCCACAACTACATAGAACACTTTTACATAATGTGGAATTCTGTAACTACCAAGGTGTTCTGTGAGTGGATTAGGTAATACACTGCATTCCAGGTAATCATGTCTGTGAAATGTAAACACAATCATGTATGTTCATAACATGGGCTACCCCCACTATATACCTTTTGTTTCTGGACTGGGAGAAAAAGAGAGAATTATGTGACTGAATTCATTTTGCATTCCAGAACTATTACAGTGCTATACTTGACTGCAGTGATAGTAGAACACACATGCATGGAATACAGCCACACTGCATTTATTAAAGCATATTTCTGTAGGAATCAACAATGTTGCTTAACACTTTATTGGTATTGCTGATAAATGTTTGTGAAGTCCACACACAATATTTGCCCATAGAGTGGGCTACCTCACCCATACACCTTTATTACCTGGAGTTGGAGGAACAAGCAGCATTATGTGACTGATATTGGCCTGGAGACAGTGTTACACTTGACTGCAGCAACCTTACCATAGACAAGCAATGCATACAGTGCTCAAGATTCCCCTCTTTCTCCTCTTCAGGTCATCAAAATGGTGACGACACTGCTCACCTGTGTGGGTGATACCAGCAGCACTGGTGAGAGCCCTGGCTAACCTGTCCCAGGTATCTGCCTTACATTCTGAGCCCTGGAACCAACCCTGCACCAGCCTGGGTACTTATTTTTTTACCAGGAGCCCATCAAAGACCCTGGACTCCTGAACACCCCATCTCTGCACCCAAAAGTGCACACCTTCAGAAGCACCATCCTTCATATCAACAGATGATGAGACTCTAATGAATGGCGAACAATTCCCACCTATAGGCCTTAATATAGGCTGTTTTCCCACTCTTTCACATCATTCAGCAACATTCGAAAAAGCCCCACTTTGCTTAGCATGCAAACCAGATAAGCAGAGTGAAAATCCACACAACCAAGGTTTTAGCTATGCTTAGTACTGCACAAACAGCAGTAGCTGTTAGCATGTTTAAGCAGTGCTCAGCATAGTGCAGAAATGCCATATTTCACAAACTTGTTTTTAAAATTAAATATATATAATAAATTAAATTACAGACACATTATGACTGTTATGGACTCGATCCCAGGACCTACTAAGCATTAGGCGGTATCTCTATCCATTTAGCTACTTGAATATTATGAAAAATAGTATACCTTCACATATACTATTGGGCTACCTGTTAGCATTGCTAAGCACCACGCTGCACTGCGCAAATGTGCTTAAACAGTCCCAGACATTAATAATTAATTACATCCAGTTTCTACTTTTAGATGTCTAGCAACTGTCAGTTATGTATTTATAAGCACTGTCCAGCTCTGTGGCACTCTACCCCACAACACACAAACAGTAATTAAAAAAAAAAACAGAAAAAATACATAATTATGATAATTAATTATATCTGGTTTCTATTTTTAGATGTCTGGCAGGTGTCAGCTATCTATACTGTGTGTAAACACAGCTTGGCATTGCTGCGCTCCACACTGTGCCACACAAACATACGGAAAGGAAAAAAGTATATAAAAATAAAATATTACACATTTGAACCAATTCACAGCATTTCAACAGTAGTGGGGAGCAGTACAGGGAGCCTCACCCTGTATGCATCCACAACCACGGGTAACTTCTACACTTCTCCTTACACCAGTTCAATATCCCTGTTCCTATGATCTCCCTACACAGTGCACCATCATTAATATGCATGGCATGCTGCTGAGGGAGTAATGTTGTTGTGTACATGGATACATTCCGTGTAGGCTCTACACAGTGCCTACATGGCTTTTATTAAATCCTGGGGAATCACTTCCTTCTTACATCACAGCACAGTTAATTTGATGATTCTTCATAATTATTTCTGCAAAAGATGCTGTTATAGCTCTGGTGACATGTTACTGACACACTCCATTATGCATTTGCCAATAGCAGCTCAAGTACAATACTGGAACATGGAATATTGGATATATGGTTGAAGTCACACCATAACTGTTATCATTGTGTGTGGCATGTTGCACAGCATACTATTGCATCAATGATGCAAAGGCTTCTTTGCATTATGCACCCTGCTTAAGTATCACAGATCATGCAAACCTGGATAATGAGTGGAAAAACACAGAAGCTAAGAAATTTCGCTAATACTGCTACAACTAGACTCTTTTATCGCTCATCCTAGGATATCCTGCATTATTATAAACTGCAGTGTTGTACTAAAATTGAAGTTACATATGAATAGAGGCCACTACGATTTCAGCAGAAAAATTATCTGGCAAAGTGAGGTGCAGTGCACTTTTAACAATAAGCATGTGCTTCACTTTAAAACCATTACAAAATCACAAGTTAAAGATCTTCATGAAAAAGTAAACTATACCTACAACCATATGTTCCACATGTTACACCCTAAGGTGTTTCAGTTTACTGAAAAAATTCCAAGTAATTCTGTTACATATATCTACAACCTAACTCTTCAAACATAACCTCTTCTACACAGCTTTAAGCATGCATTGATTATACTACTTCCAAAGTTCCACTCAACCAAAACAGGTAATAACGGGCAGTAACAAATGTTTATCATCTGGCTAAATGAGAAAAACAATTTTTGGAAATATTCAAGAACACAAAATTTGATACCCCCAGATTCACTAATCTTCCGTGCAGGACTAGTCTAGTCCTGCATGGAAGTGGCCGTTTAGGAGGAGGATGGCAGCACACCAAGCATATTAATGAAGGTGCGCTGCCTGAACTCCTAATCCTACATGGAGCATGGACAAGTGCCGGGGACCTGTCTGACAGCAGAGCTCTCAGAATAAACATGCCCCTGCAAAGCATAACAGCAGAAAGTGTAAATAAATGAGAAAGACCACTCATAGGTGTCTGCATATCGCCACCAACAGTTCCCCCATGTGTACAACAGCAACAGGACATAAAAATAAAAAGAAGAAACCCCTGTATTTTTTTTAAAACTCATAGTACAGCTAATCGTAGGTGCACAGGTATGCCCATTGCTTAGCTATGGTTAAAGCAGCATAAAAGGTTGAAGAGGATAACAAGGAAGATATAAGCAAATGACGTAGCACAGTAATAGTGTAATGGTCAGAGCATCCGCCTAACGAGCAGGCATTCCCTGTTTGAGTCCCACTGCAGCACATACCATTTTCCATGTGAAATCTGTATATGAACATTTTTTTACATTTTGTTGCTGTATAACCTACTAAATAACATTTAAATGTGAACTGGAGTACTGCATTAAATGCACATGTGAAGTGTCAGGGTCATAATGAATAAGGTACTAGTAAGCAGGTTTAAGCACAAATAAGCAGTAGTAAGCATGTTTAAGTGCATTTGCGCGGGGGTAAGCATTGCCTTCACAGATTAAGCAAAGTAGAAGCTAACTGGGCGTAAGAAACTGTAACCGAAGGTTACCATTCCTTAGCTCCATGCACACCCACACACACCCACTTACAACTTTTTTAATGTGCCTTAATCACTCTGTACCCAATGGCCCGTGTTCTGCCCAGCAACAAAATAAGCATTTTCTGCAAGGCTCAAACTCAGGACCCTATACACCACAGTCATAGTAGTTAACCACTAAGCCATCATAGCAACACATGCAAATGAGGTATCAGCAAACTAATCCTCACCACAGAAAAATCAAACAAACATGTGAACTGAGTCTATGTACAGTGTGATGTTGTATAACCTGCCACAGAACATAAATATGTGAACTGGAGTACTGCAGTAAGCATTGATCTGAGGTGTTATTGTAGTAAAGTGTAGAAATCCCCAGGACCCCATACAGTGTATGCATACATGAATCATGGATACCAGACACATATATAACCCGTAATGAATAATAAATCACTGCCAAAAGGCAAATATAACGCTAATTTACTATTAAGCAATGCTAACCACAGCACAGCTCAACTCAGTAAGTGTAAGCAATGTGTAGGAGAGCCAATTCAATCTGCTTAGTCGTATACCTCTTTAAGTACTGCCAACCCTAGGTAAACAGGTGTGCCCATAACTTAGCCTTTTCAAAACTGGCCAATCCCAGAAAAGTGTGGGTAATTGGCCAAATTTAAACCCCACAGGTGGGAAAAAAATCCATAACTGGTTGTAGCTTCCTACTGCAGGCAGAATGGCTGGTGTGGGTGAAGACACTCAATTTAGAGTGCAGCGCTGGGGCATCCAGGAGTCAAAATTCATAGTATGGCTCCTGGAAAAACACCATGAGCAGAGACTACTGCAGGGCCAGTAAAAGGGTTTGCAGTATAAAATGGAGGCCTGGCACAGTCTCACCCATAACCTCAACAGTGCCACAGGTATCCCCCGGACTGGTGAGCAGGTCAGGCACCACCATGTTGACCTGAAGTGGCGGAGGGGGGATGTACTGGAACAGTGTATCCAGGACTCTCAGCAGATGCCTAATGCCCCAGTACTGAGTAAGTACTCATTCTACTAAGTAGTTAATAATTGCCTAGCTTGTGTATACTATGGATAGGTATGGCTAAATATCACTGTATTTCTCTGACAGCTGCAGATGAGCGGGCTGCAAACCAGCAAGCCCATGATGCTGGGTTGCAAAGGCTGTGTCGTGAGGCAGGTTAGTAATCATTCATCATGTACTGTCATAACAAATAAATATAAGAGCCTTAGAAAGTGTCATACCAGTAGAAATAAATGTGTGATATCCTGTGAATAAAGGTAAAACCCCTGGAGTGCTTCTGTTTACTCTTCTGTCATATGTTGTTGAACTGTTGCATACTATACATAGTACTGTTGTATTAAGCAGTGTTACCCACACTGTGGTAAGCAGATAAAATGTGTATGACATTCTGTATAAAAATGATGAAAGTGCCAAGAGGTCAGTCATATTGTACAAGTAAGGGAGACTTACACAGAAAACAGTAGAAAGCTTTACATCAGTTCCCTGATAGCACAGTGTACTGTGATGTTAACTCTAACTTTATTTGTCACACAGAGCAGGGGTTTGAATCCTGGGAGTGCTAATAAGTTTTATGCATGATCATACCCCATAACTGTACAAATGTTGTTACAATGTTCAGATAGAAAGCTGTATGCATAATTACACCCAACAACTCTACGGAATTTGCTAGAAAGTTCAAATAGAAAGTTGTACAAATATTCATACCCCACAACTGTTCCAATCTGTCCAGCATGTTCAGATAAATGGCCCACATCACCAGCCTGGTACCATGTTCCCCTAAAAAATCAGTGTGATGATCCAAGAAATGTAGGCAGCTGTTAATGACATATAACTGATAGTCAGACATGTACATACTCAGAGAATATATATGAAAACAAACCTGTCATTCTAGCACCTCAACCAAAGTGTATGAGAGCAATTCTCAACATAGGTTGCATTAACACCTGCATCTTGTCACTCCTGTATGTAAGACACAGGTCATGTATATAATAATCTAGAAACATACCAGTGTATAATATAAGACCATTGGGTAGTGTAATAATACATATAAGGGACAGATTTGTGCAGTGACTAAGAATGTTGTGAAAACTACAAGGATATATTAGTTGTTAATTGAATCTCTCTCTCACCCCTACTATATGTGCAAAAGTAACACAATGACACACCTCAACCTGTTTGTGTACACTCCAAACGTATGTTGGGACATATGTCCTAATGGTTTATAAATATTCACATTTATTTCTATGCATGTGCCATGTTAAAATGCACCCATATTGGTAGCTTGTTGCCATCAATGACACCTGCATGTTGTTGTAATGGCCACTGTTGTTCCATATATGCATGTGTTCTGCTTGCTCTGCAACTGTGTTAAATCTGGTGTTTTGGGTCAATGGGAATACCTATGCATGCTGTTATAACTAACCCATATCTGTCATAAACCTGCTACAACATAGCTCGTATGGGAAGGCTGGTCCCAGCGGGCCCACCTGCCCACCCTCAGCTGGCCATAGCACAGGACACCAGCATGTCAGGGGCCCAGCCTGGGACTTCCTCCTCCGTTGGCCCTGTGCCACCTTTGGGTGAAACCGCCACAAAAGATGGGGCTTACCCCCCTCCAGGAGCAGATGCAGAGAGGAACATGTTACCCATCATCAGGTCCAGGCTGTGGTGCATAGTGAACTCGATATGGAGTTTCGAGACAGACTACACCAGCTTGAGGGCTGAATGGCACAATTAGAGGATGAGCCTGCCCATCTTACACAGCCTTCAGGGCAGCCACCTTTGTGGCCATGAAGGTGCAGTGGTGACTGCACATGGGTGGTGACCTCAGTCCCACTGTTTCCATTTGGGGGTCCATGGGCATGCGACTTCCAAACACCCCTCCCCATCCAAGGTGTTCCCCCCACATGTGTCATATACCACCCCTATATGCTGTCTTGTCTGTCATGTCTGTCATCCTACCCAACTTTTAATCCCTGAGCATACCTACTCTCCTTCCCCAACATCCCACTCTCACCTTAAAAAAACAAAAAAAGGGCAATCTGTTCCCAAAAAAAAATTATGCCTCATACATAGCTGTCCATTTTGAACACATGTTCACTGGACAGATGTAATCTGGTCTAATTGGCATCACGACATATTATTGTTGTCCTCACCCCTCTCCCAGGGGTTGGAGTGTTCAAATGTACCTCCAAATTCATTACGTATGCACAGCTGTTGCTGTAGAGTAGAAGAAATGAGCAGCTATGGACCTTCCCTACACCCTTCCTGCACATCCCTAGCTATCTTGCCTACTGTCTTTCCTTCTTTGTGCCCCTTTTTCACCACTTTCCGTTCACCCTTTTTTCTTTTCTTTTAAAGAAATTAGCAAAGGGGTAAGTGGTAGTAGGCACTTTTAAGCAGCAGTAACTGGGTTTCAGCCTGTTTGCATGGGGGTAAGCTCTGCCTATACAGATTAAGCAATATAGAAGCTAACTGTCTGTAAGAAACTGTACTCGGCAGTTGGCAGTGCTTAGCTCCATGCAAACTCACGCAAACCCCCTTACAACTGATTTAAAGTGCCTTAATCTCTATGTAACCAGTGGCCAGTGTTCTGCCCAGCAACAAAATAAACTGCCTCTGCAAATCTTGAACCCAGGACCCTGCACTCCATACACAAAGTGGTTTACTACTAAACCATAGCAGATACACATAACCTTGATGTTTTCAAATATATATGCACAATCAGTCAACAGTACAGGAAATGTACTAATATCATACCACACAACCTGTTAATGCAAGAAGTCTGGACAAAGTGCGCCACGATGTGGGTATAAATAGGGATATATGTCACTACTGCTGTAATACACTTAAAATGTTGCTAGTTACACAGTTATATATATTAGAGCATATATGTAGAAGGAGATGAAGTCTGAAATGCAAAAGTGTCGGCACTAGTTACTGACTTCCATGCTGCGATCATCCATGTCAATTGCCAAGAGAATGAGATACAGGCCAAAATATGAGCCGAACATGCATGGACTTATGGACAGATATATATCTGTAAATGTAGACAGACAGCTATATGTATATATATATATATATATATATATATATATATATATATATATATATATATATATATGTGTGTGTGTGTGTGTGTGTGTGTATGACTCACAAATAATAATATAACATCAATTGTATATAGATAGATAAATATGTTCATATGTGTATATATATATATATATATATATATATATATATATATATATATATATATATATATATATATACACATATATATATATATGTATAGATATAGATATAGATGCACACACACATATATATATATATATATATATATATATATATATATATATATAGATATATAGATACATATATTTAGATATAGCTATATGAAATATATATAGGTACATACACATATACACAGACAAAAGGTACTAGTAGCCATACATTTGTAGAAGTAGTGTGGAAGTACTGGGTGCAAAGTATATCCCTCAGCCACAAGACCTGTAATGGGTACCTGTGAAATGCGTAGTGTGGCAACCATTCTCACAAATGAGAATACTGACATTAAACATATACCCACCCACAATTCAAAGGACATGACACGACACACAGGTATACATACACAGAAAACCTTTATTTGTGTACTATACAAGAATGTATGCCAGTACTTACACCACATAAGGTTTGAAATATGTAATCAGTGATGAATGCAAGGCCCACACAAAACAGTAGATGCAAGCAATGTCTATATATACCATACTATGCTGTCCAGGCCAAGGCTTTCAATTAGTACAACAGTAGACACAGGATTTACCTTCAAGATAAGTAACAATCAACAATTACAGATGTAGTACAGCAGCCTCCAATTGTAGCCTGCAGTCAAGCCCTAGGGGGAAATGTAGCACTTGTGGTAATGTCACAGTATCTCATACATAACATTGCTTAACCTAACATCTCACTATCACACTGAATGACCCTTGTCTTAACACTTATATCCCTGAAAAGGTGTCACAGCCTAGGTTAATGGCATTGAACCCCCTCCTCCACCCCATTAATGGCTGCATAAGGGCAAAAAACACTGTGAACCACACACTGACCTCTGGAATGTACAAGGGCGCATATGTGTTGTCCAGCTCTTGCTCCCATATATATGGACTCTGCCCAACAGTAGATGTGGGAGGCCATGACATGACTTGGATGATAGCAGTAATGCTAGCAGTAAATAATGATAGGCCATTACCTAACAACCCCTGTCTGTATCACAGCAGGACAAAGACTGGAATATATGTGGAGGACAGAGGCAGGAACATAGGGCCATATTTGCATTATTGCTGTTACACACCCTGGAAATTGCTGGTGTTACAGGATTTGTTGCAACATACCCTTATGCAGGAATACAACATCAAAATACAAATAGATGTAGCCATGTACTGATAGCACTCAACAGACAGAATGCCACTGATACATCTGAGACAATACCTGTGTGGTGCAGACAAAACCTAACAGCCAATCTTCTGGCTATCATATGGATATTCCCACAGTTGAGATCTACACACAACATCACCATTGGCCCATAACACTTCTGAGCCACCCCCCCCCACACACACACACACACACACACACACACACACACACACACACACACACACACACATTGCCAATTATATGGCTCAGCCTAGGCCTCTGGCAAACCAACAACACACCCTGTGCATATGATGATACCTGTGCCACATCCTATCATCCATAACATCGATGCAGAGACAGGATAACATGGTGCTGATGCACAGGGTGACTGCACAACAGTATAGCAATGGAATGTTGTGTAGCATGTCGTCAGCAGTAAAGTGAAATGCTAACATCCTGGAACGTGTAGCTGTGCAGCCATGATACATTATAGTTGCAATTAACAATATGTTGTTTTCACCATTATCTATTCTGATTGTGATGTGGTTGTCCATGTGCCACACGGCTAATGGGTGTAGTGGTGCCAGCACGCCTTCTACAGTGGACACCAATAAGTGTAGTGGATGGTACACATGACATGGCTGGGTACAACACACAGAGTATTTGGTTTGGATGCAGTACAGATGCAAGACTGTACATGTGGAGGTATGCCCCCGTGCAGGTAACACATCTGTTGCCCGTGTAATCCCACCAAGACAGGATAGACACAACCACATATTGGTATATATGCAGTCTGCTATTTGAATTACATTGAACATGCCAACTGCAGGGTGTATGTCCCTTTCCCCACCCTACTGCGTGCTTCACCTCAGTAACATGGGTGTGCCAAAGCAGGTGGCTTAGCCCTACCCTTAAGAGGGTGTGAGGCACTCTACTACTGTGAATGGTGTAAACAACAACTAACCAACCTGATAACATACACTGCACAGTATTACAGACAGCTATGTGGGGGGATAGATGCAATAGTAACTGCAATTATGGTGGATATGTCCACAACAGCCACACCCAGTGAGTTATAGCAACCCCAGTATTACTGCACACCTCTACAGTGTGGAGGAGGGCATTAACACATCTATGACCTGTGAAGGACTGTATGCTCACGGGATAGCACCTGTGAAATGTTGGCATTTGCCAAGCAGTCCTTGGGGAATCATATTATGTGAATGGAGGTAGATCCCTTAACATCTACACACATTCCTACATGTGGGATGGTGTACAAAAGGCTGCTATGATCTACATAGGCTGCGGGCACCTCCTAACCCTCATCTACACCTGTCGTGATTGTGTCAAGGAGGTATACCAGGTTCAGGTTGTATTCTCTGCCTTTGCCAAGTCCAACATTGGTGGGGTCCAGGGTTTAAAGATTTCCAGTGACATTGGCTATGGGTTCATTGTTGATATGTTCCATGTCCCTGCAGACCAGGCTCATCAGGCAACTGGATGGTAGCTCCCAGCTGACATAGTGGTTTTGTGGTTGTCCTTGACAACATTGGTGAATCCATTGTCAGGTGTAGGCCCGTTGGATTGTATGAGGTATCCCAGCTACTTACTGTGCTGCCCAGGGGGTTCCCCCAAGCATGACACTTCACTTGACTGTACTGCATGATATGTTAGTAATGCCAGCCTGACATCCTTCAAGTGGGATGGAACACTATTAACATGTACTGCCGTTTTTGTGTAGGGTCCTGGTTATGGGATATGCTAAGGTTGATAGTGTACTGCAGGCCAGACATGTTTGGCTGTGGGAGGGTATACCTATCCGTGCCAGACGTATGTTGTTTGGGTCTCTCAAATCCATTAATGGTGTATGTGGACATATATGTTTTGGTTATGTCCCCAATTTCATCTACAGATGTATGTCCATATATACCTATATAGATATATATGGGTTTACCTTAGAAAGGGAGACAATCATTTCTCTGCATGGCCCTTTATGCAAACCGAAAGGATGAATCAGTGATTTCAAATTGCACCGAAGTTCAAAACTCAGCAAATCGAAAAGCAGATTTGCTGATTTTCGAACTACAAGTTGGAATACATATTGTAATGCAGGGGGGCAAGTCCACCTGCACCCCCCATCTGGGAGGCAGCACCCGCCACACCCCCGCTACTTTAATATTCTAACTCAGTGATCACACTACAGTGGGGAATGGGACAGTTTCCTGATCCCCACTATAGTGCAATCTGCACACAAAATGCCGAATCTGCAGTAAGTGAATGCATAGTGAGAGTCACTCATTGCACATTCAATGCATATATTCCAAGGTTGAGCAATGTTGAAAACCTACTTTCGACCTTCCAGCTTTTGGAGAAATGATTTTCCCCCTTTGAAAAGTGAACCATATATATGCTTACAAACACACATATTATATATATATATATATATATATATATATATATATATATATATATATATATATATATATATATATATATTTATTGCTGTATATATGTGGACATATGGATGTATACATATATATCTAGAGATGTATGCGTATCTATGTATATATGTATATACTGGCGTACATATATATGTATATATTCCTATATCTATATCTACATATATATATATATATATATATGTTATATCCATTTAAATATAAATATATATATATATATATATATATATATATATATATATATATATATATATATATATATATATATATATATACACACACACACACACACACACACGCACACACACACACACACACACACACACGCACACACACACACACACACACACACACACACACACACACACACACACACACACACACACACACACACACATACATCTATATGGTGGAATATATTCCCTGTAGTATTGAATACCTGGCCTGGATGATATGTTTGTGAAAACATCATGCTTATGCATATCTGCCATGACTTAGTGGTAAATCACTTGGTGTATGGTGTGTAGAGTCCTGGTTACGAGCCTTGCAGGCGCTGTTCATTTTGTTGCTTGGCAGAACATGGGCCATTGGATACAGAGTGATTAAGGCACTTTAAAGCAGTTGTAAGCTGGTTTGCACAGGTTTGCATGGAGCTAAGCACAGCCAACTGTTGGTTAAAGTAATTTACAGTCAGTTAGCTTCTATATTGCTTAACCTGAGTAGGCAGTGCTTTCCGCCATGCAGACTCGCTTACAACTGCTACAAATTGCCTTAAGCTGTCTATATCTAACGGGCCATGTTCTGCCCAGCAACAAAACAAAAGTTCCTGCAAGGCTGGAACAAAGGACCCTACAAACCATACACAAAGGGATTTACCGCAAAGCCATGGCATATATGCATAATTGTGATGTTTTCACAAACATATCATCCAGTCCAGTGATGCAACAGTACAGAGAATGTATACCATCATCTAGATGTATGTGTGGAAATATATTAATCTGTAAACAGGTACAACATGTCTATATATAACATGTCTCTCTCTCTCTCTCTCTCTCTATATATATATATATATATATATATATATATATATATATATGTGTATGGCCGTACGAACATGTACACCAATACGGTACCATGCAGTGGGGCAGCATGTAACATCAGATAGGAGGTGAGCTGGAACAATGACATCTACCACAGTCTGTACACAGGCTAAAGTACATATTAACAATACATACACTGCTGACATTCAACATAAGTACACAGACCTCAGTACTGTACAATCATCCACAGAATGTCCAAGTTGTGTCATGAAATACAACCCCTACTGTACATAACATGTTTGACAGTCTGATATATCACTGGCTTGTTATCAGATATGATGACACTAACTATGGTGTATAGCACATATGCACCACTTCATGCAAGACATATGTACAAAGGTTGACAGAGGTGTGGCTGGAAGCACATACACAGAGCCAATATTGACATGTTGCTGTGATACCCTCATACATTTACTGTTGTAACAGGGTTTGTTGCAACATATGTCCTATGAGGGATATGGCGTCAGTAACTGTCACGGCCTTCACCATCTACAGACTGAAATCCTCACACTACCTTCTGCAGTCCACAGATAGATTCTCTATGGCTAACACATGAAAAAAAAGGCACAACACACTGCCCTGTCTGCAGGTGACCCTGCAGATGGGGATTTCACATAAACATGGAACTGACATGGCAGGTATTGCAACATGTATGACAGGCATATCCAGACAAACGCTGTTAAACCAACATTACTCCAAATGCAGCATAGCAGCATTTACAGTCTTTAGTCAGGTCAGGCACATCCCCCTCCTGTTTCTTGCCCTCTTTCCACAGTGTATGTTGTTACAGGTAAATCCCCAAACAACAGATCTAGTTCCTGCTCACAGTGAATGAAAAGGGCCAACACCACCATGATGTTCCTAGATATTTGAGTGTGTTTCCATGCAATTGGCTATGGGACTGTTACCACAGCTATCCCACATGCAATCAGCTAGTGGAGGGCTGCAATTCATGCAGAGGCCATCAGCTGATCATGAGCATCACTTAAAATACACATGCTGCTGCCTAAGCATAGCAGGTGTGGGTCTCCACATCCACCAGAGAGGGGATGAAGGAGGCAGACAGAGGCAACTACCTGTCAGGAAGGGGTGGGAGAGTAAAACTGTAGTATGTTTGTATCACACACCTACCAGCACAGGGTATCAAACCTCTCAACAACTATGTAATGCTATCACAGTGAGATGCAGTTATTGGAAGTGCCACATGGGTTACCTGCTGTGGATCACTCAGGACATATATGTGATGATGAGTGACATCTGCAACAGGGATACAGTACATATAAGGTAGGTGATGTACACGTGCCTGTCTGCATGAAAATGTGCCAGCATCACCACAGCCACAGTCTCACAGGGATGCACACACATGGACACACTTGGCAGGGCCAGAAGTACAACTCATCAGTAGTGGGATTGTCACAATGCATCACTGTGCAGCTATCATATGCACCACACAGGTCATATGGAGATCATAAGGGCAAAGAGTATGAGGAGGTGTCAGACATTGGACAGCATGCTTCAGTATGCCCATGGGGGTTGTAGTGAGTGTGGATATGGCCATACACACCATACAACACACACACAAACACACTGGGTGCCAGTACTGACATGCATGGGTGCATGTCTGCATGGGTGTGTGGTGGTCAACTGTGCCAGCATTCTATACAAGAGTAGGTGGTGGGTATACCTTGGCATCAGGGCACATGACAATGGTGTGCATTGTGGCTCAGGGCTGTAGTTTCTGCATTTGCCCATACAGGTGCGTATTGTATCACCCATCCAGTCACTGGGTGACTATTGTGCATGGCCAATGCTGTGCAACACCTGCCATGTATATGTTCCTTAGTCCATGACATGGATGGTGTCTAGGATGTGCACACTTCCCACATGCATGTAAGTGACTTGTGGATCTGTACCTGGGTTGTCTGGCCCATGTTGTGAACATGGATTATCATTAGATGTGCCAGTCTTGCCCACCTGTGGCAGGAACTGGTAATGGGCAGCAGGTTTACACTGCACCTACATTGATAGCCTGCTAACACCATTCCCTGGTGTCAGTGGCATCTGTCCATACAGGGCATGCTGTCAGGCATGGTATGTCCATTGTGGGTCACATGTGAAGACACCACATGTGGTGCAGGTGTCCATTGGGGAACATGGGAGAGGTGCACTGTCTGCATGTACATGCATATTGGACAGATAGGCAATGTGACATGCCCTCTGTAGCCCACTGCTATCACTCCATAGTCACTATCGGTGGCCAATATGCAGTGTACTACCCACATATTGGCTGTTGCCTAGCAATGTGTGTATGACACATGGGTAGAGAATGTGATCTGGATAGTACTGGGGTTGCTAACTGTCATTGCCTGGCCTTGATGTCACGTGTATGGGTATGGCTTTGCACCCCAGCCTCTCAGCTATTTTATAGGTTCATAGGTTCATAGGTTCATACTAGGCTATCTGCCCGAGGGCATTTACAAGCCTAGCCCATCGTTTTGTGGCTTACGCCACCCCTTTAGTATGGGGAACTATACCCATTATTTTGCTGTGCCTCTGTCGAGCAGTGACACTGAGGTAATCCCTGGGGTATATCTGCGATCTCCCATCCATTGGTCAAGATTTCTCTTGAACAAGGCCAGCGAGGTGCTCTGCCTCACATGTACCGGGATTTTGTTCCACAGCATAGGGAGTCTTTGGGTGATGAATCTATCCCTCCAGCACGCCCTATTAATAGCCGTGTCAAGGTTTAAGTCTCCGCCCTTGTGGCTCTGATGGATCTAGATTTTTGAGGTGAAGCATATTCATCAAATCTGGGTTTGACATGGCCTTGTATGTTAGGCAAAGGTCACCTCTGAGCAGCGGTGGCGACTGAATAGAGCTGGAGTTCTTTCAGTCGGGCAGCATAGGACAGATTTTTGAGACCCTTTATCCTTTTGGTGAGGAACTTTGTGGCCTCTCCAGCTGCTGCAAGTGTCGGGTCAGATACATTCCGAATGGGGCATTGTACTCAATCATTGGTCTGATGAGTGATGAGTAAAGGGAGACTATGACCTCCCTTGATCTAGATGAGAATCCTTCATGATAAGGTGGGCAATGTAGAAGGTCTTCCTAACTACTTTAGCTACATGGGTGTCGAATGACAGACTACTATCAACCTGGGTCCCCAGGTCCCTGATAACTTCTTCTGTGCTCAGTGGATTGCCACCTATTTGGTAGCTAGGGGTAACCTTGTTTTTCCCGAAGGGTATGACTATGCATTTTTGGCATTTAACTTTAGGCCGTGGCTCTGGCACCAGTTATCCATTTCTGTGAGACCCTTCTGAAGGATATCTGTGTCAGATGTGTTTTCTACTATGGCCAGTTTGCAGTCATCTGCAAACTTTGTCAGCCATAACCCTCCTGTGTTTGCTTGTACTTCGGAAAAGTAGATGCCAAACAAGAGTGGGCCCAGGACTGAGCCCTGTGGGACACCACTTGTGACAGGCTTTGAGTCTGACATGGCGCCAGCAGCTCTGACCCTGTGGGTTCTGTCACTCAGCCAGTTTGCAACCCATCTTGTGATGTATGGGTTGACATTTAAGCTGATGAGTTTTTCAATGATACCCGAATGGGGTATTGTATCGAAGGCCTTAGCCAGATCGAGGTAGGCTGTATGGACTGCCTTTCCTCATCAATGGCTTTGGTGACTGTTTCAAAAAGTCAACCAAGTTTAAAAGGCATGATCTGCCTTTGACAAAGCCAAACTGGGTTGGATCCAAAGTCTGCAAATTCCCTATGTCTTTATTTATGAGGTCCATTATGATCCTCTCCATGGCTTTGCAGATAAGGCTTGTCAAGCTAATGGGCGGTAATTTCCAGGGTCGGTGGAGGCACCGCTTTGTGAAGTGGTACCACAGTTGCAGTGCGCCACTCCTGGACGTATCCAGAGGTAAGACTTTGATTAAACAGCTGTCCTAGCTGTGGGTTTAATTCCTCATTGAGTTCATGGAGCACACAGCCGGGGACACCATCAGGTCCCATGGATGCTGTGTTTTTGCTTTGGAGAGAGCAGTTCTCACTTGGGCGCTGGAGATGTTTGGGGGCTGCAATCGTTTGGTATAGATATCTCTCCTTTGGGGAGGGGAGAAGTTTGCACTGAACCTGTCAGCCAGTATGTTGGCAATGTCTGTAGGATCAGTAATCTTCACATCATTTTGAACTAGCTCTGAGCATATCTGGGAGTTTCCTCCCAGGTTTCTAACATAGCTAAAGAAGGCCTTATGATTGTCTTTTGAGTCTTTAGCTATTTTTCTCTCAAAATTTGCTTTGGATGATTTTATGAGAGCTCTTAGTTTTTTACTTATAGTGATCAAGGGTGTCTTACCTTTTAAGGATTTTGCTCTATCTTGTAGTAGCTTCCTCCTTTTGTTGTAGAGTTTGTTTATGGCTGGGGTCCACCAGACTGGACGCTTGCCTTTGGTACAAAGAATCTTTGTTTTGCTTGGGATTGCCTTATCCATGCAGTCCTGCAGGTGCTGGTAGAAGGCATTTGTAAGTGATTCAGCGGCTTGAGTACTGTTTTCCGCCCGGCTCGGGGCCTTAAAGGAGACCACACTAGTCTTTAGAAGTGTGAAGTCGGCTTTTGAGAAGTTCTTTACTGTGGTCTTTTTTATTTCAGGTGGGGGTGGGATGAGGACCTCCAGCGAGATTAGTTTGTGGTCTGATCTCACCAGTGAGGGGTACACCTCCGGTGTTGAACATTGTGCTCCCATGTTCGTGATGATGAGATCAAGTATGTTATCTCCTCTTGTGGGGATGGTGACTAGTTGTTCCATGGCATTTGAGTTTATGAATTCCAGGAACTTTTGGGCTAGGGTGTTTGGGCTTTAGTAGTGTTCCCAGTCTATATTAGGGTAATTGAAGTCACCTAGTACAGCAAACATTATGATATATAGTAGGGCCACCATATAAGAAATATGCAAAACCCGGTCCACATTGGCCATGGGTGTTACAAACTCACAGCCCCTCTACACAGGCTATGAGTTACAATCACACACACACACACACACACACACACACACACACACACACACACACACACACACACACACACACACACACACACCTGTCATGTCTTGGAGTAGAACTCCTACCTAACTAGTTTATTATACTACACAGTTATAGTACATGTCACGGACATCACTGGAGTATTTGTATCCCAAAGGTGTATTTCACAATGGATGACATCAGCAGGATTACCAAAGTAGGGCATCACAAATGTACTGCAAGTGAGTAGCCTAAAATGCACTACTCCCTACACAGACAGTGAGACACACACAAAACATCCACAACTGACATGTGTGGGTATAGAACCCCTGACCAAGGTCTATATTAGACTACAGCATGGAGCTGTCATAGGACACACCATGGGGAATTCTAAAGATCTCCTTTCCCAAAGGTGTTTTTCACAATGGATGACATCAGCAGGATTACCAAAGTAGGGCATTTCAAATGTACTGATTGTGACTAGCCTATACTGCATTGCTCCATACACAGACATTGGAACACACAAAACATCCAGAACTGCCACACTACAGCAGTAAGCAGTTACAGGACGTTCTACAGAGATTACTGAGCTACAACCTTCCCAGAGGTGTATTTCTAGTTGATGGCAACTAAAAAGCATTGCTCTCTACACAGTCAGAAACAGACAGACACACACACACACACACACACACACACACACACACACACACACACACACACACACACACACACACACAAAAAAAAAATTGTCACGTCTGTGGTTAGAACACCTACCTAACTACTTTATTACACTACAGCAGTATGCAGTTACAGGACACACTATGAAGATTATTTGGCTACAGCCTTCCCACAGTTGTATTTCTAGGTTTTTGGCATCGGCAGCCTTGGCAAAGTTGAGTATATGAATTGTAAGGAGTGTAACTATCCTAAAAAAAGCATTGCCCTCTACACAGTCCGACACACACACACACACACACACACACACACACACACACACACACACACACACACACACACACACACACGCCATGTTTGGGGTTAGAACACCTACCTAACTACTTTATCACACTACAGCATTATGCAATTATAGCACGCGCCACAGAGTTTACTGGGGTGTTTTAACCCCACTAGTGTTTTTCACAGTTAATGATGTCAGCAGACATGCCAAAGTAGGGCAATGGAGGTTGTAGTGCCTGTGCCTGTGAATGGCCTCAAAAACATTGCTCCCTACTCTGACAAGGGAAAACATACAAATATTTACATTTACAATGTCTGGGAATAGAACCCCTACCTAATTAGTTTATTACACAGTTATAGCATGCATCATGGAGATTACTGGGATATTGTTACCCCAAAGGTGTATTTCACAGTTGATGATGTCAGCAGACATGCCAAAGTAGGGCAATGGAGGCTGTA
This sequence comes from Protopterus annectens, assembly GCF_019279795.1. Lineage (NCBI taxonomy): Eukaryota > Metazoa > Chordata > Ceratodontiformes > Protopteridae > Protopterus > Protopterus annectens. Next base: position 1,016,561,688 of record NC_056735.1, read on the forward strand.
GTGCCTGTGAATAACCTCAAAAACACTGCTCTCTACTCTGACAAAGGAGCGCACACAAACATGCACACTTACAATGTGGGGGGGATAGAATTCCTACCTAACTAGCTTATTACACTACAGCACGAAGCAGTTATAGCACCCTCCATGGAGATTACTTGAGTACTCCTTCTCCAAAGGTGTATATCACATTGGATGACATCAGCAGCCTTGCCAAAGTTGAGTATATGAATTGTAAGGTGTGTGACTACCCTAAAAACCATTGATCTCTACACAGTCAGACACACACACACACTCACAGTTTCCAAGTCTGTGGTTAGAACTCCTATCTAAGTACTTTATCACACTGCATCAGTATACAGTTACAGGATGCGCTACAAAGATTACTGGGATACAATTCTCCCAAAGGTGTATTTCATATTGGATGACCTCAGCAGGCTTGTCATAGTAAGACTATGGGGATGGCAGTGTGTGCATGGGCCATAACCCATTCATCTAGGGGTTGACATGCCACTTGCGGGCACACAAGGGGTCATATGTCACAGGTACGTGTATACAGCTGCTAGATGACTACTTCCTTGTATAGTCATGTTGCACAGCTGGCACGTGCACCACATAGTCTGTAGTCCTGACAGATACTGGTGGTTAGTATCTGCAGTGAGTGACATCTGCACTTCATGTGTTCGGAGCCCTCTGGCTGTGTGCTGGGTGGGACAGGCCTGGATGGCTCCTTGTCACAGTCACTCTCCTCCACACATATATGGACATCTACCTTTGGCTTATTATAGTGTGTTGTCCTGACATATATGTCTGTATTCCTATCCACTGTGTGTGCAAGGCATGAGCGGTGCATACTGACGAGTGTCCGCACTAACAACTGCAACGGCCAGATATGTCTAGTCCACTGGTGTTTGCAGTCATGGCCTTCATGTGTTTAAGTGTGTGAGCATGTCCAGTATGGCTGTCTGTACCAAATGTACCAAATGTGTGGATCGTGTCCAGGTAATTTGTGCTGCAGTGATGACTTTTGTGTTATACACTGACATGTAGCATGCTGCCTCTAAGGGTATCCACTGATCATTTGGCTTTGACTGTTACTACATTTCTACATTGCAGGGGGGCACACCTGACTGTTTCTACATTTCTACACAGGAGTTGTGGGGGCTCACCTGACTGTTATTACATTTCTATGTAGGATGTGGGGGGGGCACATGTGACACTTGTACACATTTGCTATGACTGCACTGGTATGCCAGGTACTCCATTTCATTCTGTATTACTATCATGCTGACTAGAGGCATACCAGTGTACTACTGATCATGGCTTTGGTTGCCCTACATATTATTGTCTGACTTCCTACTCTTCAGAACTAACTTCCCACTGCCTGCCCTGCTGTGGTCTGTCTGTGTAGGACTGGGGGGGGGGGGGGGAGGTTAACCATAGCCATCTTTCTGGGGCCATGGCATAGGCTCTGTTTGGGCTTGTCTACACCTGCCCTGCTGACTGAGACTTTTGTTGGGTATGTGAACCTTCCTGACTGGCATGTGTGGGTCTTATGGACACACATGTCGCTCAGCCCATTTCCTGCAGTGGTTTTTGTCACCCTTTAAAGTACTGGCTACTATGGTGACTCCAGTATGTGTTACAGATGTCATGGTGCCACTATGGGTGTCTCCTGTCTGCTGCCATAACATTCGGCCACCTAATTCTCTTGCATGCTCACATCCATACCATAGCTACAGGTAACAACACATTCTACTCCATTTGGCAATTGGTAGGTTGATTGACTTATCTTGTGCCAGACTTGCGGATGGTGCTGGAGGGATGCCTATGTTGGATGCACATAGTACACTCCCTATACATGGTTGAGCACAGGTAGTGTTATGTTTGGCATCCCTTTTACTGTATGTGTGAGTCAGAGAGAGGTGTCATTCCCTGGGTCCCTATTGTGTCAGTGCATGTGCTATGAGTTGCCTCTTTGCCAAAGCCAGGGTATACTGGGCATGCCTCCTTCTGTCTACTGGGGCACTGAGGCAGGCTCAGGTTGTTCCTGCTCCAAGTCACTCTGTGCCTGTGCAGGCCTTGGCATTGGTGGGGGTTGTGTGGCCCTGCCCCATGTTGTTCCTGCTTCAGCTGTTTCCACAGGATCATATTGTGTAGCATAGCACATACCATAACGATTTGGGTACATGTAGCTGGTGAATACTGCAAGGCTCCACCGGATGTGTCCAGACACTGGAGCCGTGACCTGAGCATCCCAGACACATGCTCTATTATATGTCTGGCCTGTGTGTGTGCCTCATTATGGCGTTGTTGTTCAGGTGTGTGAGCATTCTGATGGGTGTCATCAACCACGGCTCCAGTGTGTACTCAGCATCCCCCACTAATCCCCCACTAAGTGACCACAGGGGATGTCCACATTGGCAAATCTCTGGTACAGCTGCGTCAGATGCCATATATGTGAATCATCATAGCTTCCAGGGCTGCCAGCACACACATTCATTATAATGTCCTGGGCATCACATATGACCTGGCAGTTTATGGAGGGGATGTCCCTGCAGTTGATGTAGGCCCAAACCTGCTTACTAGGTGGTACTTTGATGCATATGTGTGTGCAGTCTATAGCACCCACTACCCCAGGGTGTTCTGCTATTTGGTGGAAGAGACGCATATTGCTGGACAACACCTCACGTGTGTTGAGGAAATATAGGTGCTCACTGGCATGTGCTGACATGGCATCCAGGAACTGGTGGAATACTCTGGATGCTGATGCCTGTGAGATCTGCATGATATCCCCAGTTGTGCTTTGGGAGGTACCTGTGGCTAGTATACCTAGGCTACACATACCTTGGTATCCACTGGGATGGGTTCTCCTTGGTCAGTTTGGTGTGTCAGGTGTGGCCGGCACAGCTCAACAATTTGTTGTAGGGGGTCTATGTCCACCCTATAGCGCTCCACTATCTCCAGCTCATGTAGCCCCTGGTAGGTTAGCTAGGTCTGTACACTCTTCTTCGTCTTCTCACTGTGTGTTGTTTGGCAGTATTTACATCTTCACCAGCCTCAGCCTCTTTCACATGTTGTTCTATGTTGCCTGTTGCAGCCGTTCTCATTTTATAGGTTTGTTTGCTAAAATTTCCCTGCTTGTATACACCGGTGGTGTAGAAAGTGGGAAATACCAAAGGGGAAGGTGTTTGCTTAGTTTATAGTAGTGTTCTAGACTGGGCTGGTCTGCTGCCTGTGTAGTTGGCTGATGCTGATATATTTCACCTGCCAGCTAAGCTAGTTCTCCTTGATTACCTTCCTACTGCTGTTTTCCCATCCTATTGTCTTCCTGATTAAGGCCAGGAGTGCGCTGCACAAGCAGAGTGCTCAAATGTGTGCAGAGCTGCTATTTCCTGGTTTACTTTTTTTTTTTTTTTTTTTTTTAAACCTGGTGCGTGGTGCGCACACCTGCTTAGGCTTTGTGAGGAGTGCTAGGCAGGTTTAGACACATCCCCTTGCTTAGCTATGCTAAGCTAGGAGCAATCCTGAGCCACAGGCTCCAATATGCTTACAGTATGCCTGACACAACTCCCCATGATGTCACATATATCTTAGTCTTGCACCCAGCTGTTCATACTCCTACACTGTTGGGACCTGCCTCACATGCTGGGGAAAATTGGGATTCACTATCCTTCCCCTCATTTGCATAGAATTGCCTGCTAATTCATAGTTACATGTCTCACACTGAGCCTCCTCTCTTGGCAACCATTACTCACTGGCCAGGTTGTCTTCTGCATGCCATTGACTTGCATGGCAGAATACTGATTTTAGTTAGAATGCTTATTTTTGTTTTATTTTATTATTTTCCCCTGATCCCATTTTCGCTCCACTGTCCTATGCTTAAATAGCCGAGATCGGCAAAAAAAAAAAAAATAAAAGTTTTTTTTTTTTTTTTTAATTGTTTGCAATGCCAATGGCCTTATACCTGGACATTGGCATGCTTCCTCAATGATATACAACCTTTATTTGGAGCTGTCATAGCTCAGTTTCGGATTTTGCAGAAATGTACTCGGTTATTAACCAAGTACATTTCTGCAGATAGCACTTGTCTTGCACGGACTATTGCAAGTTTCGTGGATTGTAAAATGGCCTCATTTGCATGAATTTCTCCTGCAAATAAGGTGATTTGCATACCAGGGTTTAGTCTGTGCATGATTAGTGCAGGAGCTCTCATGCACGCCCCTGCAGACTGTTCCTGGATCGCACTGCAGACATATTGCCTGCTAGGACTCATGCATGCCATGCAGGGCATTGAGAATCCCATATATATATATATATATATATATATATATATATATATATATATATATATATATAGATATAGATATAGATATATATAGAGACATATATAGTTTGACTTCTAAAGCTTGAAATTTTAAATCATCGAACCTCTAATTATCAAAGACCAGAGGATTGAAGATTTGAAATATCGAACCTAAACAAAAAATCTAAAATGTGAATACTTATTTCACGTTTTGCTGGGGCCTAGCCTCCCTGCACCCCCCACACCCTCTGCTACTTAAGTACACCAACTCTGAGATCATACTACAGTGAAGAGAATGGTAAAGTTCTCGTTCCTTACTGTACGAAGATCTCCAATGACAAGGTTTGATGTTTTAGATCTTCAATACTCTGGTTTTTGAGAATTAGAGGTTCGATCATTTGAAATTTCAAGCTTTAGAAGTGAAGTATATATATATATATATATATATATATATATATATATATATATATATATATATATATATATATATATAATATATATATATATGTATTGACATCCTGTAGGTAAACCACTCTACATCGAACCAAAATTTCAACTAACTGATATGCATGTGCCCACAACTTTAAATTGCCCCCTACACTCCTTATGTAGGGAGTTTTGCCCTCCCTAACTCCCCACTAATTATATAAGCTAACTCCAAGATTGCACAATCCCAGGAAAAAGGGAATATTTCCCCACCAAGGATTGTTGATCTCACACACTTAACTATGTAATCAACTAAATGCAGTCATTTAAAAAGCTGCCAACCAAATTCCCTGTTGACCAGACCAACAGAACCCATATATGGATCTATTTAAATCCATTGAATACTACTTTTGTTGACAAGCATAATGTTGAACCAAATTGATTGACATTATGCATGTCGACACTCTACTACACTTTTGCTAAGAATTAATTCTCGGTGCATGCAAAACCTTAAAACAAACAAACAAACAAACAAAGCATCATTTTTTGCAGGGGGCAAGGTCCCCTGTGCCCCCAACACCCTCTTTTAATTATATATTCTACCTGTAAGATTGCACAATCCTTGGGGAAAGGATATAGTCCCCTACCCAGGGATTGTCAGTCTCACATGCCTGTTGGCCATCTGCTTAATCAACCAAACTGAATCAATTAAACAGATGTTGACCAAAGCTGTTCAACAAAGTTACCTGGACCCGTATACCCATATATATCTATATCTATATAGCTATATCTATATAATTTTATCTATCTATATCTATATCTATCTATAGCTACATATCTATATATCTATCTATACCGCTATATAGTTTTGTGTGTGTGTGTGTGTGTGTGTGTGTGTGTGTGTGTGTGTGTGTGTACATCTGTTTGTAATAGACAGATTCTACCAAGTACAGAACCATAACTGCACTAACTGATCACATCTTTAAAATATGGAAGATGGACTTCTAAGTGGTGCAATTATTCATGATCCGATGAGTTCATCTGAAGAAGCAGACCAAATTATCCTCTTACTACTGCTTGACTGTCGTTGCTTTGCTTGTGAAGTTATCCAATGTTTTGGCAAATATCTCACTAACAGACTATTCAGAGTGACAGAACTCTTTTGAAACAGGTAACTTTACCTTGGATGTTCCATAAGAGACTATTATTAGCCTTTTACTTTTCATACTTTTTATTAATTTACTATCTGCAAGTTTATTATTATTATTAGTAGTAGCAGTAGTATTCTAAATAGTTGCACACATCTGAGTACTAACAAAATATAGGGTCTATATCAGTTCATCGAAACATCTGAAGTTCGAACACCATATGTTCGAACTTCAAACCACGAACTACAAAAACATCAAAGTCTTAAAACAGCAAATTTTTTTCCCAGGGAAAAAAAACACTGTTCCAAGAAACACACACACAACACAAACACAGCAAAACAACATCAATCCACACACATACACTCAAAATCCTACATCTAACCCTACACTAAACTGTACATACACTACTACCTATCCACTTACCTTAACCCAAACCCTAACACTAAGGTCTGTCACTATCTCACACTCACCTGACCTGTGCCCGAACCCTAACTCACCAATCCCTCCCTAACCCTAAAGTCTTTCACTATTGCACAACCACCTCAACCGCGCCCTAACCCTAACCTTAACTTCCACACAATCGCACACTTACCTGACCCCGACCCGTAACTTCCCACCACATTCCTGATACTTGCATGCCATTAGAAGCGCCCACCAAATTCTTTCCCTGGGAAAGAATTTGGTGGGCCTCAACTTCACAATTACCAGTGTTCGAACTTTACAGTTTGAACATCTAGTATTCGATATGTAGCCGTTTCAATGGGCTGATATAAACCGCAAAATATATACATTAATATTTTTGCAGGTTTTATTACATATAATATAGTCTGCATTGCTGTTTACAATTTGTGTAAATGTTTTTACATACAGAGCGAGAGACATGGAGAATTAATAAATTTATAGATGTTTATAAGATTGTGTCTTAGAAGATATCACATAGATCAGGAATAGGTATACAAATAATGATTAAACTATGCATATAATAGTAAAAAGGTGAAGAACATGAGTTTAAATTCTGTGTACACCAAATAATTTTTACAATATAAATAACATAAATAAATGCCACATGTCTCCTTACTCATGGTTTCTGGATTATTATTTTGTTTATTGGAGTTCTCTTGTGAATAATCTTGAGTTTGGCCAGAATAATTGATTGTAGACTTTTTGTTGTTGCAGTTATCATCATAAAACATCTTTGGAAAATAAGGAATTTTAACTTTATAGTTACTGAGATAACATAGACGGTTATGATTGGATCTTCAGTCATAACAACATCATTAATTGTTTGAGACATGGATGCCAAGAAATTCACCTTGAGAGCAAAGGTCTTGAAAGCCAGTACAGTACTTAGTGACACAGACAGCAAGTAAGCAAAAGGTCAGGGACAGTTTTTAAATGCTTCCCTAATTTAAAGTAGTTTATTATAGACTAACATATGTAACTTTCCACAGCTGTATGAAGAAAGATATTCAGGGATAGCTGCTAGTGAAGGAATAAACCTGACCTGATACAGGACATTAGCAGTGCTTAGGAGGTGTGTAACAAATATTACACACCGCTACACCTGTTATGGTCAGGTCTCACTCTACAGTCCCATGTAACCAGGATAGTATTTAGCCATTTTTAGCATAATCATGGCGCTATATGCACTACATAGTAATTACAAGAGCACATAAATCATATCAAATCCTAAACTTTCCTCTGCAAAAAGCATCATTAGATCTCTCTTCTTCTTTTTTTGGCTTTTCCCAGTTAGGGGTTGCCACAGTGGATCACCTGTCTGCTTATGCAGTGGAGTTTTATGGTGTTGAGTTGCCAGCCCAGCACCCAACCTTCCACAGAAGGAACATACATGCACTCATGCCCAGGGCCAATTTAGAGTGTCCAATCCACCTACAGCATGTCTTTGGGAGTAAACTGGAGCACCTGGAGGAAACCTATGTGACCACATGGATGACATGCAGACTCTGCACAGAAGGCACCCCAGCTGAGAATCAAACTGGAGAACCTCTTGCTGTGAGGTGGCAATGCTAACCACTGCACCACCGTGGCCACCCACATCTTTGTTTCTCTTAAATAGGTTTACCCAATACAAGTTCAGTGGAAACACACAAATTAAATGCAGTGGTCATCCGTATGCACAAAGCTTGATGATACACTATACATTGCTATCTTTGACCCCTCAAGAATTCTTATACCTAGAATTATAAAAAAAATTCCTAGGTGTTATGTTGAATAACATTTTTCTTTTAATGTGCATATTCAGTTTCAAATTAACAAAGTCAGAGCTCATCTGAAAACCTCTGTAACATCTCCCACCTACTGAAATTAAAAGCCTGATGTACTATAGCTATAGGTATTCTTCTTAGAATAGAATACAAGCTAGTGGTCAAAGGAAAATGGCTCCAAATCTCTACTAAAGTAAACCTCCTAAATCCATTAACTTTTAAGCTCCCACACAACACCAGCCACCATATTAAAAATCAGACTTCACATAACGTCCCCAAGCTAAACCTTAACTCATTTAATCTTAAACCGCAGGAGGGTAATTAACACCTTTGTTTCCTGAGTTATTTTAAACCAGGAAGCCACTTGCTTTCTGAGTACTTTACTCCAAAATCCTCTGCTAAAAGTACACTTTATAAGATTCAAATCTGATAAATGTTATGAATTACAAAAATGTAAAATATGTTAGCTCTTTGTTAGATATTTGGTTATAAATTGGTGTTGGTATCAAAGGTCTGTCTTTACATGCCAACTTTTTGAAAATTTATGAAAAATACTGTCTTTTTCCAAAATATAGGGGATTATGAGTGGATTGGTGATTGTAACCATTTTACTTTGTGTTCAAGATATGGATGTTAAGAAATTTAACCTACGAATTAAGCTCATGAAGTGAATTTTAGCATCCAAGTCAAGAATACATAATACAAAGTTGCAATCCACTAACCCACTCATAATTCTTTTGGGTGCATAGAGATTTATCTTCTCCATGTACTATAAATTAATCAAAACTAAGATTAAATAAAACGTGAAGTGTTATTCCAGCTTTGAAAGCTGGTAAAGAAGTGGGGAAGCCATTGTCTAGTCCTGCTGCTGCTGTTTTCTGGTCAACGATGTCGACTTTATTGCTGATCTGACCTTAACAATGCTCTGAGAGGTGCTTAACAATTGCTAAGCACCCCACTAAGAGTTGCTAAGGCTAGGTCTTGTGCTTTAGCAGCACAGAACCAGGATATAATTTAAACATTTTATGAGTATAATCAGGGAGCTCCATGCACTACAATAGTGTTATAGTCAAAGGATATTATCCCTTTAAGTGTACAGAATAGATTCAAGATATCAGTGAGAATTGTTCACTTGTTTGAGAGCTTTCCAATGTATGGGGATATCATGCTACTGTTTTTTGATGTGGCTGAATCCATGTAAATGGCACCTATATTTTTACAATATTTCAAAACAATATTAATCTATAAAACCATCTGTGTTAGATGCTAAGTATAAGTGCCAACATTGTGTGCCTTAAAGCTTTGTATAAGATGGCACCATTTGTTGACCTGTTTGCCACAAAGGTTTTGTGAAATTAAGGCAGTTATGAAAATACAGGTACTAACCATAAGTGCTTTACCAAAACAGAATTTATATGTCAGAATATCTTTACATGTTTTAATGTTATTTCTTTACTCACTCATTGTTTGAATATACCACCCCCAACAAAATAGTACTGCACTCTATTTTTGCATTCTAATGTAAAGATGGAAATGTCAATTTTTTTATATCTTTTTGCAAAGATTCCTTCATAACTCCAGATCCATACACGCTGACCATTTAACTGGCAAGTTTAGCAAACCATGTCAGTGTGTAGATGCCAATTGCTGCCATAGCTTTATGAATGCACCTTTATCAGTATTTAAGAAATTACACTTTGAAGACAGTGAGAAGTATGCTCATTTCAAAAGTAGAGGAAAGTCTCCAATAAAGATGAGTATAGTTGCAGGAAGCACAGGAACTACACTTTCTTCATGACTATACTCTTGTAGGAAGCAGTGAGTTAAGAGTAAATTGCGTTTCAATACCAGCATGAATGACAGCAGCAAATGTAAAAGCATTTTCTTTTTTTTTTAAAAAACAAGTTTATTGTTTTTAACATACAAAATAAATATCATAACAATTTTATACAAGCAATTAAAATATAAATAGTTATAACATTCAATAAAATAACCAAAGTATTTACAGAGACATCCACTACAAATCAAATCAATTGATTAAACTATAACGTCTTACTATTGAAACTAAGATATTTTTAACAGGTTTTGTAAAGTATCCCATATAACATAGTAAGATGTTTTTCTAGTAGTTCTTGATTTTATTGTCATCAATTCTATATGACACACTTCAGTCATAACATTTTTAAATTCATTAAATGAGGGAGGGGTATCTGAAATCCAATTTCTGGTTATTATTTTTCTAGCCACTGCTAGAATAGACCATAATAAGGGAAGCTTAACTTTTTTAACACTTTTAGGAACAGGAGTGTTAAATAATATAAGTGATTTAGAAATAATAAAATTATCTGTGAAAAGGGCCTGCAAAAAATCATTGATTAACTTCCAATATTCCTTCAATTTTATACAGTCATAAAACATATGTGCCCAATCAGCATTTATTTCCACATTACATCTTTTACATAAGTTGTCTTTATTATTTATTTTATTCATCATGAAAGGTGTATAGAAAGATATATGTAAAAATTTCCAAGTAAAAAGTCTCCAATTAATGGAAGAAGTAGTTTTATAAGCAGATTCCAATATATATTGTTTATCTTGTTGTTTTGGTGATTCACCATTAATGGAAATGAAATAATTCCAATAGGTATCTGAACTGTAATGAGTTTCTTCTCTGATAATTTTTTTGTATGTGTGAGAGCTTACCTTTATCAGAAACTCTATGTTGTAAATTTAATATCAAGTAATCAATCAGAATTGGAACAGATTCTTTAACTGTTAAAGACATTAAATCAATTTTATTAATAAATGTTGTCTAAAAGTCTGAATTTCTAACCAACATGTCTCTCTCAAGTCAAATTCTTGCTTTAAGAAGTCTAAGTTTTTTACTTTATTATCAGACAGCAACTGATACCAATACTTTAGATCATTCTCTGTGACTAAAAGAGTTCTTTCAGAGGTGGTTGACAAAAGTATACCTTGCGTATACATTATAGGAAATAGAATAAAATTCCATTCCTTATACTTAGGATGCATAAATATAAAATTATGATAACTGATAATAATGTTTAATGGGTAACTAACTATATATTTTGGTGTAATAGATGAAGTACAAAATTCTTTTAGTAACCATAACATGGGGTTATTTACAATAATATTTTTATGTATTAAAGAGATTTTCATGAAGTGAATACTAATTAGTTCCCAATAATCTTTCTATCTTGCAACGTATGACTGATCTATTAACAAAGTAATAACTTTTATAATAGAAGATATAGTATATAGATTAAAGTCTGGAAATGAAATGCCCCCTTGAGACCAGCTATTAGTATGTTTCTTTAATGCAATCCTAGGTCTATTAGGTGCCCATAAAAAATTTAACATTAATGAATTCAATTTCTTAATAATTATTTTTGTAGGTGGGAGAATTATTGATTGTATTAAATATAATATCTTAGGAAATATTATCATTTTAATAATTGTGAGTCTCTCTTCCATGGTAAAAAACATATTATTCCAGCTATTGAAAAAAATTTGTATATTAAGAAGACAGTTACTATAATTATTATGTATAATAGATTTAATATCTTTAGTTAATATTATACCTAAGTAAGTTATCTGAGCTGAGTTGGGTATATATTTGTTAAAATCATTAATGAGGACATGTTTTCGTGTGTATATAGGTAATATTTTAGTTTTTTCTTCATTGAATATTAAACCGGAGATATTGTTAAAATCCATCATTTTATCAAATAAGGACTGCATAGAAGAGTTAGTTCCTGCTGATGTAATTAGTACATCATCTGCAAAAAGCTGAATTTTAGATATTGTATTTTCATCTATATCAAATCCTTCTATATCAGTACTGTTTCTAATCAAATTAGCCCAAGGCTCCATTATTAAAGTGAATAATAGTGGAGAGTGGACACCCTTGTTTTGTACCTTTTAAAATGGGTATTTTTTTGTGAGACATATGTTCCTATCTTAATGTAAGCTAATGCTCCTTTATATAGATGTTCAATCAGATTTACAAATGCATCAGAGAAGTTTGTGCACTTCAGTAAGATAAACAAGTAGTCCCAACTTACTGAATCAAATGCTGAACTTATATCGAGACTAATAAGTGTTAAATCTTTCTTTTTCCTATTTGCAAAATCAATTAACGTTAAAGTTCTCCTTATATTATCAAACGTATTTCTATTTATAATAAAGCCTGTCTGGTCTATATCTATTATGCCTGGGATGATTGTCTTTAATCTATCAGCAAAAATACTCATAAACATTTTATAGTCAACATTAAGTAATGAAATAGGTCTATATGAAGTGCATCTGGTTGGGTCTTTATTGGGTTTTTAAATTGGTGAAATAAATGTGTATTGCCAAGATGGGGGAGTTGTTAACTCATTTTGGGCCAAAATAAAAACCTTATGTATTAATGAATAAGTACTTCTGGGAAGAATTTTATAGATCTCCGGTATAATACCATGATTACCTGGTGCTTTGTTTGATTTAAGCTTGTTTATTTGTGTAATAACCTCTGTATATGAAATATTTTTATCCATTAGTTTAGTCTGTTGTTTGTTAAGTTTTTTGTTCATGTTTGTAGTTATAAATTTCTTTATTTTATCTTTAGGATCCATGTTAATGTTATTATGATTAATTTTGTGAAAGTGATTTCTAAATTCATCTAATATTTCTGGCAAACTAGAAACATTCTTCTTTTTCCTTGGAGAGAAAATTTCTTTGATATGATTTTGTTTATTCAACCTTTTTGTTTTATTTTTAAGTCTATGTAAGTATTTGGGACTTATTGAGTAAGACAAAAACTTATATTTCTCTAATGTTATTTTAACTTTATGAGTTAAAATTTCTTTGTATTTCTCATTTAATTTATTTATTTCCTCAATGACTTTTTTATCCATAATATTTTCTTTATTATTATGTTTGTATGAGTCTAATTTGCTTTGAATATCTAGTAATTCCTTGTCCCAAGATTTCCTTTTATTATTATACCATCTGATACTTTGTCCATATAGATATGATTTTAAAGCATCCCAAATGTAAACAATGGAGACATCAGGTGTAGTGTTTAAGTCTAAAAAATGTTGCACTTCTGAAAGTATATAATCTTTATAGTCTTTTAGTTGAGTTAAGTATGCTGGTATTCTTTTGAGCTGAACATTATAAGTACTTTTTACCATAAACTCAAAGACAATTGAATTATGATCTGATATAGGACACGAAATGATTTTGGAATTAAATAAGTATGTTACCATCTGGTTAGAAATAAAGACTCTATCTATTTTTGAATAAGTTTTATATCTGTTAGAAAAAAAAAGTGTATGGTAAAGATTTTGAATCTATCTGATTATTAATATCATTCAAATGATATAAATTAACAAAATCCTTTAAATGTTTTGCATTAGATGAAATTTTCCTTTTTCCTATAGTAGTAGTATCTTTCTCATGTAGGATACAATTAAAGTCACCTGCTAAAATAATATCTCCTACAGAAAATGATATGATCTTATTGAGATGGTGTTTCACTGTATTAATGCCAATTCCTGGTATCCAATATACATTGATTAATGTATATGTCTTTCCATTAATCTGTATTGTAACCATACAAAACATTCCTTTATCATCTTTATAAGAGTTAATAGTTTTAGGTATGGGCATACTTTTATTCCATAAAATAGCCGCTCCTCTTTTTTTCTGTGTGTGTTCTGAACTAACCAAGACTGTATATTTATTAGTGGCTAATTTATCAATATCCTTTTTCAGAAGATGTGTTTCTTGAAGGAATACTAAGTTGGCCCTATGCAAATTAATATATCTCATTAAACTTGCCCTTTTACATGGGTTATTCAATCCATTAATGTTTAAAGAAATTTCTTTTAGAGATATCATTTAGCTTTTAGAAACATATAAGACATATAATCAGAATAACAATTAACAAAATAAGTGATATTATGTCTCCTCCTTTAGGTGTATCATTAATTATAGCTATATTTATTGAAAATCTTATGGAATTTTGTATAAGTTTCACTTTTATTTGTAGTGACAATGAGTTTATAAAATGTGATGTGGATGTCAGAACTATATACATACAACAATAATCAGGTGAAAAAAATATTAGGATTAAACATTGCACCCAGCCTGGAGTTAAGAACTCCAACTTCGAGTAGCACATACCACTCAAGTTATCCCCCTATCCTAAGCAGCAGTACCTCAGCTGCCACCAAATTAATTCAATATTAACTATTATTAATTAAAGTTAACCTCATTTAATTAGATTATCTATTATGACAAAGCTAAACAATTTGTAAATCAGCTTCATATAAACAAATAAGAAACAGAAATTTAGAAACAGCTCATTACTATGTACATCTATTTTGTATAATACACTCATAATCAAAATAGCATTCTAACAATCTTGATAATGGGAACAGAGAAGAGAGAGAGAGAGAGAGAGAGAAAAGAAAAGGGGCATATCTATATATTAGTTTGTTAAAAGTTTGTAAGAATAAGTTCTTATGTTCATTTGAATTCAATAACTTAGGCTATTATGATTCAAACATTACATATATTAGGGTATTCCTACTTTCTGCCATAGAAATGCAGTTAACAGTTTTAAAAACTTTAAGTTACTTGTACCAAAAGCTTTCTTCTCATACTTATTATTGCCAATTAAGTAAAATATTTATACTCATACATAAGTTTAAAAATCATACTGCACAGCAATGATAATTCCTAGTTATACATAAATCATTGTGATGAAATCCATCTCTATTTTATATATCTGAACTGCAGCTTTAAAATATGTCACATGACAGTTTCTTCTAAAATATAGACATAATGATACTTGTGCTTGTCAGTTAGTTAAGGCAAATGATTTATAACATTATATATGTTTAAATCATAAGTATTTATATACATTAATATGCTGCAGTCATGTAAGCTTTGAAAAACATGTGTATATGTGTTATACCTTCTATGCCTTCTAAAATATCTCAGTTGTTTACTATGGCATACTAATTCATTTAAAATCATTATAACTTTTATATTTTATAAAATACATCTTAAATAAGTAAGTTGTTATAAAGAATAACTCACATTTAAGTGTCATAAAGTCAGTTTTTCATCACAAAGTCGCATTTACAGCAGTTCTACTTCCTGAAACAGTATTCTTCTTGAATCTGCGATGTGTCAGTGTGAAATCAGGGGTCAAAGTTCAAATTGGCTGCATTCAGCTTCTCTGTGTGTATTCTGAGTGTTGAAGCTTTTAAAACAACTTGAGGACATTATTCACGAGGTAACTCACATCCCAAATTGTCTCCCTTAACATTCTGGTGGGAATTTTAGCAAAAGCAAGTGACTGACATTCATTTAGTAATACAAATGAATCTAAACAGTGCAAAACCTTCACGAAGTATTTTACACGTCATTACAGTCTCTATGACAGTGAAACCAAGCCTACAGTTATTTAACATATTATACAACTTATTTTTATATGCCCCATTTCATTTTCTCATACAAATCTTATTATATACATATATCAGTATTATCAGAAGTATATAACTGTATATATAAGAGAGAGAGAGAGAAAAAAAAGAAAAAGAAGAGAGAGAGAAAGAAAAAAAAAAAAGAAAGAGAAAGAGAGAGAAGAAAAAAGAAAAAAAAGGAAGCTACAAAGAGTATCTACAAAGATATATTACTTGCTGTTTGTTTTAATAAAGCTAAACATGAGATATATTACTTACAACTATATTAGTACTAATTATTTGCAATTATATCATGACATATTATTTGAAATCATGTATAAGCAATTAAGTCATGGTATAATATTTAGCATCAGTGTTTAAACAGCATATATAATTTTAAAGAACTAATAAGTTATTATTTCACTTATTCCATATTTTTCATCATACTTCTCTCCTTGCCCTCCCCCACCCCTCACAAAATGCATAGTTTAGAAAGAATGCCATTATTTAAAACAAGAAGAGAAAGGAAATGTATCAAATTACTAACCTTAGGTCTCTTTATCACAAAGAGAAACAAGTTGATTCATAGCATGTTATTTGTTCCTCAGAGAGTTTGATTATTTATGAAAAAAACAGTTCTTTGCACACAAAAAAGTAACTTTGAATAAATCTTTAAAATATTTGTGGCTTTCTGGAAATGCAGTAACTGTAGTTGAGGAATTTAAAAGAAAAAAATAATGTCATTTGTTTTTTAGTCTTTTTTGCTTCTAAGTCTTCCAAGAAGTTCCTGTTTCCATCCTCTTTAGCTTAAGGGCTTGCCCATTCCATATCTTCTATTTTATCTAATATTTTATTTTTTTAATATACAGCAAAGCAGAGTCCAAGTCTTCAAAAATTCTAGGGCCATCAGGTAAAAAGATTTTTAGTTTGGCAGGAAATAAAAGGTGAGTTTTGAACTGTGCTTTCTTAAGCTCTCTTATTAATGGCAAAGCAACTTTTCTTTTAGTTATTACCAAGGAAGAATAGTCATTGTCAAAAGCACAGTTGCCTCATTAATTTTATAGGTGCATTAGCCCATGCAGATTTTAATACCATCTCCTTGTCATAAGATGATAAAAATCTTACAATAACTGATCTAGGATATTTTTTATTAGAGTTAAAATTAGATAAGGACCTATGGGCTCTTTCAATACCAAAAGAAAATGCTTCTGACAAGTCTAAAGTTTTGGGAAGCCAAGTATTTAAAAAGGAAGTAATGTTGTTACCTTCTATATTTTCTGGCAGTCCAAAAATCCTGATATTATTGCGTCTAGATCTGTTTTCCAGGTCATCAAGTTTGGATTGTAGATGTGTATTCTGTTTCAGTAAAATGTTAATTTTTTCTTACTGAATTCTGTTGTCCATATCAATAAGAGACTCTTCCATACCTGTAATCTGAGCTTTCTGATGTTGCAAGTCTTGATGTAACAAATCCATTTGTTTAGTAGTTTTTTCTATAAAGTTATCAATTTTAGTATCCAGTTTGTCCATTTTGGTTGTTAGTTGCTGAATAGTTGATATCAAAGACTGAAGCTCTTTCTTGATGCTGGAATCCTGACTGTTAGCCTTACTGGAACTCATCTTAAACAGAGGTGATGAAAGAGAAATTTCCAAGATGATTTCTGACAGGAAAATTATTTAAATTTTCTTTCTTTTTTAGATATTATTCAAGAAATTGATATTCCAAATGTATTTAGAAAGAACATTATTTCATTAGTTGAATTTTAAAGTAATTATTTCCTGTCAGGGCAGTTATGTTGGTGGAGCTGAAGAAATCTGCTGCTATCCTATGTTCATCCTTGGCCACGCCCCCGTAAAAGCATTTTCTGAAAACAGTCTCCTCCCTGTTGGTTGGGACAATATTCCTCAAATATCAAAATAATAGAAAAAATGCCACAGTTTAGCTAAAAATAACTCAAACCATGCACAATAAAGGAACATGCATGGAAATATTTTAATGACCCTGACTAAGTTATAACTCTAATCTAAATTATGTTCTATTTATATGAAAAGTAATAAAACATCCAGCAGCTTGCACTCTTCAAGAGGACATTTATTTATTTTAGTACATATTACAAATGACAAAAATGATTATTACATATTGCTTTAGGCATGCATCCAAAGACACCTTATCATGTGCTATTTGTTTGTTAAATACATTATAATGCATTTGTGTTATATTACTCAATAGCCTTTCATTATTTTGCACAGTGAGTCATGTATTTCTTAATATGCAACTGTATGCTAGAGGTAAAAGTCTGTCAGAGGGAAATGCAGCTATCATTTAGACTCAAACTCTTAAAAGACTGCTTCTTGAGCTTCTGTATGTGAAATAATTCTCTCTCTATATGCCCACCTCTATATTTTACCAAGCATCTTTGTTGAAAGCCTCAATAAATACCTTATGTGACATTTATGACAGGTTTTTATATGCTTTAGACTTTGTTGTATATTTGCCATATAACTCAGATTGTGGCTGAAAAGGGTCTTTGGCCCAATCCACTTATCTTGTTAACAAATGTTAAAATAACTAACTAAATAAATAAATGCACATTAGAGGTTAAGATGCCATTAACATACACAAATCAGAAGTCAAAGAATCCTTCTGAAGGGGCAAGTGCTTGTTATAAGATTTCTATCACCCAACCAGGAGGTATCCTTACATAACTTGCATGCCCTTCTGCATTCCAGATCACCCTATATGCTAAGCATAGGAGCAAAAAAGGCAAATAATATGGTAAACATGTTATAATGGTCCACCATTTTCTCATAGATTCATAGATAAATAGCAGTCTAGCTGCCCTTGGGAGCCATTTTAATCTTAACCAATTACCCTTTTTGTGTTCAAAATAAGCTATCCCATTTGGTTATAGAGTGGCCTTACCCATCCAGTATCATGGTTGATAATTATATATTGCCCTTAGTGAGAATAATTGGGATCATACCATAGATATTTTCAGTGGACCCATGCATGGGATAAAACATTTAAAATCTGCCTCTATCCATTAGTAGGACAGGGCGCAGTACTGGCATATATTTTCTGTTCCCCATTCATAGATATAAGTTGCACTTGAATATGAAAAGGGATGAAGTTTGTTTTATGTGGATAGGGAGTATGTTCCAGAGCAGCGTTATCCTCTGTGAGATATACCTGCATCTCCAAACTAATCTGTTGATATTGCAGAAGAGGTTTAGATCCCTAGACCTAGTATTTCTGATGCAATTTAACTTCCTGATGTGCAGTAAATCCATCAGTGATGAGTCACAGTATGCTTTGTATGCCAGAGGCCTCCTTTTAGCAATCTCATGACTGAAAATGTTTTGCTGGTATCATATTCACTAATCACTAATGGCGCAAAGTGTAACACATAATGTAAGGAAGACAAGACAAGGAAGCAACGTAACCCCATATTTGCTCTGCATATCTATAAGTCATGCAGTATGTTGTGCTATAGATAACAATGTTAGAAGTAACTACTGTGGCAAGTTCCATTTACGAAGATAAGAACTGCACATAGATATATCTGATCCATTAAGACATGGCTAGATCAAGACAAAACATGCATCCATGAGCAATATGATAAGTCAGGTATTACATTAGTCCATGGAAACTACACATTATGAGACTAGTGCAGTACATAAGCAACGTGCAAAGAAAGCTGAGAAATTGCAGAGCATCTCAAAATAAACAAAAGCATCACTGAAACAGACTGTTAGTATATGCGGAGGGTAATGATTTGTAGGACAGCTAAAATACCTATGACAGCACAACAGATAGTTATGTCAGTGCTATCTACAAAGAACATTGTGATAGCATAACAAACTGTTTCAAATATTTCAATGGAAAAGGCCAGTATAAAATTAAATTCTTCAGAAATGTAGCATGGATATTCCTTAATTATGCATTCAGCTGAGGCCAGTATTAGTAATAAAGTGAATATTAGATATTACATATTACATAATACTTAATATGCAAACAATAGCAGCAAGGGGCCTTACTATACAATATGTGTATTTTACTACTAAACCTTAACATTAAAGCCAAGTCAAAATCCCTCAAAACTATTCAGAGATGGATAAAGTATGGCTGCAGCAGCATGCATGGATGAATAAGTTTGGAGTGCATTAATGAGGTTGCAATGTCCTCACCTTTTTCTGAATCATATTATCACACACTGCAAAACATGCACTTACATTAACAAGCAATATACATAACTATAAAGTGTTTCTTATGAGATTTATTATATTTTATTTGTTATTTTTTAACCAGATGAGTGTCTGGTACATGACCTGTTTTACCCACAACCCAGGACAAAGACAGAAAACAGAAATAAAACATTTCAAATAAAAAATACAAGGAAACAGTAAAAAACAGTTGGTAGAAAAAGTAAGAATATAAAATACAAAAGCAGAAGTTTGTATAGCAAATAAATATAAACAAAAACTTCTTCAATAATATACTCAAAGGACAGAGAGAGTTGCTGATTAGTCATCGGTTAGAAGTGCGTACATAGACTTCTGGTGTGTGCATAGACTTCTGGTAAAGGTAGTACAATAAAATTAAAACAGTGTCTCTAAAAACGAGCACACTTGTAATCCAGTGCTAAGTGAGGCTTCAGTTTTTTTTTGAAAAGAGTAAGGTCGTCAATAGCTGTAATGTCATTGGTCAAAGAGTTCCAAGAGACTGGTGCAAGATTATGAAAAGAACTCTTATAAAAGGCAAGAGAAAAGTAATAGGCTCATAGGTTCATAGGTAGGTACTAGGCTATCTGCCCGAGGGCATTTTTAAGCCTAGCCAGAGTGTGTTGACTTTCGCCGCCCCATTGATCAATTTACTGAGCCTCTGTCAAGCAGAGTCAATGAAGTGATCCCAAGGGTGTATTTTCTGTTACCCATTCACTCATCAAGGCTTCTCTTGAAGAGTGTTAGTGAGGGGCTCTGCCTAATATAGTTAGGAATTTTGTTCCAAAGCATGGGGAGTCTCTGTGGCAGGAATCTATCCCTCCAGCATGTTCTATTTATTGTTGTGGTGAGGTTTAGCTCACTAGAGCACATGGCTCGCAGTGACTTGGATTTCTTTAGGTGGAGCATGTCCATCAATTCTGAGTTGGACATGATTTTGTAAGTCAGGCAGAGATCACCTCTGAGTAAGCGATATGCCACTGAGTACAGCCGGATTTTTTTCAGTCGGGCTGCATAGGACATATGTTTGAGGCCAGTAATCCTCTTGGTGAGGTGCTTTTGTGGTCTTTCCAGCTGTTGGAAGTGTCTTGTGAGGTACATCCCAAATGGGGCATTGTACTCTATGATGGGTCTGATGAGTGATGAGTAGAGGGGTACTATAACCTCTTTATTTCTAGATGCGAACCCCTTAGTAATTAGATGGGCCACATAGAAGGATTTTCTAACTACTTTGGCAATATGATTGTCAAAGGAGAGATTACTATCTACCTGGGCCCCCAGATCTCTTATTGCCTCTTCTGTATTAAGGGGGCTGCCACCTATGTGGTAATTCATGGGTGTTTTGTTTTTCCCAAATGGAATGACTATGCATTTTTTGGTATTTAGCTTGAGGCCATGACTTTGACACCAGGTGTCTGTCTCAGTAAGGCCTTTTGGAAGAATGTCCGTGTCAGCCGGAGAGTCAATTATGGCTCCCAGTTTGCAGTTATCGGCGAACTTGGTTAGCCATAGTCCTCCTGTATTTGCCTGTACTTCTGAGAAATATATGCCGAACAGTAGGGGTCCCAGAACCGAGCCTTGCAGGACACTACTTGTGACTTGTTTAGAGTTGGACCTGGAGCCCACTATTCTTACTGTGTGAGTTCTGTCTGTAAGCCAGTTGGCTACCCATCTTGTGATGTAGGGGTTTATGTTCAGGCTGGTGAGTTTTTCTACAATACCTGAGTGAGGAATGGTGTTGAACACCTTGGCAAGATCAAGGTAGGCTGTGTGAACCACCTTTCCCTCATCGATGGCCTTGGTGACTGTCTCGAAGAAGTCAACCAGGTTTAGTAGGCATGATCTGCCCTTAACAAAGCCAAAGTAGGTCGGGTCAAGTGTTTGGAGGTTCCCAATGTCTTTGTTAATGAGTTCCATGATGATGCGCTCCATAGCCTTGCAGACCAGGCTAGTTAGGCTTATGGGGTGATAATTACCAGGGTCAGTTGTGGCCCCTCCTTTGTGGAGAGGAATAACTGTTGCCATGCGCCATTCTATGGGCATGTAGCCTGTGGAGAGGCTGAGGGTGAACAGTGTGTTTAGGTGAGGGGTTAGTTCGTTCTGTAGTTCATGCAAGACGCAGCCTGAGACACCATCTGGCCCCATTGATGCTGTGTTTTTGGCTTTTGAAAGGGCTGTTTTCACCTGTGCTTCTGTGATTTCCGGGGCACTACACTTTTCCGGTATTGTTGTGGGCCCTTTTGAAGGTAAGAGGAAGGTGAAGTTTGCAATGACTCTATCTGCCAGGATGTTGGCAATATCAGTAGTTTGGGTATATTTTGTGCTATTTTGCACTAGCTCAGAGCATATCTGCGAGTTGCCACTTAGATTCTTGATATAGCTAAAGAAGGCTTTGTGGTTATCTTTTGAATCCTTGGCTATTTTTCCTTCAAAGTTATCCTTGGATGATTTTATGAGGGACCTTAGTTTCTTACTGATACTGATCAGGGATGCCTTTCCTTCTTGGAAATGCAGAACTTCTGACACTGTAGTTGAGTTAGTGCATTGAATGCAAGTGGAAAGGTGGTGGGTGTTGCTGTTTGTTAAATAGCTTGATTGTAAGAGTGCTGAGAATGAATTAGGCATTGTAGTAATATGGAGTTAGTTAGCTTTCTGAATAGTGGTATATGGTTTTCCAAGGAGCAGGCTGGATGAGAAAAATCAAAGAATTTTGTTTTAGGCAGTGTGTAGTATGGCAATGACTTGTATAGAAAGACAGAATCAGAGAGTTGATAATCGGAAGAAAGTATTCAATCCCTAGGATTAAAATGCTGATAGTGGTAGATCATCTAACTTTTGTAATTAGGAGATGTGCAATTTTGTAGATAGCTTAAAGTTGCTGTAATTTCTTAGAAGTAGTTGATTGGGTATGATCTTGATATGAAAGAGTATAACTGATGTTGGTGAGCGGGAGTAAGGTTTCCTCATAGTCAGTATAAGTAGAGATGTAACATTATTATTATTATTTTTTGTGCTGTACCAAATAACATAACAGAATTAATGCTCATTGATAATCAATTTTCTTTCAGTGAACCAGTCTCAAACTAAAGAAAAGTCATTTTATGAGGCTGAATTAATGTGAGTAGTTGATTTATGGGCAGCAGTGAAAAACTATATAATCCACATACCTAGTGATATGCAAATGAGATAAACCCCAGGGAAGACTCTTAATATAAAGAGACAAGGGACAAGGCCAAAGAATTGCCCTGTGGGTTACCATAATAAAATGACCCATAACTGAGTCAGAATTGACACCAAATACCGTTGGACAACGAACCCATCATCCAAGAGCATATTAGCAAAATCAAGGTCGGTAAGCTTTAGATGTAGTAGGTCATGGCTAATAGTTTCATAAGCTTTTTTTAAGTCAAGAAAGATGTGTCCAGTTAACAAATCTTTGCCTATGTTAGGGTAAATTTGAAACTTTAAAGTTTTAATTGTTGTCTGAGTACTATAAATTAGGTAAAACTCAGTTTTGTTTGATACACCATATTATTGAATGTGGTCAGACATTTGTTCATACGTATGTTTATTGAATATATTTGCGATGAGACTTAGATTAGTGACCCCAGCCATTAACAAACTTTACAATAAGAGGAGAAAGCTATTACATGATAGAACAAAATCCATAAAAGGGAAGTCACCCCTGATCATTATTAGTAAAAAATTACGAGCACTCATAAAATCAACTAAGGCCAATTTTGAGAGAAACATTGCCATGGATTCAAAGGACAATCATAAGGCCTTTTTCAGCTATGTTAGGAACCTGGGTGGAAACTCCCAGATATGCTCAGAATTAGTCCAAAATGATACAAAAATCACTGAACCCACAGACATTGCCAACATACTGGCAGACAGGTTCAGTGCAAACTTCACCCCTCTCCCCTAAAGGAGAGATAACTATCCCAGCCGAGTGTAGCCTCCCGGACACTTTAAATGTGCAGGTGAAAGCTTCTCTCTAAAGCTAAAAACACAGCATCAATGGGACCGGATGGTGTCCCCGGCTGTGTGCTACACGAGCTAAATGAGGAATTAACCCCGCACATAAGGCAGCTGTTTAATCTCAGCCTTACCACAGGATACGTGCCCAAGGAGTGGCGTCACGGCAACTGTGGTCCCACTCCACAAAGGCGCGCCTCACGGACCCTGGTAATTACCGCCCCATAAGCTTAACAAGTCTAGTCTGCAAAGCTATGGAGAGGATCATAATGGAGCTCATAAACAAAGATATAGGGGACTTGCAGACATTGGACCCGACCCAGTTTGGCTTTGTCAAGGGAAGATCATGCCTTTTGAACTTGGTCGACTTCTTCAAACAGTCACCAAGGCCATTGATGAGGAAAGGCAGTCCATACAGCCTACCTTGACCTTGCAAGGCTTCGACACAATACCCCACGGGTATTGTAGAAAAACTTACCAGCTTAAATGTAAACCCATATGTCACAAGATGGGTTGCAAACTGGCTTAAGGACAGAACCCACAGGGTTAGAGTTGCTGGCGCTGTGTCAGACTCCAAGCCGGTCACAAGTGGTGTCCCACAGGGCTCGGTCCTTGGCCCCTATTGTTTGGCATCTACTTCTCAGAAGTACAGGCCAGCATGGGAGGACTTTGGCTGACAAAGTTTGCAGATGACTGCAAACTGGGCCATAGTGGAAAGTGCATCGGACACGGATATCCTTCAGAAGGGACTCATGGAAACAGATAGCTGGTGCCAGAGCCATGGCCTGAAGTTAAACGCCAAAAATGTATAGTCATACCCTGGGAAAAACAAGGTAACCCCAAGCTACCATATAGGTGGCAATCCACTAAGCACAGAAGAGGTTATCAGGGACCTGGGGACCCAGGTTGACAGTGGCCTTTCTTTGACACTCACATTGCTAAAGTGGTTAGAAAGACCTTCTACATTGCCCACCTGATCATGAAGGGATTCACATCCAGATCTAGTGAGGTCATTGTTCCCCTGTACTCTTCACTTATCAGACCAATGATCGAGTACAATGCCCCATTCGGGATGTATCTCACCCGACATCTGCAGCAATTGGAGAGACCCCAAAAGTTCCTCACCAAAAGGATAAAGGGACTCCAAAATCTGTCATATGCTGCCAGATTGAAGAAACTCCAGCTCTACTCAGTCGCATACCGTCTGCTCAGAGGTGACATGTGCCTGACATACAAGGCCATGTCCAACCCGGAATTAATGGACATGCTCCACCTCAAAAAATCCAAATCCACAAAAACCACTAGAGCAAGCGACTTAAACCTTAGCACGGATATAAATAGGACGTGCTGGAGGGATAGATTTATCACTCAGAGACTCCCTATGCTGTGGAATAAAATCCCGGTCCATGTGAGGCAGAGCACCTCACTGACTCTGTTCAAGAGAAATCTAGATCTGTGGATGGGAGATCGTAGGTTTACCCCGGGAATCATCTCTGTGTCACTGCTGGACAGAGGCACAACAAACTAATGGGCACAGTATTTTTTCATATAAGGGGTGGCGTAAGCCACAAAAATTTGGGCTAGGCTTATAAATGCCTTAGGGCAGATAGCCTAGTATAAACCTATGAACCTATGAACCTATGATTAATCTATAGTCACTAGATGTTTTAGGCTGAGGAATTATAGGAATGCATACGATAAGTGCCTTTTTTAATTTTGGGAAATTATGTTAGGGGTAAGTGATAAATTAAAGGTATGTGCTAAGTATTTAGAGTCATAGACAGGACCTGTACATGCCTAATGAATATAGTAACTATGCCAGTGGTAAGTGATAACTTAAAAGATATATGCCTTCGTTTTAGAAATATAGGCAGCCGCAACAGTCAGACTTTTGGAATGTAAGTAGTGAAATTTAGGATTGCATTTGTAGCAAATAAAAGAAAGCATTTTTTAACTTACTAGTAAAAAAAGGTCCTGAAAGTAAAAGGAGGGTAGAAAATTATTTTGTTAAAAGGACCAGTGCATTAACCTCTATGTTATTAGGGAAATGAGTGGAGTTAATAGAGAAAGTAGAAACTATTTTGAATTGTATAGCATCAACCATGTTGAGAGAGGAGGAATAGATTGGGCTGTGAGAAAGATCTTATTAAAAACATGAGATTTTTACAGTATGCCTAAACTTTTTGGGTTAACAAGATGGGCCATTTGAACATTTTTAAAGTATAGTGCACTTATATTGTTTCTTTTTTTTTTTAATTCTTGTACTATGCCACCATTCTTTGCAGTGTTGAAGTTTAGCTGTGTAAGTTCCATCCTTTTTCCAGTCTTTGCATGCATTATTTTTAATTTTAATGGCAGTTCTTAAGGCATCAGTTATTCACTGAGTAGTTGTACTTGAGTGTACTTTTGCTTTTCTGAATAAATTTATTTTTGGATTTCATTTATTATGTTATAGACAGTAGTGAAGGCAGAGCTGGGACTGGTGCATTGGTATACTGCAGTCTGTTAGTAGACTGGAGCCACAGAAGGAGCAGACTGTCAATGTTAATATGGACAGAGAATGAGATGGAGTAAATGGCCACTTAAGTCATTTGGAAGGACACTCATGCAGATGTGCTTATTGGGACTGTCTGTGACAATCAGGTGAAGAACTGTTGACTGAATGTTTAATTCTCATGCTTGTACTTACTGGTTATGGCAGGTTGTGATTATTGAATAATGCTATTAAAAGTGATCAAAGAAAGCAGTTCCATCTAAGTTTCTTATAACGTCAAATGGTTTATTTGTTGATATCTGTAAAGCTAACTATTTGTAATACAACATATTAAAATATGTGAGAAGAGGCATGAATAGGTATGTAAACTGGCAATAAATATTTGAATATGATCTTTAAGAAGCTCTTTAATTAATGTCTGGTTTTGGCTGTTCTTGGTGTTATTGTTGTTTTTAGCAATCATGATGAGGGAGAAAAAGGCATCTTTTTTGCCATAGTTAGGACTTCTCCTTCTGACCAGTTATTAGTAAAAGTGTCATACGATGAAAAAAATTAAGATGGAGCCAAAAATGTTTCTTAAACCAGGACTTGGAGACACAGATTATTTTTTTGATTGTACTGGGGATTCCAAGCTTCTAGGTATGACCATTTGTTATTAATGCTTCCTAGGTACAGCGAGGCAAGAGATAAATATTTAAGGTTGATGGAGAAGTCTGCTGTTGATGGACTGAGATGGATATCTCCTGATGTAAGCACTGAAGGTGGAATAAGAATATTCAGTTGTTGAGATTTCCAGGGGGTTTTAGGTAGGTGCTCTTATTTAGTATTTAACAGAACAGTAGAATAGGTGGACTTGCATTAAAAGATTGAATGGTCAGAACATCGAATCCCAGTTCATCGAGATCAGAGCATTGAAGAATATAATTGTCAAAAGCCGTCTTTTTCAAATCTCACCTTTTTGAATCACAATAGTTGGCCAACAGCTGACACATTAACATCTTGCATGTTACTTTTGGCATGTATAACATGATGTTGATAAGCATTTGCATACATTCTGACTTACATGCAGATTTCTGAGATGTTGGCCAAATATTACTATTAGATGGGGCGAGATTCAAACAAGTCAGCTTTCAGCAATTGTATTCTTCGATGCTCTGGTCTGGATGAACTGGGATTCGATGTTGTGGCTGTTCAATCTTTTAATATAGATCCAAATAGGCCACTAGCCTAGTGGAATTAACCAAGTCAACAAAAGATGAAAAAGAAAGGAGACATGGTAATAGGGCTGTTTGCAAGTCATCCACCACTCAGGAATTGTACTGAGGGAAGCAGAAGAAGAAGAAGAAGAGTTGTTAATGATAAGGGTCTATATCACATTATCGAAGTTTAAAAGTTTGAATATCTAAAGGTCGAACTTTAATTTTCCATTGATTTATAAGTATTTTTTTTTGGCTACTTATTTCCGACTGCTTTTTTCTCCCGAAAAGTGAGTTTCTATAACTAAATAAGCTCTGCAAAGTTGATTTACTGCATTGCTGTTTGTTTTCCTGAATGTTTTGCACTTTTAAAGTTTGTTTTTGCTTAAATTAACTGGTAGGCTACACACTCAAGTGCGCTAGCCAATTTAAAGCATTTAATGTTGTTACTGTATCTATTTTCTGCTACTTTGTAAAAAAAAAAAAAAAAAAAAAAAAAACATATCCTTGTTTCCTGCCTTTACTGAACTAGAATAGTCCAGTCTTCAGGTATTGCTGATCTCTGGGCTGTGTCATAGTTCCTGTGTTGCCCATATCCTTGTTTGGATAGGAAGAAGCTTCTCTGTTCACCAGTGGGAGTGGGGAGCTCTGAGTAGCCTACCTGTCCCTAAAGGAGTGGTTCCAGCCCAGTAACTTGTAGCTTATTGGCCGTTTTGGGCCATTTCCTAGCTCTTTCTAACCCCCTGCTATAAAGCCCGCTTTAGCATGCTTTTTCACTTGTAATTGACTCACCACAGCTCCTTGTGATGTCCTGCAGAGTTCTACAAGCAGCAGCAAGTGGAAGAGTGACTTTCGATTGATTTATAAGTATTTTTTTGGCTACTTATTTCTGACTGCTTTTTCTCACCGAAAAGCAAGTTTCTATAACTAAATAAGCTCTGCAAAGTTGATTTACTGCATTAGTGTTTGTTTTCCTGAACTTTTTGCACTTTTAAAGTTTGTTTTTGCTTAAATTAACTGGTAGGCTACACACTCAAGTGCGCTAGCCGATTTAAAGCATTTACTGTTGTTACTGTATCTATTTTCTGCTACTTTGTAAGAAAAAAAAAAAAAAAAACATATCCTTTTTTCCCGCCTTTACTGAACTACAATAGTCCAGTCTTCAGGTATTGCTGATCTCTGGGCTGTATCATAGTTCGTGTGTTGCCCATATCCTTGTTTGGATAGGAGGAAGCTTCTTTGTTCACCAGTGGGAGTGGGGAGCTCTGAGCAGCCTATCTGTCCCTAAAGGACTGGTTCCAGCCCAGTAACTTGTAGCTTATTGGCCGTTTTGGGCCATTTCATAGCTCTTTCAAACCACCTGCTATAAAGCCCGCTTTAGCATGCTTTTTTGCTTGTAATTGGCTCAGCACAGCTCCTCGTGGTGTCCTGCAGAGTTCTACAAGAAGCAGTGAGTGGAAGAGTGCCTTTCCATTGATTTATAAGTATTGTTTGGCTACTTATTTCTGACTGCTTTTTCTCGCCGAAAAGCGAGTTTCTATAACTAAATAATCTCTGCAAAGTTGATTTACTGCATTACTGTTTGTTTTCCTGAAGTTTTTTGCACTTTTAAAGTTTGTTTTTGCTTAAATTAACTGGTAGGCTACACACTCGAGTGCACTATCCGATTTAAAGCATTTATTGTTGTTACTGTATCTATTTTCTGCTACTTTGTATGAAAAAATATATATATATATATATATATATATATCCTTGTTTCCCACCTTTACTGAACTAGAATAGTCCAGTCTTCAGGTATTGCTGATCTCTGGGCTGTGTCATAGTTCCTGTGTTTCCCTTATCCTTGTTTGGATAGGAGGAGGCTTCTTTGTTCACCAGTGGGAGTTGCAAGCTCTGAGCAGCCTATCTGTCCCTAAAGGAGTGTTCCCAGCCCAGTAACTTGTAGCTTATTGGATGTTTTGGGCCATTTCCTAGTTATTTCTAACCCCCTTTTATAAAGTCTGCTTTAGCACGCTTTTTCACTTATAATTGACTCAGCACAGCTCCTTGTGGTGTCCTGCAGAGTTCTACAAGGAGCAGTGAGTGGAAGAGTAACTTTCCATTGATTTATAGGTATTTTTTGGCTACTTATTTCCAACAGCTTTTTCTCACCGAAAAGCGAGTTTCTGTAACTAAATAAGCTCTGCAGAGTTGATTTACTGCATTACTGTTTGTTTTCCTGAACTTTTTTGCACTTTGAAAGTTTGTTTTTGCTTAAATTAACTGGTAGGCTACACACTCAAGTGTGCTACCCGATTTAAAGCATTTACTGTTGTTACTGTATCGATTTTCTGCTACTTTGTAAGAAAAAAAAAATCCTTGTTCCCGCCTTTACTGAACTAGAATAGTCCAGTCTTCAGGTTTTGCTGATCTCTGGGCTGTGTCATAGTTCCTGTGTTGCCCATATCCTTGTTTGGATAGGAGGAAGCTTCTTTGTTCACCAGTGGGAGTGGGGAGCTCTGAGCAGCCTATCTGTCCCTAAAGGAGTGGTTCCAGCCCAGTAACTTGTAGCTTATTGGACGTTTTGGGCCATTTCCTAGCTCTTTCTAACCCCCTGCTACAAAGCCCGCTTTAGCGTGCTTTTTTGCTTGTAATTGACTCAGCAAAGCTCCTCGTGGTGTCCTGCAGAGTTCTACAAGCAGCAGCGAGTGGAAGAGTGACTTTCCATTGATTTATAAGTATTTTTTTGGCTACTTATTTCTGACTGCTCTTTCTCACCGAAAAGTGAGTTTTTATAACTAAATAAGCTCTGCAAAGTTGATTTACTGCATTACTATTTGTTTTCCTGAACTTTTTTGCACTTTGAAAGTTTGTTTTTGCTTAAATTAACTGGTAGGCTACACAATCAAGTGCGCTAGCCGATTTAAAGCATTTGCTGTTGTTACTGTATCTATTTTCTGCTACTTTGTAAGAAAAAAAAATATATCCTTGTTTCCCGCCTTTACTGAACTAGAATAGTCCAGTCTTCAGGTATTGCTGATCTCTGGGCTGTGTCATAGTTCCTGTGTTGCCCATATTCTTGTTTGGATAGGAGGAAGCTTCTTTGTTCACCAGTGGGAGTGGGGTGCTCTGAGCAGCCTATCTGTTCCTAAAGGACTGGTTTCTGCCCAGTAAGTTTTAGCTTATTGGTCGTTTTGGGCCATTTCATAGCTCTTTCTAACCCCCCTGCTATAAAGCCCGCTTTAGCACGCTTTTTCGCTTATAATTGACTCAGCACAGCTCCTCGTGGTGTCCTGCAGAGTTCTACAAGAAGCAGTGAGTGGAAAAGTGCCTTTCCATTGATTTATAAGTATTTTTTGGCTACTTATTTCCGACTGCTTTTTCTCACCGAAAAGCGAGTTTCTATAACTAAATAAGCTCTGCAAAGTTGATTTACTGCATTACTGATTGTTTTCCTGAACTTTTTTGCACTTTTAAAGTTTGTTTTTGCTTAAATTAACTGGTAGGCTACACACTCAAGTGCGCTAGCCGATTTAAAGCATTTACTGTTGTTACTGTATCTATTTTCTGCTACTTTGTATGAAAAAAATATATATATATCCTTGTTTCCCACCTTTACTGAACTAGAATAGTCCAGTCTTCAGGTATTGCTGATCTCTGGGCTGTGTCATAGTTCCTGTGTTGCCCATTTCCTTGTTTGGATAGGAGGAGGCTTCTTTGTTCACCAGTGGGAGTTGCAAGCTCTGAGCAGCCTATCTGTCCCTAAAGGAGTGTTTCCAGCCCAGTAACTTGCAGCTTATTGGCTGTTTTGGGCCATTTCCTAGTTCTTTCTAACCCCCTTCTATAAAGTCTGCTTTAGCGCGCTTTTTCACTTATAATTGACTCAGCACAGCTCCTTGTGGTGTCCTGCAGAGTTCTACAAGCAGTAGTGAGTGGAAGAGTAACTTTCCATTGATTTATAGGTATTTTTTGGCTACTTATTTCCGACTGCTTTTTCTCACTGAAAAGCGAGTTTCTGTAACAAAATAAGCTCTGCAAAGTTGATTTACTGCATTACTGTTTGTTTTCCTGAACTTTTTTGCACTTTGAAAGTTTGTTTTTGCTTAAATTAACTGTTAGGCTACACACTCAAGTGTGCTACCCGATTTAAAGCATTTACTGTTGCTACTGTATCAATTTTCTGCTACTTTGTAAGAAAAAAAAATATATCCTTGTTTCCCGCCTTTACTGAACTAGAATAGTCCAGTCTTCAGGTATTGCTGATCTCCGGGCTGTGTCATAGTTCCTGTGTTGCCCATATCCTTGTTTGGATAGGAGGAAGCTTCTTTGTTCACCAGTGGGAGTGGGGAGCTCTGAGCAGCCTATCTGTCCCTAAAGGACCGGTTCCAGCCCAGTAACTTGTAGCTTATTGGATGTTTTGGGCCATTTCCTAGCTCTTTCTAACCCCCTGCTATAAAGCCCACTGTAGCACGCTTTTTTGCTTGTAATTGACTCAGCAAAGCTCCTCGTGGTGTCCTGCAGAGTTCTACAAGCAGCAGCAAGTGGAAGAGTGACTTTCAATTGATTTATAAGTATTTTTTTGGCTACTTATTTCTGACTGCATTTTATCAATGAAAAGTGAGTTTCTATAACTAAATAAGCTCTGCAAAGTTGATTTAATGCATTAATATTTGTTTTCCTGAACTTTTTTGCACTTTGAAAGTTTGTTTTTGCTTAAATTAACTGGTAAGCTACACACTCAAGTGTGCTAGCTGATTTAAAGCATTTACTGCTGTTACTGTATCTATTTTCTGCTACTTTGTAAGAAAAAAAATATATATATATCCTTGTTTCCCGCCTTTACTGAACTAGAATAGTCCAGTCTTCAGGTATTGCTGATCTCTGGGCTGTGTCATAGTTCCTGTGTTGCCCATATCCTTGTTTGGATAGGAGGAAGCTTCTTTGTTCACCAGTGGGAGTGGGAGCTCTGAGCAGCCTATCTGTCCCTAAAGGAGTGGTTCCAGCCAAGTAACTTGTAGCTTATTGGCCGTTTTGGGCCATTTCCTAGCTCTTTCTAACCCCCTGCTATAAAGCCCGCTTTAGCGCACTTTTTCACTTGTAATTGACTCAGCACAGCTCCTCGTGTTGTCCTGCAGAGTTCAACAACCAGCAGCGAGTGGAAGAGTGACTTTCCACTGAATTATAAGTATTTTTTGGCTACTTATATCCGACTGCTTTTTCTCACCGAAAAGCGAGTTTCTATAACTAAATAAGTTCTGCAAAGTTAATTTACTGCATTACTGTTTGTTTTCCTGAACTTTTTTGCACTTTTAAAGTTTGTTTTTGCTTAAATTAACTGGTAGGCTACACACTCATGCTAGCTGATTTAAAGTATTTACTGTTGTTACTGTATCGATTTTCTGCTACTTTGTAAGAAAAAAAAATAAAATAAAAATATCCTTGTTTCCCACCTTTACTGAACTAGAATAGTCCAGTCTTCAGGTATTGCTGATCTCTGGGCTGTGTCATAGTTCCTGTGTTGCCCATATCCTTGTTTGGATTGGAGGAAGCTTCTTTGTTCACCAGTGGGAGTGGGGAGCTATGAGCAGCCTATCTGTCCCTAAAGGACCGGTTCCAGCCGAGTAACTTGTAGCTTATTGGCTGTTTTGGGCCATTTCATAGCTCTTTCTAACCCCCTTCTATAAAGTCTGCTTTAGCGTGCTTTTTCACTTGTAATTGACTCAGCACAGCTCCTCGTGGTGTCCTGCAGAGTTCTACAAGCAGCAGCGAGTGGAAGAGTGACTTTCCATTGTTTTATAAGTATTTTTTTGGCTACTTATTTCTGACTACTTTTTCTCACCGAAAAGTGAGGTTCTATAACTAAATAAGCTCTGCAAATTTGATTTACTGCATTTCTGTTTGTTTTCCTGAACTTTTTTGCACTTTGAAAGTTTGTTTTTGCTTAAATTAACTGGTTGGCTACACACTCGTGCTAGCCGATTTAAAGCATTTACTGTTGTTACTGTATCGATTTTCTGCTACTTTGTAAGAAAAAAAAAATATATCCTTGTTTCCCGCCTTTACTGAACTAGAATAGTCCAGTCTTCAGGTATTGCTGATCTCTGGGCTGTGTCATAGTTCCTGTGTTGCCCATATCCTTGTTTGGATAGGAGGAAGCTTCTTTGTTCACCAGTGGGAGTGGGGAGATCTGAGCAGCCTATCTGTCCCTAAAGGAGTGGTTCCAGCCCAGTAACTTGAAGCTTATTAGACGTTTTGGGCCATTTCCTAGCTCTTTCTAACCCCCTGCTATAAAGCCCACTTTAGTATGCTTTTTTGCTTGTAATTGACTCAGCAAAGCTCCTCGTGGTGTCCTGCAGAGTTCTACAAGCAGCAGCGAGTGGAAGAGTGACTTTCCATTGATTTATAAGTATTTTTTTGGCTACTTATTTCTGACTGCTTTTTATCACCGAAAAGTGAGTTTCTATAACTAAATAAGCTCTGCAAAGTTGATTTACTGCATTATTATTTGTTTTCCTGAACTTTTTTGCACTTTGAAAGTTTGTTTTTGCTTAAATTAACTGGTAGGCTACACACTCGTGCTAGCCGATTTAAAGCATTTACTGTTGTTACTGTATCGAATTTCTGCTACTTTGTAAGAAAAAAAAAATATCCTTGTTTCCCGCCTTTACTGAACTAGAATATTCCAGTCTTCAGGTATTGCTGATCTCTGGGCTGTGTCATAGTTCCTGTGTTGCCCATATCCTTGTTTGGATATGAGGATGCTTCTCTGTTCACCAGTGGGAGTGGGGAGCTCTGAGCAGCCTACCTGTCCCTAAAGGAGTGGTTCTAGCCCAGTAACTTGTAGCTTATTGGCCATTTTGGGCCATTTCCTAGCTCTTTCTAAGCCCCTGCTATAAAGCCCGCTTTAGCATGCTTTTTCGCTTGTAATTGACTCACCACAGCTCCTTGAGATGTCCTGCAGAGTTCAAAAAGCAGCAGCGAGTGGAAGAGTGACTTTCCATTGATTTATAAGTATTTTTTTGGCTACTTATTTCTGACTGCTTTTTCTCGCCGAAAAGCAAGTTTCTATAACTATATAAGCTCTGCAAAGTTGATTTACTGCATTACTGTTTATTTTCCTGAACTTTTTGCACTTTTAAAGTTTTTTTTGCTTAAATTATCTGGTAGGCTACACACTCAAGTGCGCTAGCCGATTTAAAGCATTTGCTGTTGTTATTGTATCTATTTTCAGCTACTTTGTAAGAAAAAAAAATATATCCTTGTTTCCCGCCTTTACTGAACTAAAATAGTCCAGTCTTCAGGTATTGCTGATCTCTGGGTTGTGTCATAGTTCCTGTGTTGCCCATATCCTTGTTTGGATAGGAGGAAGCTTCTTTGTTCACCAGTGGGAGTGGGGAGCTCTGAGCAGCCTATCTGTCCCTAAAGGACCGGTTCCAGCCCAGTAACTTGTAGCTTATTGGCCGTTTTGGGCCATTTCATAGCTCTTTCTATCCCCCTGCTATAAAGCCTACTTTAGCACGCTTTTTCGCTTGTAATTGACTCAGCACAGCACGTCGTGGTGTCCTGCAGAGTTCTACAAGCAGCAGCGAATGGAAGAGTGACTTTCCATTTATTTATAAGTATTTTTTGGCTACTTATTTCCGACTGCTTTTTCTCGCCGAAAAGCAGTTTCTATAACTAAATACGCTCTGCAAAGTTGATTTACTGCATTACTGTTTGTTTTCCTGAACTTTTTTGCACTTTTAATGTTTGTTTTTGCTTAACTTAAATGGTAGGCTACACACTCAAGTGTGCTAGCTGATTTAAAGCATTTACTGTTGTTACTATATCTATTTTCTGCTACTTTGTAAGTAAAAAAGAAATATCCTTGTTTCCCACCTTTACTGAACTAGAATAGTCCAGTCTTCAGGTTTTGCTGATCTCTGGGCTGTGTCATAGTTCCTGTGTTGCCCATATCCTTGTTTGGATAGGAGGAAGCTTTTTTGTTCACCAGTGGCAGTGGGGAGCTCTGAGCAGCCTATCTGTCCCTAAAGGAGTGGTTCCAGCCAAGTAACTTGTAGCTTATTGGCCTTTTTGGGCTATTTCCTTCTTTCTAACCCCCTGCTATAAAGCCCGCTTTAGCATGCTTTTTCACTTGTAATTGACTCAGCACAGCTCCTCGTGGTGTCCTGCACAGTTCTACAAGCAGCAGCAAGTGGAAGAGTGAGTTTTCATTGATTTATAAGTACTTTTTGGCTACTTATTTCCGACTGCTTTTTCTCACCGAAAAGTGAGTTTCTATAACTAAATAAGCTCTGCAAAGTTGATTTACTGCATTACTATTTGTTTTCCTAAACATTTTTGCACTTTTAAAGTTTGCTTTTGCTTAAATTAACTGGTAGGCTACACACTCAAGTGCGCTAGCCAGTTTAAAGCATTTACTGTTGTTACTGTATCTATTTTCTGCTACTTTGTAAGCAAAAAAAAAAAAAAAACAAAAAACAAAAAAATATCCTTGTTTCCCGCCTTTACTGAACTAGAATAGTCCAGTCTTCAGGTATTGCTGATCTCTGGGCTGTGTCATAGTTCCTGTGTTGCCCATATCCTTGTTTGGATAGGAGGAAGCTTCTTTGTTCACCAGTGGGAGTGGGGAGCTCTGAGCAGCCTATCTGCCCCTAAAGGACTGGTTCCAGCCCAGTAACTTGTAACTTATTGGCCGTTTTGGGCCATTTCATAGCTCTTTCTAACCACCTGCTATAAAGCCTGCTTTAGCACGCTTTTTCACTTGTAATTGACTCAGCACAGCTCCTCGTAGTGTCCTGCAGAGTTCTACAAGCAGCAGCCAGTGGAAGAGTGACTTTCCGTTTATTTATAAGTATTTTTTGGCTACTTATTTCCGACTGCTTTTTCTCGCCGAAAAGCGAGTTTCTATAACTAAATAAGTTCTGCAAAGTTGATTTACTGCATTACTGTTTCTTTTCCTGAACATTTTTGCACTTTTAATGTTTGTTTTTGCTTAACTTAACTGGTAGGCTACACACTAAAGTGCGCTAGCTGATTTAAAGCATTTACTGTTGTTACTATATCTATTTTCTGCTACTTTGTAAGAAATAAAAAAATATATATATATCCTTGTTTCCCGCCTTTACTGAACTAGAATAGTCCAGTCTTCAGGTATTGCTGATCTCTGGGCTGTGTCATAGTTCCTGTGTTGCCCATATCTTTGTTTGGATAGGAGGAGGCTTCTTTGTTCACCAGTGGGAGTGGGGAGCTCTGAGCAGCCTATCTTTCCCTAAAGGAGTGGTTCCAGCCAAGTAACTTGTAGCTTATTGGCCGTTTTGGGCCATTTCCTAGCTCTTTCTAACCCCCTGCTATAAAGCCCGCTTTAGCGCACTTTTTCACTTGTAATTGACTCAGCACAGCTCCTCGTGGTGTCCTGCAGAGTTCTACAACCAGCAGCGAGTGGAAGAGTGACTTTCCATTTATTTATAAGTATTTTTTGGCTACTTATTTCCGACTGCTTTTTCTCGCCGAAAAGCAGTTTCTATAACTAAATAAGCTCTGCAAAGTTAATTTACTGCATTACTGTTTGTTTTCCTGAACTTTTTTGCACTTTTAAAGTTTGTTTTTGCTTAAATTAACTGGTAGGCTACTCACTCAAGTGTGCTAGCCGATTTAAAGCATTTACTGTTGTTACTGTATCTATTTTCTGCTACTTTGTAAGAAAAAAAATAAAATAAAAATATCCTTGTTTCCCACCTTTACTGAACTAGAATAGTCCAGTCTTCAGGTATTGCTGATCTCTGGACTGTGTCATAGTTCCTGTGTTGCCCATATTCTTGTTTGGATAGGAGGAAACTTCTTTGTTCACCAGTGGGAGTGCGGAGCTCTGAGCACCCTATCTGTCCCTAAAGGAGTGTTTCCAGCCCAGTAACTTGTAGCTTATTGGCTGTTTTGGGCCATTTCCTAGATCTTTCTAACCCCCTGCTGTAAAGCCCGCTTTAGCTCGCTTTTATGCTTGTAATTGACTCAGCAAAGCTCCTCGTGGTGTCCTGCAGAGTTCTACAAGCAGCAGCGAGTGGAAGAGTGACTTTCCATTGTTTTATAAGTATTTTTTTGGCTACTTATTTCTGACTACTTTTTCTCACCGAAAAGTGAGGTTCTATAACTAAATAAGCTCTGCAAATTTGATTTACTGCATTACTATTTGTTTTCCTGAACTTTTTTGCACTTTTAAAGTTTGGTTTTGCTTAAATTAACTGGTAGGCTACATACTCAAGTGTGCTAGCCGATTTAAAGCATTTACTGTTGTTACTGTATCTATTTTCTGCTACTTTGTAAGAAAGAAAAAAAAAGTAAATAAAAAATATCCTTGTTTCCTGTCTTTACTGAACTAGAATAGTCCAGTCTGCAGGTATTGCTGATCTCTGGGCTGTGTCATAGTTCCTGTGTTGACCATATCCTTGTTTGGATAGGAGGAAGCTTCTTTGTTCACCATTGGGAGTCGGGAGCTCTGAGCAGCCTATCTTTCCCTAAAGGAGTGGTTCCTGCCCAGTAACTTGTAGCTTATTGGCTGTTTGGGCCATTTCTTAGCTCTTTCTATTCCCCTGCTACAAAGCCCACTTTAGCACGCTTTTGCACGAATTTGCGCATAGCACAGCATTGGGCAGCACGGCTTAATCAGGTTTAAACTATTCCCGACTCCACAAAGTCTGCTCTTCATTTTTTCCCTTGGAACTGCTCTCACTCTCATTCTAAACATTCTATTCTCAATCTAAAAACCCCACACTTGCTCCTATAAGCATTTTGTATAAGTTAAGCACTTTTTAACTAAAAAAGCACTTCATCTTCCTAAAATCTCCTTGAGTACACTATCCCCTATAGGTCCTTTCTAATTCAGTTACATAGCAGTTCCTTATACTATTCTGGCATGTCGAAAGGTCAGTTGCTGGCTTCCTCTCCAGTTCAGATGGTGAATCTGAGAATCTTGAAGCAATGTTACAACTGCCTCATATACACAGACAACCCTCTCCTCCTCCCAACAAATACAAATATATGTGAGAGATGCAACCATATAGCCAAACTGGAGGCTGAGCTCTCTCAACTCAGTACTGGCATAACCAGTCAGGAAGAGAAGGTAACCACACACACCACAAATCCATTCTCACATAGACATACCACAGCTGCAAACCAAACACATAAACACACAAAAACATACTCAGAGACTCTTAATAAAAATCTGCCAAAGCAACAGAGACCTCCAAAGCAGATATCCAAGCAACCACTACCTCAAAACAAAACACATGCAACACATAGTTCACAAAGTCAGTGTGCCAGACAGTCGCAGCCCTTAAGGCTAAACAACATACCAGATACACTTGTAATAGGTGACTGTATAGTCAGACACACTGACGTCCCACTCACCAGGCTGAACAAGAAAAGGTCACAGTAAGCTGCCTGTCAGGTGCTAGAATCTGCCACATAACACAAGCACTCAGGTCACTCCAAAGCAGGTACAAATATGACACAGTCATTTTCCATGCTGGTGTGAATGACCTGTGACGTACCTCCCTGGACTACATGAAAAGAGACATAGAGGAGCTCTCTGATTATGTAGCCCAGGCCGGTATGACCCTGACTTTAAGCAGCATCTTACCCTCACCAGGAATGATGCCACAGTACAAAGACAAAATGATTAATTTTAACAATTGGCTTAAGTATTGGTGTCATTCAAAGGGGATCCAATGTCTGTCTGCTTGGGATGACATGTTCGACAAGCCACGCTGCTTCACAAGGGATGGCTTGCACCTGTCACCCCTGGGCTTTTGGATATTGGCAAAGGCTCTTGCCATCCCCATAGTGCCTTTTTTAGGCAAGGCTCAAAAGACAAACCCACCTCCCTAAAAAACACAAGTAGAAAGAAACTAAGGGTAATGCTGCTCAATGCCAGAATTCTAAACCTCAAGATGCATGCTCTCAAAGCCCTCCTCAGTATGGAAAACATCGATGTCTGTGCAGTGACAGAAACCTGGTTCAAGGCTCCCGAGAGCACCGCAGCACTTCCAGGTTATACCTCATATCATGCTTTTCGGCCACAGAACTTGGACTGAACCACAAAAGGAGGGGGAGTATCCATATTCATCAAGGATACCCACACCTCCAGGTTAGTGGCTATGCATGAAGCATCAGAGACCATCCATGTGCAACTAACAGTGGGCAAAACTGCCCTCCAGTTTGTAACATGCTACAGACCACCCTCTCAAACTCAGGAACCCCACTCGGCCTTCCTAAAGACACTGGAGAATATGAAGGTCTCTCCAAACACCATCATATGGGGGGACTTCAACTACCCAAACATAGACTGGGAGCATTACGCAAGCCCCAACACCCTAGCCCAAAGGTTCCTAGAATTCATAAACTCAAATGCTATGGAACAACTAGTCACCTCTCCCACAAGAGGGGAAAACATATTAGATCTGATCATCACAAACATGGGGACACAATGTTCCATACCAGAAGTATACCCCTCATTGGTACAATCGGACCATAAATTAATCTCCCTGGAAATCCACATTCCGCCCCCACCCCCAGCACAGAAGACCACAGTGAAGAACTTCTCAAAAGCTGACTTCACACTTCTTAAGACTGAAGTGGAATCCTTCAAGGCCCCCGGGCCAGTGGAAACCACAGCCTACTCTGCTGAATCCTTTATAAACGCATTCTATGGACACCTACAGGAATGCATGGATCATGCAATCCCAAATAAAACCAAGACCCATTCCCCCAAAGGCAGGCATCCTGTCTGGTGGATCCCAGCCATTAATAAGCTATACAACAGAAGGAGGAAGCTACTACATGATAGAGCAAAATCCCTAAAAGGGAAAGCATCTCTGATCAGTACTAGCAAAAAACTACGAACACTCATAAAATTATCCAAGATCAACTTTGAGAGAAAAATTGCACAAGACACTAAAGATAATCACAAGGCTTTCTTTAGTTATGTTAGAAACCTGGGTGGAAACTCCCAGATATGCTCAGAGTTAGTCCAAAATAACAAGAAATACACTGAACCCACAGACATTGCAAACATACTAGCAGACAGGTTCAGTGCAAATTTCTCCCCCCCTCGAAAGGACAAATATCTATCCCAGCAGAGTGTTGCCTCCCTGACATCTCAGATGCCCAGGTGAGAGCCGCCCTCTCCAAAGCTAAAAACACAGCATTAATGGGACCAGATGGTGTCCCGGGTTGCATGCTACATGAACTCCAAGAAGAGCTAAACCCACACATAAGGCTGCTGTTTAATCTCAGCCTTACTACAGGATATGTACCCAAAGAATGGCGTACAGCAACAGTGGTCCCACTCCACAAAGGAGGTGCTTCTACAGACCCTGTAAACTACCGCCCCATAAGCTTGACGAGCCTAGTCTGCAAAGCTATGGAGAGGATCATTATGGAACTCATAAACAAAGACATTGGATCCTACCCAAATGGGCTTTGTTAAGGGCAGATCCTGCCTCTTGAACCTGGTCGACTTCTTTGAAACAGTCACCAAGGCCATTGATGAGAGTAAGGTAGTTCACACAGCCTACCTTGACCTTGCAAAAGCCTTCGACACAATACCCCACTCGGGCATCATAGACAAGCTCTCCAGCTTTAATATAAACCCCTATGTCATAAGATGGGTTGCAAACTGGCTCAAGAACAAAACCCGCAAGGTCAGAATTGCTGGAGCCATGTCAGACTCTAATCCAGTCACAAGTGGCATCCTACAGGGCTCGGTCATGGGACCTCTCTTGTTCAGTATTTATTTTTCTGAGGTACAGGCTAACATGGGAGGATTGTGGCTGAAAAAAACGAAAAAGCCAGCAAGTGTTGGCAAAGGCCACATCCAAAAATGATTTATTACCATAGGGAAAATAAATTCCCCTATGTATGTAAAATTGTAACAAACAATTTACAAAACCTTCAGACCGGTTTCGGCTCCTAAGAGCCTTCTTCAATGATACAAAAAAGAAAAAAACTGGTCTGAAGGTTTTGTAAATTGTTTGTTACAATTTTACATACATAGGGGAATTTATTTTCCCTATGGTAATAAATCATTTTTGGATGTGGCATTTGCCAACACTTGCTGGCTTTTTCATTTTTTCAAGTTCCTTTTGGCCATGCATAGGTTCTACGGGCACCTGCTTGTGTTAGGATTGTGGCTGACCAAGTTTGCAGATGACTGCAAACTGGGCACCATAACTGATTCTCCAGCGGACACAAACATCCTTCAAAAGGATCTCATAGAAACGGAAAACTGGTGCCAGAGCCATGGCCTTAAACTAAATGCCAAAAAGTGTGTAGTCATACCCTTTGGGAAAAACAAATTACCACATAGGTGGTAATCCATTAAGTATGGAAGAAGTAATTAGGGACCTTGGGACCCAAGTTGACAGTAACCTCTCGTTTGACACTCACATTGCCAAAGTAGTTAGAAAGACCTTCTATATTGCCCACCTTATCATGAAGGGATTCACATCTAGATTGGGAGAGGTCATTGTGCCTCTTTACTCTTCCCTCATCAAGCTCATAATTGAGTACAATGCCCCATTTGGGATGTACCTTACCCGACACCTGCAGAAATTGGAAAGACCCCAAAAGTACCTCACCAAAAGGATCAAGGGACTCAAACATATGCCATATGCTGCCTGGCTAAAGAAACTCCAGCTCTACTCAGTAGCATACCGCCTACTCAGAGGCGATCTATGCCTGACGTACAAGGCCATGTCCAACCCGGAATTAATGGACATGCTCCACCTCAGAAAATCCAAATCCACCAGAGCTACGTGAGCGAGAGATTTGACCCTCAGCACAGAAATAAATAGGACATGCTGGAGGGACAGATTCATAACCCAGAGGCTCCCTTCAATCTGGAATAAAATCCCAGTCCATGTTAGGCAGAGCCCCTCACTGACTCTCTTGATGAGTGGATGGGAGATCATAGGTTTATCCCGGGGGTCACTTCTGTGTCACTGCTAGACAGAGATACAGTAAACTAAACCTTAAAATGGGCACAGTATACTCATTCTAAGAGGTGGCGAAAGCCAAACACACTCTGGCTAGGCTTATAAATGCCCTAGGGCAGATAGCCTAGTATGAACCTATGAACCTATAATGATCGAACTTTTAAAACTTTGAATATGAATAAAAAACATTTTTTGAAACAAATTAAGAAAAAAAAGTGTGCCCCCCCCCCACTACTTAAATATACCAACTCAGAGATCGCACTTTAGTTCACTGCAGTGCGGAAACGGAAGATTTCCATTTTCTAGACAGTAGCACGATCTTGGAGTTGGTATATCTAAAAAGCCTTTTTTTTTTCCTTGTTTTGTTTCAAAAAAGTTTTTTTTTTTTTTGCCATATTCGATGTTTTAACAGTTTGATCATTAAAGTTCGACCTTTAGTGATTTGAACTTTTTAAATTTCGATAATGTGATATAGACCCAATGATAATGTATACATTAATAGAAAAAACAAAATATAGGATCTACAGCAAGTAGAAGAGTGAGCATTATATATAAAAGGTAGGGAGACATTTTAAAGGGACAGAATTCACTTGAATCAGAAAGGATTGATCCTTTAAGGAAGACATTGAAATATCAAGCGTATAAATGAAACAACGAGGGAGACAATGCCTTCTCTTACTCTGCATTAGTCTGGCTGCACATACACTGCAGACAGAAGCAGAAAAAAAAATAAATTGAAAGAGTAAACTACTGGTAGTCTAAGTGAGCATAAAACACACTGCCATAGAGAGTGTAAAAAAAAAAAAAAAAACAAGAATAGATATACTACTTAAAAAGTTGAAAATCAGGGCATCAGTTCACCCTCATACAGGAAATAGCACTGCACAAAGTAGTATGAAACATACTTAAGAGATGATAATGACAGGACAACTTTTGAACAGCCAAAGTATGAAAAACTAAGCAATCTGAACTAAAAAAACAAGTCAACATAATTCCATTAACTGTGCAATTTTGGACACAGGCAAAAATGTGTGATTTATTAATTTCACATTACTGCATATACCTGTACTAAATGAAGAGTCTTATGGAGTGTGAATGCATAATATATTATAATTTGATACTTACATATTATCGCAACCAGATTTCAGTAATCGCAGAAATCATTATGTTTCTGTGAAATGAGGTCTGCTA
Organism: Protopterus annectens; assembly: GCF_019279795.1. NCBI lineage: Eukaryota > Metazoa > Chordata > Ceratodontiformes > Protopteridae > Protopterus > Protopterus annectens. Next base: position 1,016,605,323 of record NC_056735.1, read on the forward strand.
ACCTAATAAGGGGTATATAAGGTCTTCAGAACTATTCTCTACAATTGTTTTTTACATGTGAAAAAGAATAACATGAGAATTCATCTTCCAGGGTAATGGCATTGCCAGCCTTATAAGAAGGACTGCTGCTTCCCAGTCGTCATTCCTGTTCGAACTCATGCAACTCACCACCTTCCCAAAAAGTCAACCAGCCGATTTGAAATCTATTTACCTGTACACATTTCAATGGGTGATTGCTACATTTGGGAGATCTGTGCGTGAATCATTCAGCATGTACAGCACCTCTTGGTAGTACTGTAACTGGCTGCTGCAAGTACACAACGTTAGGTGAACAGGACTATCCGTCTGAAGAGGGATAACCGTTTAACATTGAGGACTCCCACTGGGGAGAAAGGCATCAGTCTCTGAGGAATCAGTGTCCCCTTCCTCAGTATTTGTTGCAAGCACCTTTGGTGTGCATGGTTACTGACCCTGAGCTGCCAGACAGAATATTCCTGAGGAACTTCCCTTTGCTGAGGTTGTAATCAGCAAAGCAGGATTTGTGATGCAGTGTGGCATGATGGAGTTCACCAAAAAAATGACATACACTACCCACAAGTACAAAATTTGAACTTTTTTCCTCTCCCTGCCTCAAACTCTAGGGGACACATAACTACTTACTTACATACACACCCCTTTGAAGCTTAAGAAACCTCTTTTCTGAGAAACACAGCGAAGTATGTGACTTCTGAAATCTAGTTGCGATAATGCATAAGTACTTATAATTCTTATATTTTCTTCATAAACACACTATCTCTTACTGCAGAACCTAATATTATATTGTCATGAAATTTCTCTGCTTCCCTAGTGTACATCAGCCTACAGCCTTGGACAGGCAGATCAGTGACCTTTTATGAAGGATAGCCAACAGCTCATTCAGCACAGATGAGATATTCATTTCTGTACTTGATTTATGGAAGTGTGTGTGTGAATGTGTGCGCGCACATATGTGTGTGTGTGTGTGTGTGTGTGTGTGTGTGTGTGTGTGTGTGTGTGTGTGTGTGTGTGTGTGTGTGTGTGTGGGTGTGTGTGTGTGTGTAGAGTTCTTCCAAGAGACAGGGATCTATTGATCAGACTTGAGGGTATGCCTAGAGAAAATCCAGCAGCGGGTGCATGCACAAGTCCACAGGTCAATGTGGGATCACATATTCCTTACAAAAATATAATGAATACAATGTTATAAGAGTCAGTCATATATATCTTTAGATATATAAATATGTATCTAGCTATCTATATTTATATACATAGATATATATAACAGTGCACAAACCATCAAAATACTACAGAGAAAAATATATAACTCTACAACAAACTCTCCAGCACCATATATATGATATATATATATATATATATATATATATATATATATATATATATATATATATATATATATATATATATATAATATCTCCAATGAAATCAATAAAAGATCGACCAATATATGTATAATGAATAAATTTAATGCAAATTTATGGTAGTGGAAAAGACACAAACCGACTTCACCTCATGGCGTTCTCAGTGTATGAGAACATGTACCATGTTGTCAAACCTGTGCCATGAAAATGCCTGTTTAAAGAAATAAGTTCAAGAAGTAAAATGTTACACCTATGAAAGTGAACAGACTCTGCACACAACACAAACCTTCTTAATGCAAGTATAGATGATGCAGATCTAAGCATGGAACATAACTATATATTATTACTATACTTTAATAACAGATATTTTTTTAGCACTCTTCAAGAAAAATCTTGATGATTGGATGGGAAATATGAAATTCATCCCGGGGATCACCTCTGTGGCTCTGCCCGACCGTGGCACAGGAAAATAATTTTCTTGGGTGACAAAAGCAAGGGTACCTTTTTGGCTGGGCTTGTATAGGCTTACCTATGAACCTATGAGGATAATGAAATTCTTGCACATTCTCATGGTACGTTTATTACAGATATAAAGAACTTAATTTCCTGACTTAAGTTTCAGTCAGAATATTGAGTGTTTTTTTTTTTTTTTTACAATGCTATTTTAATTTAAGGATTTATTTTGGAGTTTTAAAACATCACAGTTATGGCAAAAAGCAAACTTGATATATTTTTTTTTTTTGTGAATCAAAATGGAATGAAGTACTTGTCGACTGTGAGAGGAGTTGGAAATTATACATTTGATTTACGGTAATGCACTTTTATCTAAGGTTTTCTACTAAGAAAGGGCAATACTGACTACAAGCCTGAGTTCATCTCTATGTACACATATATTCTTTTCCAAACTTACATTGTTTTCTTTTTTATTGATGTTTATTCTAAAACAAATTGAGATAAAAGATTATTTCGTTGGAGCATAGAACGTTCTTGCATACTTAGTGTTTCTTTTTGTTTGACACAAAGACACTAATTGCTTGGTAAGTACACTTGTTTTGTTTTTTTTTTGTTGTTTTTGTTTTATATATATATATATATATATATATATATATATATATATATATATATATATATAAAATTGCATTATTTTCATCTATTTTATACTTGTTTTATTGTAATGTTTTTTGAAGTTTTTTTTTTTTTTTTGGGTTTATAACTTCTGTGTTATAGCAGAAATCACAGTTTATACCACACACAAGGCAAGGTTGGAGCTGTAGTTCACCAACAGTTTATTACACCACAAAATAAAAGAAACATAAGCACTTTCATTATATAAAATACATAACTTCATCAGATAAAATCCAACATTCAAATAGGCCCATATATATAACTTGTATTATTACATGACAAACACCAATTAATGAATTAAAGCAACGATGTATAAAAATGTATACAAACAGTTAAAACACATTTAACCATTAGTAGATTCCCCAGGAAAAAAAAAAAAATATATATATATATATATATATATATATATATATATATATATATATATATATATATATATTCATGAAAATAATACATAAATATGAATGTGAAAAAGCACAGATTCTAAAACCCAACTAAGAATGCAAATATGTGTGTATAAGTCCATTAACACATATTTATGTGTATAAATCTATGCTATCTCAGTTCTGCCTTCATTTTTACCAAATGAATGCCCCAGTTATTCCAACTATATTTGGGCTCCCTAAACTGCACAAACAAATTATAGATCCACCATTCTGCCCCATTGTAGATGCCCGTAATTCTATTACCTCCCCTATTGCTAAATTTGCTAAATTGCTAAATTCCTAGATACCAAATTTAAATTATTAAAAACTGAGAAACATCTCTGTGTCAACTCTTGGGACTTTCTTGCTAAATGTAATGAGGTACAGTTTAACAAATAGTTTTTCTTTTTTACTGTGGATGTAAAAGATTTATTTATTGTAGTACCTCATGAGGTCGGCTTAGACTGGTTTGGTGAATTTTTATTTAGAAGAGGGATTGACCAAAATTCCATTAACACATATGTTAAAATGATGGAAATGGTCTTAAGGAATAATTACATTTATTTTGATGAGCAGTTGTTTTGTCAGCAGACCGGGGTTGCAATGGGAGTGGCTTGTGGACCCCTTTATGTAAACATGGTTATGTGTGAGTGAGAGCGGAGATTTCTCTTTGAACACTCAGGGTTCCAAAATTTTGTATTCTATACCTGAGATACCTGGATGACCTGTTTTTTCATTTGGAATGGGAACAGAGAAAGTATTGGCATTTTCTTAGATTATATTAATAATACAACCAACTTTCTACATTTCTCTCATAACATTGGTGAGGAGAGTATTAGCTGTCTTGATGCCAAACTAGAGAAGGATGTGATAAAAGTGAGATTTGTTTCTACCATATATAGGAAGCCTACCTGTTCTAATGCCTTCCTTCATTTTGATAGTAATCACCCATTGTCCCAAAAGAAAGCGGTTGTTAAGGGATAATTTGTCAGGGCTGCAAGGATGGTGTCGGATTTTGATTTATTTTCATCTGAGTGTGCCCTTTTATAGGTTCATAGGTTCATAGGTTCATACTTGGCTATCTGCCCTGGGGCAATTATAAGCCTAGCCTGATTCTGTATGACTTACGCCACCCCTTGATTTGAGTATACTGTGCCCTTTTTAAGGTTTAGTTTACTGTGCCTCTGTCTGATAGTGACACGGGAGTAATCCCTGGGACAAACCTATGATCCCCCATCCACCTATCGAGATTCTTCTTGAAGAGATTCAGTGAGGTGCTCTGCCTCACATGAACTGGAATTCTATTCCAGAGCGAAGGGAGCCTCTGGGTTATGAACCTGTCCCTCCAGCAAGTTCTATTTATTTCTGTGCTGAGGTTCAAGTCCCTCGAGCATGTGGCTCTAAGGGATTTAGATTTACTGAGGTGGAGCATGTCCATTAATTCTGGATTTGACATAGCTTTGTATGTCAGGCACAGATCACCTCGAAGTAGGCGGTATGCAACTGAGTAGAGCTAGAGTTTTTTTAACCGAGCAGCATATGGCATCTGTTTGAGACCCTTGATCCTCTTGTTGAGATACTTTTGGGGTCTCTCTAATTGCTGCAGGTGTCAGGTAAGGTACATCCCAAAAGGGGCATTGTATTCTATGATGGGCCTGATGAGGGATGAATAAAGGGGCACGATTACCTCTCTTGATCTAGATGTGAAACCCTTCATGATGAGGTGGGCTATGTAGAAGGTCTTTCTAACCACTTTGGCAATGTGGTTTTCAAAGGAGAGATTGCTATCAACTTGGGTCCCCAGGTCCCTAATAACTTTCTCTGTACTTAATGGGTTTCTGCCTATGTGGTAATTTGTGGGCACATTGTTTTTGCCAAAGGGTATGACTATACATTTTGTGGCATTTAGCTTTAAACCATGGTGCTGGCACCAGTTATGTCTCTGTGAGACCTTTTGGAAGGATGTTTGTGTCAGCTGGAGAGTCAATTATGGCGCCCAGTTTGCAGTCGTCTGCAAACTTGGTGAGAGCCATAGTCCTTCCATGTTTGCCTGTACCTCGGAAAAGTATATACCGAACAAGAGTGGTCCCAGGACAGAACCCTGTGGGATGCCACTTGTGACCGGTTTCGGGTCTGACATGGCTCCAGCAACTCTCACTCTGTGGGTTCTGTCTTTGAGCCAGTTTGTGACCCATCTTGTAACATAGGGGTTTATATTTAAGCTGGATAGCTAATCTATGATGCCCGAGTGGGGTATTGTGTCAAATGCCTTTGCAAGGTCCAGATAGGCTGTGTGGACTGCTTTCCCTTCATCTATGGCTTTGGTGACTTTTTCGAAGAAGTCAACCAGGTTCAAAAGGCAGGATCTGCCCTTGACAAAGCCGAACTGGGTAGGATCTAGTGTCTGTAGGTCCCCAATGTCTTTGTTTATGAGCTCCATGATGATCCTCTCCATAGCCTTGCAGACTTAGCTAGTCAGGCTTATGGGGCGATAGTTTCCAGGGTCCGTAGAGGCTCCACCTTTGTGGAGTGGGACCACTGTTGCTGTACGCCATTCTGTGGGCACATATCCTGTAGTGAGGCTGAGATTGTATAGCTGTTTTATTTGAGGGATTAGTTCCTCTTGGAGTTCATGTAGGATGCAACCTGGGATGCCATCTGGTCCTATGGAGGCAGTGTTTTTTGCTTTGGAGAGGGCAGCCTTCACCTGAGCATCAGAGATGTTTGGGAGGCAGCCCTTTTCCGGGATAGATACTTGCTCTTTTGGGGGGAGGGGGAGAAGTTTGCACTGAACCTGTCTGCCAGGATATTGGCGATGTCTGTGGGTTCAGTGTATTTTTTGTCGTTTAGAATAAACTCAGAACAAGTCTGGTAGTTACATCCCAGGTTCCTAACATAACTGAAAAAAGCCTTATGATTGTCTTTGGTGTCCTGTGCAATTTTTCTCTCGAAGCTGGCCTTGGAGGATTTTATGAGGGATCGTAATTTTTTGCTAGTACTGATCAGAGATGCCTTCCCTATTAGGGATTTTGCTCTATCATGTAGTAGCTTCCTCCTTCTGTTGTACAGTTTATTTATGGCAGGGGTCCACCAGACTGGATGCCTTCCTTTGGATGATTGGGTCTTGGTTTTGTTTGGGATAGCATGATCCATGCATTCCTGGAGATGTCCGTAGAATGCGTTTATATAGGATTCTGCAGTTTGGGCCATAGTTTCCACTGGCCCTGGGGCCTTGAAGGATTCCACTTCAGTTTTGAGAAGTGAGAAGTTCGCTTTTGAGAAGTTTTTTACTATGGTTTTCTGGGCTGGGGTCGGGATGTGGACATCCAGTGAAATTAATTTATGGTCTGATCTTACCAATGAGGGATATCCTTCTGGTGTGGAGCATAGAGTCCCCATGTTGGTAATGATCAGGTCTAGTATGTTGTCCCCTCTTGTGGGAGTGGTGACTAGTTGTTCCATAGCATCTGAGTTTATAATTTCCAGGAACCTTTGGGCTAAGGTGCTGGGGCTTGAGTAGTGCTCCCAGTCAATGTTTGGGTAGTTGAAGTCACCCAATATAATGGTGTTCAGAGAGATCTTCATGTTCTCCAGTGTTTTCAGGAAAGCCAAGTGGGATTCCTGACTTTGAGAGGGTGGTCTGTAGGATGCTATAAACTGAAAAGCAGTCTTGCCCACTGTTAGTTGCACATAGATGGTCTCCGACTGCGATATCAGGCAATGCCACTAACCTGGAGGTGTGGATATCCTTGATAAATATGGAAACTCCCCTCCTTTTGTGGTTCGGTCCGGGTTTTGGGGCGAAAAGCATGATATGAGGTATAGCCTGGTAGTGCTGGGGTGCTCTCTGGAGCCTTGAACCAGGTTTCTGTCACTGCACAGATATCGATGTTCTCCATACTGAGGAGAGCTTCGAGTGCATGCATCTTGAGGTTAAGACTTCTGGCATTAAGCAGCATTACCCTTAGTTTCTTGTTCCTTGTGCTGTCTATGGGGGTGGGTTTGACTTTTGAGCCTTGCCTAAAAAGGCACTATGGGGTGGCAAGAGCCTTTGCCAATATCCGAAAGCCCAGTGGTGACAGGTGCAAGCCGTCCCTAGCAAAGCAACGTGGCTTGTCGAGCATGTCATCCCAGGCTGACAGACACTGGATCCCCTTTGAATGACACCAAAATTTTAGCCAATTGCTAAAATCGATCATTTTGTCTTTGTACTGTGGCATCATTCTAGGTGAGGGTAAGATGCTGCTCAAGGTCAGGGTCATACCAGCCTGGGCTACATGATCAGAGAGCTCCTCTATGTCTCTTTTCATGTAGTCCTGGGAGGTATGTCTCAGGTCATTCACACCAGCATGTACAATGACTGAGTCATATTTGTATTTGCTTTGGAGTGACCTGAGTGCTTGCGTTATGTGGCGGATCCTAGCACCTGACAGGCAGCTCACCATGACCTTCTCTTTATTCAGCCTGGTGAGCGGTACATCAGTGTGTCTGACAATAGAGCCACCTATTACAAGAGTATCAGGTGTGTTATTCAGCCTTAAGGGCTGTGGCTGCTTGGCACACTGACTTTGTGGACTATGTGTTGTGCTTGTTTTGTTTTGAGGTAGTGTTTGCTTGGATGTCTGCTTTGGAGGTCTCTGTTGCTTAGGTAGATTTTTATTTAGAGCCTCCGAGTATGTTTTTGTGTATTTATGTGTTTGGTTCACTGATATGGTGGGACTATGTGATACTGGAATTGTGTTGTGTGAGGTTACCTTCTCCTCCTGACTGGTTACACCAGTTTTGAGATGAGAGAGCTCAGCCTCCAGTTGGCTAAATAGTTGCATCTCTCAGAGAGAGTATGTTTATTAAGAGGGACTACCACATGGGCTTTGTGCAAGATATTGAAAGAGAAGTAATGGACAAGAGAAGATCTGGGTTCTATTCCCCCATTCTTAATGAAAATGGTCATGACTATAATGTAAGTACATGTAATTCAACTATTCTAGTAAATAGGGGGAGTACAGTTACTACTATTGATACCAATTTCAAATTGTCCTTTATAACCATATTCTCTGTGGACTTTAAATCGATCCAGGAGATTCTAGCAAAAAATTAGAAGGTTTTGTTGAGAGATGGGGAGACTAGATCTAGAATTAGTAACAAACCAGTTATAGTATGGAAAAGAGGTTTGAACATCAAAAACTTGGTAGAAAAAGTTGGTAAACAACATGATGATTTAAAAATAGGTGCATGTATCCATGTGGGAGATGCCATCACTGTAAATACATCAATGTGGGTGAGCTTTTTGCTATCAGTGGGTTTAATTTTAGAGTGAAGGGGCATTACAATTGTAATAGTTCTGGAGTTGTATATGGGGCATTGTGCCAGGCTTGTCCGGCTTTTTATATTGGCAAGACTGAGTGGATGTTTAAGCAGCATATTTATGAGCACAATTACGATATATGGGGAAAAACTACCAATGCCCTATATAGACATATTCTGGAATTCCCTGAACATCACTTTAAGTTCATTATAATTGAATAAGTGCAAAAGAATACAAGAGGTGGTCACTGGCAATTGTTCTTGGAGAACCATGAGCTGTATTGGATTTTGTGCCTGGATGGAGTGGGGTTCGCAGGTTTAAATGAAATTGCATCTATATGATGTCTGTTAAAAATGAAGGCAGAACTGAGATAGCATAAATTTATACACATAAATATGTATTAATGTTCTTATACACACGTTTACATTCCTAGTTGGTTTTAAAATATGTGCTTTTTCACATTCATGTTTATGCATTATTTTCATAAATATATATATATTTTTTTTCTGGAGACTCTACTAATGGTTATATGTGTTTATAACTGTTTTTATACATTTTTATACATTGTTGCTTTAATTCATTAATTGGTGTTTGTCATGTGATAATGCAAGTCATATATATGGGCCTATTTGAATGTTGGCTTTTATCTGATGAAGTTATGTATTTTATATAACGAATGCGCTTATGTTTCTTTTATTTTGTGGTGTAATAAACTGTTGGTGAACTACAGCTCCAACCTTGCCTTGTGTGTGGTTAAAACAGTTGTGCTTTTCTGCAGAAATCACAGTTTATGTTTTAAACTGTGAATCCTAACAGATTGTGAATTATTTATGGAGATAGAAACTGAACCTATAGTTAACTGTAAAGAAAATCAGTACAAGGTTTTCTTCACAACCAATTCAAGGTTTTTGTGAAAGTGGTTTCCGGGGAGGAATGTGTTGAAGCTCACGCATCTTCTAAAAAGAAAGTGTGCAGTAGAATTTTCCTTGGGACATGCATTTACAACACAGCAGGCATATTGTATGGTCCCATACACAGTATAATTTTATTTTGCAGCATACCCTGCAATGTTTAGCAAGAGAACTGTTGTCCACTGACATTTGGTAGTAATCTGAACCAGAGAATCCATGATCTTCCTTTCTACAGAACTAAAAAAGAGAGAAATGAGTGTTATCCCACAAAGTCTCAGAAAAACCCACAGAAAAACCCAGTATGCAACCTATACTTGGTCCAAAACAAACCAGAAAGGCTTTAATAAAGAATGTTTCAATAAAAGTTATTTCATTTTTAACTCAGCTGTGGGTTACCTTCTATTTTCTCTTTTATTATTTTGTAGCACACATTTTACAGTTATATTTTACATTTTGATTATTATTGAGTGAACTAAGTGCATAACATAATTTAGGAAGTGAACATCACACCCTCCACACTGCAAAGTTTCTTCTTGGTTTGCTTTCTCCAGAACTAACTTTCAGCCATACAACCTATCCTGCTCCACCATATATATAAAAATAATGTACATATACATACATACGTGTGTGTGTGTGTGTGTGTATATTTATATATATATATATATATATATATATATATATATATATATATATATATACATTCATGTTCATACAAGCTTAGCTATGAATCAGAATAGCTTCCTTCCCTCTTGCCCTAGTTGTCAATGGCCTTAAGCTTTCTATTGATCATATCATAACAATGCCAAACTAACTTTTAAATAATGCACTTCTCTAACAATTAAAAAATACTCAGCAAATACATTGCTTGTCAAGGTTCTCTTTCATAATGAAACCCAACACTCAGTTATTCTACAACTTGATTCTAAGATTCCTAGTAACATTTACCTAAGTCAGCCAACGTAGTAACCAAATATTTTCTCTGTAGAACCTCAGAGTCAGGTATTATTTTGACTACATCCAAATCAATCAAATCAGAAATTTCCATATAATCCTCATCCTAATTTGTTTCTTTATCTCTCTCTGGGGGACGTGTGCTGTAGTTGAAGAACCATACTGGACAGTACTGAGGTTAGACATTAATATGTCTAGTTAATTTACATCCTTTTGAAGTTGAGTTATATTGTTGTTATTTATAATTTCATTGTACAGAATTAACTGGAAAGACATTGGTTTACCTTAGCTATTGCGCTCTATAAAGCTGATGCTTGGCTCTGATGAGCCTTTATGAAAGAAAGTAGGTCTTTATCTATCACTATCTCAAACTACCTAGATTTATCTTCTTCATTTAAGGCACCAATGAATAAATATTCCTCTATCTAATGTAACTGCTCTTCCTCACAATTATGCAAATCCTCTTGAACCTCCATACCTGAGGGAACTGTGTTTTAAATCACCTTTTCAATGGCTAGTGCAGGATCTTTAATTTGTCTGCACTTTAATTATTTGTGAAGCAGGTCTTTTACCTGTAGTTTCTTGACTGGCTAAGATTGATTGCCTCCCTTGCAGCATTCTCTGCAGAATCCAATGATTGTTCATTTCCTTCAGTTGGCAACCCTTCAAAAAACAAGCAAGCCTCCTCAGCAGTACAGCTCAACTTGTCTCACAACTCCTCCAGCAATAAGATGGTCCAACATACACACACACACACACACACACACACACACATATATATATATATATATATATATATATATATATATATAGATATAGATATAGATATAGATATGGATATATAGATATATATGTGTGTGTGTGTGTGTGTGTGTGTGTGTGTGTGTGTGTGTGTGTGTGTGTGTGTGTGTGTGTGTTTGTGCGTGTGTGCATATGTGCATGCACATGTATATTTAATTTGTTATTAATATGGAATTTAGCATAGGAGCTTTGTTATAACTATTTAAACTGTAGATGTTTTTGTTTTATTTTTAAAGCTTGCAAAATGATTATTCCTAAAATGTTTTATAATACTTTGGAACTTTTCTCCCCGTGCATCCACTGAAAATGGACTTCCATCAAGTTGGACTTTCCGAGTAGTAAAATGTCAATAAATAAATAAATAAATAAACTTCCAAGTAAAAAACATAGTTGTGTTCAAATTAACATATAAAAGCCCATCTGCTGACATGAACAGCATTAATTTAATAAATAATATCTCTATGATTAAGAAGCAATTTCTTTTTTTATCCATATAACTATAAATTTGCTTTCCTTGTGAATACACAAACGTATGCATTATGATTCTTGACTCAGTTTCCACAAATAGTAAAACAACAGTAGTGGTACAATTCATAAAAACAATAATTAAATCTGTCCTAATTTATTTAATTAAAAACTACCCCACTGGGCTGACAAACATTTAACTAGAAAAGAACAAAAACTACTGAGCAAAAAGGGGTACTTGCAACCTGAGCCCTAGTCCTTTCAAAGTTAAAGCTCTGGAGGAAATAAAATCCCACCTCTAGGAAAGAACCAATCAGGCAGCACCAAATAACTTGCATGATGCCACACTAATAGCAGTCTTTAAACCATATTGGCTAAAATTCTGGCAAAAAAAAAAAAAAAAAAAAAAAAAACATTGGTTAATTATTGACATTTAAAACAAAACAAAAAAATCAATAAATACCACCTAATGTCAGGAAGCCAAATGACTGCTTAGATTGTGTAAATGCTCCCTTAAATGCAAAGAAATAAACTAAAAAAAGGGATAAGTAAGGAGCAAAAACATTACAACTCCAAATATGAAATATTATCTTATTGAAATTCTACAGCTAAATACAAAATAACAGAAAACCAAGGCACCCCCTGACCATAACAGCACTCCAGCAAATTGCAATATCAGTTTAGACAAGCATGTGCATTAATCTCCATACCTTTCTTTCTTTTTTGCTTTGAAGAAGGAAGTAGTTATGGCAAGCAACTTGTAGTAGTGGGAACATGAATATCAAAGAGTATGGTCAAGAGTTAAATGCTGACAGAGATACAAAGTACTGAAATGTGTAAAACTCTAGAGGACTGATTGGTAAAGTGGGTAAGGAGGAGTTGCCTTGTTAATCCTCATAATCAAGTTGCAAAAAGGAAGTGGTTCAGGGTTCACATCAATACTTATATAAAGAATTGAATTCTAGAATTACTGTTGAGAGTTGAAACTGCATTCTTTGCAAGAAACTTTGTAAACCAATTGATATTCATAATACAGTAAAAACTATACATATAATAATAATTCATGTTCAAAGGTAACCAATAACACAAAACTGTGATTTTAAAAGAGTAAAATTCTCAGGTAAAAAAAAGAAAGGAAGTCTGCATTTTAATGGAAGGAGTACTAGAGAGCACAATGGATTAAACAGATGAAGAAGAGGAAGGGTAGATTTTAGAGTTAAGGAGGTGAGTGTGGAGATTTTTCATGAAACTGTTTTGAGTTTGAAGTTCTCTGAGGGCCATCTGGTTCCATAGTTTGGCCACATGGAACAAGCACAAGGCTTTAACATATGCATTTAAGGTAATTTCTTGGTAAGCAAGGTAGCTGTCTTTACAGCAGTACCACTTCATTGGTGAAATTATGGAAAGGATGTGTTGGTGGTTGATGCAGAAAAGATTGTGCTACATTCATTAGGCTGTATTGAAGACAGTTGATAGATGCATATATAATTTTGATGTGAATTCCCTACTGAAGTCTTTCCCTGTGATAGTTGATGCAGTATTATTTCTAAAACCATTCAACAATTGCCACCCATCATATACTCTGCAGAAAAAAAAACTAAAAGTATAGTAGTATTTTTCAGTATTGCATGTCTTGTGTAATCTCATGGAGACAGAGAAGCCACTTAGCTTTTATATAATAATGTTAGAATTGCTTAAGGGGGTGGCCGCAGTGGGGCAGTGGTTAGCATTGTCGCCTCAAAGCAACTGGTTTCCTGGTTCATTACTCAGCTGGGGTGCCTTCTGTGTGGAGTCTGCATGCCCTCCTTGCAGTCACATGGGTTTCTTCTAGGTCCTCCAATTTCCTCCCACATTCCAAAGACATGCAGTATATGGCTTGGACACTCTAAAATGGCTGTGAGTGAGTGGTACAGATGAACCACTGCAGCAGGATTAGCCACCCAGCAGTGTGAATCTTAGATTGAGATTTTTGTCACTTTTGAAGCAACACCCGACCCCATATGCAAAATGGGATAAAAGAGGATAAGGATGGATGGATGGATGGATGGATGGATGGATGGATGGATGGATGGATGGATGAATGGATGGGATGGATGGATGGATGGATGGACAGTTGCATAAGACTGAGGAAAGAAGAAAGTCCCATTATGGTGCAGTGGCCACACGCAAACACACAACCTGTTATGTCTAGGAAAACGTGTTTTATTATAGAACGAATGGTAATTCCTAATATCTTCAACAACTAGAACTTGATCAAGTAGCTGCCAATCTGCAATAGGCTAATCAGCATGAAGAAAATTGTTTATGAACAGTTCCAAACTGCCTTTCTGATGTTAGGCATGTAGTATGCCTTCAGCATACATTCCTAGGCCTATGTTTCTAAAAGAGCTATGCAGATCATGAATGTTGTTTTAAACTAGACCAGCATATGTAACAAATGTACTGTGTGGTTTAATCTTGATGACGGGCTGGCAGTGCTTCTATAACGCTTTGTGGTTTAGTCCATATAACTTAATGTAAAGTATAAATGTTGACATTATTTTCTATAGCAGCTTTTTTGAATATGTGAAGGGTGCATACCTCTCAACTGTACAGATTTTCACAGAATGTCCAGATTTTTGCCTCATATTTTTGGTCTGTTCCTCATAAAAATTGTGTTTTTTTTACAAATTACTGTGATCATCTAAGGATTAAAGTCACTAAATAATGACATGTATTTGAGGTTTAGACTTCATATCAATCAGAAAATGCATGCTAACACATATCTTGTTATTCTAGCGACTTTCTAAGTTTATAAGAGCAGCATTTACAACGTGTCCCTACTTTTGGGCCTTTGTCCCCCCATTATGTTGAGCTTTATCCAGATTTCTTGCACTAAGAGGATGAGAGATATGAAAGAGTGTCATCTGTGGCATACTGAAATATGACTCCTTGTTTGCCTTTTTATGATACAGTTCAAGTACTACCACTCACAGGATGGTACTACAAACATATTCCTGAAGGTTCTATTCCATCCTGGTCAAGAATACATATAAAGAAATGAGGAGTATTTATAAATGGAGCATTTAGGGGAGGTCATAGTCAATTGCCTGCAACAGCATGCACATATCTGTATTTCCATAGAGTGCCAAAATCCTTTCTTTTGGAATCTTCTTTACCAGCAAATGTCCACAGCTTCAATGCAATAACTTGCCTTTAAATCATTTCACTGGGAATTTAGAACAAGATCTCTTCCAAATTAAAGAGCTGTTAAAATCTTACATATGTGTAAGACATGAAGTGATAAAGCCAAGTCAAATAAAAGCCTTTTTTTTAATTCTCAGTTTTGCTTTTTGAAATAATTTATAACTGCAGATAAATATATATCCAACAAAATTCCATAGTTAGGATTCAGAAAGGTTTATCAGTGAGGGTTAGTCTTAAAATGACTGTCTTCAACCTAGGGTAACCCTTCCTGCTTCTTAGATAGCTCTACCATAGAGGTCTCCTGCTAGTGAGCATCTCAGCATGTAGGGTGGTCTTCAAGGTAGGCCTGCATGATAACATGGCAATCCAGGAGAGCCTGTTAAATAGCTACTTGTTTTCTCCAGAAATGCCAGTGACTCCTGATTTACACTGCATTGTTATTCAGCGAATCAATAAACAACATTAATGTTTATTGTTGGAGGAAAGAGTGAACATGATCAGAAGACGGCTGTCACCTATTCACACCTACAAAAGTAGTTGTGGTACACGTAAGTTCAGCAAAGATGTGTGGGTATGGAGATATCTATATATAATCTATATATAAATCATATATATATATATATATATATATATATATATATATATATATCTGACTACTGCTTACTACTTCTGCCCAAAGCTGATTTTATTGCTGTTTTCTCCTCTACTGGTATCACTTTTTGTGTTTATTTTGTTGTCTCTTTCTTTTCCTCTCTTATATTAACCTATCTCACGTTTCTCTGACTCCAGCTCTTATCTCTTTATTTCCTCTAACTTCTTTACCTTGCCTACACAAATATTTTCTCCTTTTGTCTTTTCAGTTCAACCCATTGAAATACATTTCTAAGCCCACAGCCACTCAGAAGCATTTCTGCCTGCTCTGCTTCACCCTGCACTAACTGAAGTGCTGTGAAGCCGGAACTAATATTATCCAGCTAGGAAAATAAAATACTTGTCTAGCAGAAGAACAGCCACCATCTAGGTTATTCTCCTATATTTTTGTACACTGTTAAAAGAGTTTTGCACTATTGTACTGTAAGGCAAGAGGCTAACACACTATGGGACCATTCTACCCCCAATCTCACAGTTCACATCCAACTCAACAGATAGAGCCATCCAAGTAATTCTACCCCTTGGTCTGGCCAATATACTCCCACTTTATTTAGCTTCTCTGCACTTCTAGCTGACACTATTGGAATTTTGCTGACTCCAGTATATGAGGTATCTAGCATATTGACCTGGACTAGCTGCAAATAACTAATTGTTATTGTGCTTGCGATTAGCTCTGTGTAGTGGCTC
Organism: Protopterus annectens; assembly: GCF_019279795.1. Taxonomy (NCBI): domain Eukaryota; kingdom Metazoa; phylum Chordata; order Ceratodontiformes; family Protopteridae; genus Protopterus; species Protopterus annectens. The sequence goes on from NC_056735.1 coordinate 1,016,621,224, forward strand.
ATCCCGCTCCATTCACCCTTTGCTATGTTCGGGCTAACTCCACTCCCCTACCCTACCCCATTCCTACACACCCCCATTTCCACTAGATTTATACTTATCAGAGTCTGCCCACTTTCCAACAACCAGTCAGAGCCCACACTTTGACTAATTAGGCCTGCTTCACCACACCCACTAAGGTAACACCCCCTTGCCATTATCTACATTCATACACCTCTCTTCCCATTCCATAACATCATACCCTAATAAAATGTCCCTCCTTAGTAACAAACATCTAAACCAACCAGTCATGTATATCATCTGCGGATCACTGCTAGTACTTGTTTACTCCCTCACATCATACTACACACCATTACAAGGCAATAATTCCTCTCTCTGGCAACCTCCTCATTGGCCTACCAAAATAGTCCATTTCACATTCTCATATCTCCAAACCTCTTCTATACCAGCCACATAATAAAATCCTACTTCTAATTACATTATCCCACACCTAGCAAAAACAAGCTAAACTACTACACAAAGTTACCAAGTTAATCTTTCACCTTATCAAACAAACCACTCAGGGGACATATACCCCAATCCTGGTTCCAACCCCTTTGAAAATATAGTAAACAAATTCCACCACCATTGGTCTAGGCCTATTACACCAGAAACATAATACTCCCCTTCTCCTCCTTAATATAAATGCAAGAATTATTGGAAACAAAGTCCATGACCTGCATGCCCTACTATCCCACTATTCTCCTACAGACAATACTAACAAAAACTTGGCTCAAACCCAGCAATAATAGCAATGAAATTGTAGCTTCAGGATTCAGCATGCTATGTAAAGACATGGTATCCAAAAAGGGTAGAGGAGTAGCTATCTTATTCAAAGACCACCTATTGGTTGGCTTTTTACAATTAAGCATCCCCAAGTTTGGCAATGCAGAACTTGAAGATGCAGTCAACTCCTTCAACACCACTTTCTTTGATATACTAAACTGCCATGCACCCTCTAAAACAAACAGAGTAAAAGATAACTATGCACCCTGGCTTAATAAGGAATACAGATCCTTACTCAAGGCTAGAGATAAGGTGTGGGAACAGTTTCAGAAACACAAAACCCAAGCAACAAGACAAAGATTCTTAGAACTGTGAAATAAAGCTAAAAAATTAGCAAGATCTGACAAAAGCAACTACTACCACAATATCCAGAAAAAAATACCATAATAACTCTCAAAAATTCCAGGCCGTACCTCCAACAGCATAGCAACCCAGTTCAATAAATACGGAAAGTATCCAAACCCTTGTAATTCACATACTACCTCCAGCACCCCAACCCCACTCACAGCCCAACACAGCTCCAACTTCCAAAATTGCAACAACCTCTTTACATTACACTCAGTGTCTGTTCATACCACAAGAAAACTACTAAGAAAACTGAAAGCAACCACATTAGCCGCTAATAACCTCCCAGCAGAATTTCTGCAAATCGCAGAAGATGTTATAGCATATCCAGTCACCATACTCATAAACAGATCATTGTCAGATAACATAATTCAGATATTTGGAAAATCTCCTGCATTATACCTTTACATAAGGGAGGTAACTCAACAGAACTTACTGATTATAGGCCAATTGCCATCCTGTCCCCCTTATCTAAAATTCTAGAGAGAGATATATACACACCCAATTAATGGCCTATCTTCAAACACATAAACTATTATTAAACACTCAACACGGTTTCCACCCTTCTCACAGTACTACCATGGCCCTCATGTCCTTCACAAATACAGTGAACCACTAAAGACACAAGAGACTATTTGTATCCGCCACATTTTTTTATTTCTCTAAGGCCTTTGACATGGTCAATCACAACAAACTCATTAGCATCCTCTCCACCCTAAATCTCAGTAACTCCGCTATCACATGGTTCAAAAGTTACCTAGCAGGATAGCATTAGGCCATCCAATGGCAACAACTTTCCCCTCTTCTCCCCATTACCTTAGGTGTTCCACAAGGCTCCATCCTGGGACCTCTACTTTTCTCCCTCTTCACCAAGCAGCTCCACACTGCAACACTACACACCACTGTCTTACAACATGTTGATGACGCTACTGTAATCTGCTCAGTCTCCTCCCTACACAACCTCCATACCATAACCCAAGACTCCTTTCTATCCATTGAATCATGGCTTAACAACTCACAGCTCATACTAAACCCAACAAAACAAAGCTCTTTCTCTTCTCCCCAACAAAATCGACCTCTTTTTCCCAACCTTTCACTATCCTATCCAAAAATAAAACTACTGTCATCCCAACAACTCATACTAAACTGCTATGCACAGAAATCAACAGCAACTTGAAGTTTGATATAACCTATAGCACAAACCATTAAGAAGGTCCACAAGAAACTAGGTCTACTATACAGAAACAAACAATTCCTAACTAGACACACAAAGGCTACTATCGCTTGCATGCATCTCATATGTTCCCCCATATATGCCTCCCCAGTCCTAACCAACCTCCACAAACCTGAACTAACCAAACTAAAATCTTGTTATAGTAAAATTGCCAAGTTTGAAACTGATGCCTCATACAGGACACATTACTGTACTGCTCTTAAACAGCTAGAATGGCTAGAACTTCCTCAACGATTACACCTTAATCAGTTAACCTTTGCCAACAAAATACTGCATCAACCGGACAAAACCCCTGCCCTCCAAAAGCTACTACAACAATACATCCCTTCCAGACCCCTCCTTTCTAATAATAAATTGCTACTAGACACCACCAAGCAAATATGTAGAATCGCTCTTCTCAAACTACATTCCTAAAATATGGAACAAACTGCCTACCCAAATCACTTCCTGCTGCTTTATGACACAGTTTAAAAAACTCCTAAAATTACACCTGAAAGACACCTGGCTCTGTTCTTGTGACTGCTCTGGATAGACCTCTAAATGTTTAACTCTACCTCTCTAATAATTTTTTTTTAATTTTATTACTTTCCTAATACATCCTACTGAGGCATCTATCCTCACCTTACTCTCACTAGTCTCTCTTTTAAATGTACAATGAATGACTTATGTACTTATGTACATTCTCATGCTGTGATGTCTGTTGTACTCATTTATCTCAAATGTAATATAGTTATCATTCTGTAACTATTATGTTGACACTTTGAGATTGCTTGCAGGCAAGCCAATTTTTCTTTTAGCAGTGTGTGTAAGCTTTATATTTTTTGTAACTGTGTATAAGTCTTATTTTGCTTCTAACTCAAACTTGTACATTTTTCATAACTGGAACGTTTCTCCCTGGGCCTCCATTGAAAAAGGACCTTTGTCCAGTTGGACTTTCCTGGTAAACAAGTGTTAAATAAATAAAAATATATGTGTGTGTGTTTGTATAGGAGCATGAATTATGCTGTACATGAATGTATGCAAGGTATGGCTGTTGCTGTCCTCCAGCCATCTGGCATTAAGCCTGTCTGGAGGCTGATATTGGACAATCTCTGTAAGGGATTTAGTGTGTCATGTTTCAGAATGACCAGTAAGCAGCCTTGTTTGCTATCCATGCACAGAGAAATAGCAGTCTTTGCCTTAGATGACACCTTCAGGACTCTTTCTTGGGAGATTTATTAGGGGTGTAGATGCAGGTATGTGATTTGGAAATACGGGAGGGAGTGGAGATGAAGTTTAAACTAATTTTGTCAGCAGCTAGACAGGGTATATCCTGTGGTTCCAAGAATTTAATATCTTTTACTATTAACTCTGCCAATGCTGGGCATTGCTTTTGAGATTCCTAATATGGCTACAGAAGGCTTTGTGATTATATTTCTTCTGGGTGCCTATTTTACCTCATATCTGTCTTTGGTTGATTTCATCAGGGTTTGAAGTTCCTTGTTAAGTAGTGCAAGATCATTATTAGCATTTTGAGAGTTTAATTTATTTTTGCGCACAATGTGTTTTTTTCTTTCATTATAAAGCTTGTTTTAATTAGGGTTCTACCATAGGGGTTTATTTCTTTTTTTATTTATTTCTAAAAGTGACAGATGCATCCTTGCATCTATTTACATGTGGATTGAATTTGTCAGTAAAGGATTTCACATAAGCAGTGGACTCGTCAAGATGGAAAGGACTTTTGAATTAAGTTAAGTCATTACTCAGTTTTGGTAGACTAGCATTGGCATAATCTCTGAATAACAAGGTATTGGAAGGTGCTTCCAGCTTCAGTCCTAAGCTGAAAGTGACTGTGGTCTAGTTTGACCAGACAGGAAGTTACAATTGGTGGGGATCAAATCTGCTCCATATGGGTAAGGATCAAGTCCAAGATATTATTGGCCTTGGGTGGGATACAGAATAATGAGTCCTTAGGGTTGGTACTGATGAAGTCCAGAATTTTCTGAGCATACATGTTTGAGTGTGTGTTAAGTCTCTCTGTTAATGGACGGGTAGTTGATGTCTCCTAGGACAATGATGTTTGGCTTAATGCATACAGACTCCATACTGGTTAGTCAGGAAGTATGAAAACAGATGGACATAGAGGGGGCTCTATAGTTATTTATGATTTGATGTGGGGTTTTGTTAATAGTAAGTTCCAGATTGTTATCTTGCTTAAAGAGACTGGAGGTGAGATGTTATTTTCTTTATATGGGGGTACCATCGCCCTTAGTGGTTCTGGCAGATGTGGACAGCCTGAACATGTCATAAGCACTGAAACCCTGCAGTGATAGAGTGCTCTCAATGGTCTTTGAACCAGTCCACTATGGCAATGCATATATCAATGCTTTTCAAGTTGCACAATGCTTGTAGATAGTTGAGCTTTTTTGTTAAGGCTACCAAAACTGAGCAGCAATACCTTTAGGTTATCTGGATTTCATTTTATTATGTTGGAAACTTAAGGAGACTGACATTGCTTAAAAATTGTACTATGGGATGGAAAAGGATTTAACTATTATACAAAAGGCATGGTGGGATAGGTACAGGTAATCCTTGGCAAAGAATTTTTGAATGTCTACCATCTCCTCCTAAGATGATATATATTGTACCATCTTAAAAAACACCAGAAACTAAGTCAATTGTTGAAGACTTTTGTTTGTTTTTGACATCATTCACAGTGATGAAATGCTGCTCAAGGCTAGCTTCACACCTGCCTCAGACAAATATTCTGAGAGTTCCTTCATGTTTCTCTTCATATAGTCCCAGGAGGTATGTCTCATCTCCTTTGCACCCACTTGTACTATGAATGTGCCATATGTGTACTTGTGGTGCATATACTGGACTGCATGTGTAAAGCAAGCAATATGTTTTGGTTTTTCCCAGTTAGGGGTTGCCACAAAGAATCACCGGTCCACAGATTGATTGGTAGTAGAGTTTTTACAGTGTTGAGTTGCCAGTCCAGTGCCCGATCTTCACAGAAGGCACACATACACTCGCACCTACCTGCATGTCTTTAAAACTCACTCACCCACAGGGAGGACATGCAGACTCCACACAGAAGGTGCTCCAGCTGAGAACTGAACCGGAGAACCTCTTGCTGTGAGGTGACAACACTAACCTCTGCACCATCACAGCCTCAGTTGGAGTGCATGTGTAATGTTGCAAAACCTGGCAATTGATAGGCAACTCACCATGACCTTCTCCTTCCACAACCTATTGAGTGGTACATCAGCCAGCTATGATTAAAACATTGGAATGTGTGGAAGTTTGCCTTGTGGGCTTTTGTACTGAGTCAGTGTGACTACTAGAAGTATGTTTTATGGTGGTTGTTCCTGAGTTATATGTCTGTGAGCTTGCTAATGGTTCTTGTTTCTTAAGTTACATTTAGGAGGCCTTTGTGGTTTAGGTAGTTTATTTTAAGAGGCTCAGCCTATGTAGGTCTCTCTGTTTGGTCTGATCTGTGTGAGAATAGTTTAGTATGGTATTGTGTGGTTCTGAAAACATGCATGTTATTTATTGTGGCTTCATGTCAGAGCTTTGTTTCCAATAACATTATATAATGGCATCTCTCACACACTGTGCCAGTGTGTTTAGGTAGTACATACTGTCAGCAAACATGAGTCAATTGCTGCATTGCCCCAGGATATCTATTACAACAAAGCTGGCTACAGAAATGTTTGGAAGGTGTAAATCTATGATTGCCGGTATATACTTATGTGGGCTGAAGGAACAGAAGTACTTATGTGGTTTGCTGTTGATTACTGAAGATGCTATCAACACAGCTGCACACAGCTAGGAATCAATGATCATTTTACTCCTTCTCTCACTAGAAGCAATATCAGTGATCATAAGATTCTTCCTGAGAAGTGGTATTGACAAAGATGATGTGTTTGTTACACTTGTTATACTCTTCTCTATGTAGATACCAGACACAGAACCTTCACAACAGAAAGCCAAGCTGCATAAAGGCCCTAAAGAAATTGTCACTAATACTGTAACCAGACCACACTGTGAAGTCCCATGCACAATGCCCAGTCAGAAACCAGCAGGAGTCAATGTCCCTCTGCTCTTTCTGTTTCCAGGAGCAAAGCAGCAGCATTAATTCCAGGCTGGCTTCTAAGAAGCAATTTTCAGTATTTCAAGTGATTAGTAATCATTATGATGGTTAGGAAATAATGTACAGCTGCTCTTTCCCTCAACAGGAGCAAAACAGAACATCAATCTTAAACCAGTTCATAAGACGTAGCTCATTAGTTCCTAGGGTTTAGTAGTCTAGTCTCAGATGTTACATATTTTAATAGTAAGATGGAAAAGGAATTGATATTCTGAATATTGCAGTGTACAATAAGTGAGTACATAAAGTGAAACAAAAGGTAACTTAGGCTTTAACAGTCTCATAGGTTCATAGGTTCATAGGTTCATACTAGGCTATCTGCCCTAGGGCATTATTGGAATGAGCAGATAAGATTAGACTGGAAGGAGCTTCCAATTTCACAGTAGGAGTAAACGATTGTTTTACTGAATAACACTCAGTTGAGTCATGGTATCATTGACTCATTTCTGCAAAAAGTCATAATGTCGAATTGCAGTATACCCGAAATAAATGCCAAATTCAACATTCCCTACCATTCTGGACCTAGAAAGAAGCATTAACATGGGTCAAGAAGGGGGCGAGATTCATCAGTCAGAATTATCGGTGTTAAGCATTTTCATCACTTGGTTTTCGGACTTTGCGCAAGTTGGAGCCGGACGAGTGTGATTCAGTAAAATGATAGTATACCAGAGTAAACAGCTCAAAGGAAACAAAGCTGTAAAGGTCATCAGTGAATGAGCAGGTGGTTGCCAAAAAAAAAAATCCAGTGCAGTCCTTCACCAACAATAGTCTCATAATGCTTGCAGACTGCTAAGTATTGGTAGCTAAATAAAGAAATCTTGTTTCTCAGCTCCATATATGAACTAACTAGACTTAATTAATTTCCAATCAATGAAAGGAAAACATTTTTTTACTAATGGACCCTAGCCAGGAACTTTTAAAACTCCAAGAAAATATATTCAAGGTAAAACTAAATTTAAAATAATAATAATAATAAATAATAATAATAATAATAATAATAATAATAATAATGAGTTACAATAGTATTCAAACCTTAATTGAAGAAATACAATCGACACCTAAATAAGAAACTCTGTTTCTGAGCTGCTCCAATGAATTTGTTCAATTTATTTCTTTTTCAGTCAGTGAATGAAAATGATTTTTTTTCTAAATGACCCTAGCCAAGAATTTTTAAAACTCAAAAAAAGAGGGAAAAAAAAATAAAATGAAACAAACTGCAATATAATAAGAACAAGATAGAAATTACTCAAATTTAAATTAAAAAATCTAATGCAAATTCCAATATCCAATATAGCACTTGTTACAAACAAAAAAAGAAAATGAAGACTGACATTTTGACTAGATCCCATATACTATTTACAGTTCTTCACTAACTCGCTGACTTTTATTTTCAAGTCTTACATTTTGAATAAGAGCTTCATTTCTAGTCATTCCATGCAAAACTGCTATGCACTACCAATTTTAAGTCACAAGTCCAGGCTTTTATCCTTTATTTATTTAATAATTTATTAATTTCCTTATTAGTGTTAGACTTAGGTGAAGTCACTATATTTATTTAGCATGATATGTCCTTGACTGAAAAGGAACATATAAAAAAGTGGATATAGGTTTACAAAGATGTTTGCCTAAATAATTATATTTTAAGAACTCACAGCTGGAAACATTGTACCTGTGCTCATGCTAAAGAGAATGTCAATAAATTACTCTGAATTTTTTTTAATAATTCAACAAATCTCCAGTTTATAATATATTTTTCTGGATATCTTCAGCATTTTCATGATGAGGACTGCGGCGGGAGTGGAAGTGGGTTTACATCAAGGATCAGCTCTGAGCCCTTTCTTATTTGCAATGGTGATGGACAGGTTGACAGACGAGATCAGACAGGAGTCCCCATGGACTATGATGTTTGCAGTGGGTGGGAAGTGGGTTTACATCAAGGATCAGCTCTGAGCCCTTTCTTATTTGCAATGGTGATGGACAGGTTGACAGACGAGATCAGACAGGGGTCCCCGTGGACTATGATGTTTGCAGATGACATTGTGATCTGTAGTGAGAGTAGGAAACAGGTGGAGGAGACCCTGGAGAGATGGAGATATGCTCTAGAGAGAAGAGGAATGAAGGTCAGCAGGATTAAGACAGAATATATGTGTGTGAATGAGAGGGAGGATAGAGGAATGGTGAGGATGCAAGGAGTAGAGGTGGTGAAGGTGGATGAGTTTAAATACTTGGGATCAATAGTTCAGAGTAATGGTGAGTGTGATAGAGAGGTGAAGAAGAGTGTACAGGCAGGATGGAATGGGTGGATAAGAGTGTCAGGAGTGATTTGTGACAGACGAGTACCAGTAACAGTGAAAGAGAAGGTCTACAACAGGGTAGTGAGACCAGCTATGTTATATGGGTTGGAGACAGTGGCATTGACAAAAAGGCAGAAGTTAGAGCTGGATGTGGCAGAGTTAAAGATGTTAAGATTTGCACTGGGTGTGACGAGGGTGGGCAGGATTAGGAATAAGTATATTAGACGGTCAGCCCAGGTTGGAAGGTTTGGAGACAAAGCCAGAGAGACAAGATTACATTGGTTTGGACATGTGCTGAGGAGGAATGTTTAGTATACTGGGAAAAAGACGCTAAGGATGAAGCTACCAGGTAACAGGAAAAGAGGATAAGGTTTATGGATGTGGTGAGAGAGGACATGTAGGTGTTTGTTGTGACAGAGCAAGATGCAGAGGACAGGAAGAAATGGAAACAGATGATCTTCTGTGGTGACACCTAACAGGAACAGCCGAAAGATGATGATGATCTTCAACATTTTCTGGCATTTATTTATTGCAATCTGATCATTTTGCAATCATAACTATAGATCATTATGTGTATTTTTCCTATTCAGCCACTGTAGCTGGATAGCACATGTATATAAGCACTGAGCACGTGCAAGAACAGTGCCATTTTGTACAATCATTCAGAGTGAATGCAGTTATGTATGGAGATGCACATTCAAGTGTGCTTGAAGTAACGTGTGAATCATTTAGCTTAAATACTTGTTCTAATTACAGTTCCTGACATGTTTATGTGCAATAAATATCTTGAACCCATACATCGCTTCATCATATTTTTTGAATGCACGAGACAAGCGACATGGTGCCAGAATGGGATATGAAGTTGAAGCAACACACAAGCAATGAGGCACATGGTTAGAAGTGGAGAAATATACCAATGTGAACTCACAAACAGGCCAGAGGTTATTCAAAGGTACTTAAATTCATTTAAATGATGTTTCAGTCACCTCACATTGGATAAAGCATTCAGACATTGGAAATAATTACTGAGATACATGAAATGTACAAAATTGTGACATATTGATAGAAATACTCAAAATAAATGTAAGAGTGTTAGAAATAACTTCTGAAATTTTTAAAATGTATGAAAGAGCTAAAAAGACCACATTTTTTTGCAATATAGTACTTTTTTTTCATTAACTAAAGCTAATCAAAGTGTCCAAAGTTTCTGGAATGTTTGTAGGGTTTGCAGTCTCAAAATGAAGCTTTTTCAAAGAGATTGTTGTGCATTTGTGCATACGTTTAAGTACCTGGTCTATGTATATGTTTAAACATATTTTGTTCATATGGCAGAGAGATTTCACAAACCTGGAATGCTGGTGTTTGATAACAATATTACTGAGAATTGGAGAGTGTTTGAACAAGAATATAATATTTTCATAGAGGCTGCTTTTTCTGATAAAGCCACACGTACAAAGGCATTCATACTTCTTAATTTAGTTGACTCAGAAGCCATTGGGGGGGACAGTCATTTGTGTATGCCCCTGCCATGTATACAGGGGAGATGTGAACTGCCATACTGTGATACAGGCTGAAACACAAGAAGACCCTGAGTGCTTAAAACTTAAATTTAGAGAAATGTGTAACCCTCAAACAAATATTACAATTGAAAGGCACATATCTTACTCAAGAAATCAAAAGCCTGGTGAAGCTATAGCAGCATACATTTACTGACTTTAGAAATAATGCAGAAACATGCAGATTTGGTGATTTGTGAGATGAGTTGATAAAGGACAGACTTGTGTGTGGTGTTAATAATGATGCAGTAAGAAAGATTTTGCTTCAAGATAGTGATTTAACTTTGAGCAAAGCCATAGAGATTTGTCAAATATATGACCTTACAGAAAAGCACACAAATATGCTTATGAATGAAAAAAACATGTGTACAATGTCTACTAGTGTGAATGTTGGTAGTGTGTGACACAAAGCCAAGATAAATAAAAGATATAAGCCAAAGAATCTGATAGCAGCCAATTTTAACCATAAGTCAAATAGGGCATCTACAGGTAATTTTATTGTCACATGTAATTGTGGAGGTAACCATGAGCCGGAATGAGAAAAGTGCTTAGCTTTTGGTCAGCAATGTCACAACTGTAAAAAGTGGAATCATTTCAAAAGGCGTTGTAAGTCTAAACTGGCACATACTTTTAATAAGAGAGAGAGCATTCAAATAGGCCAGTAGATCAGTTAGAAAGCTGCGAGCCAACTTTCCATGTTGATGGTGTATCTCTGATTGATGAAATGATTAATACATAAACTATCAGCCATCTGGTAATCTGGCAGCAAAGGGGAATTTTTTTTGTACTGTTCAGATTAATGGAAAACCCGTAGAGCTTTAAGTAGACATTGGGTACAAGTGCAATGTTATATCAGCACAAATATTTGCCAAGGTAAAAGCTGGTGAGAAACTTGATTCAGCAAAGTGCAAAGTGTGCAAAACTTGTTACTTATGGTGGAGAAGAGATACCGACTGATGGCACAGTAGTTCTCACATGCCATTCTGCTGGGAACAGCTATGACTTGCAGTTTTACATAGTCAAAAGACACATGCATTCATTGTTAGGCCTTAGAGATTGTTTGAAAATAAGACTGATTTTATTTAACAAAGAAGTTCACAATATAAGTCTGAACAACCACGACAGTTTTACACAGAATATTTTTGTTGAATATGCTGGTATTTTTAAAGATGAGCTTGACAAGCTACCAGTTAGATTTTCTATGAGGTTAAACCATAAAGTAAGCCCAGTTGTCAGACATGTAAGGAAAGTTCCAGTAGTAATGCAAAGCAAAGTAAAAACAGCACTAAACAGAATGGTAAGTTTAGGTGTGATAACTCCAGTAAAAGAACCAACTGAATGGGTATCCTCCATGCTGGTAACTCATAAAAAAGCTCAAGTGATATTTGAATATGTATTGATGTGAGAGATTAAACAAAGTACTTAAATGTCCTCATCATCCGATGCACATGATAAAAGTAGCCGCTCTCATGCCAAATGCTACTATTTTTTTAGTCTTAGATACAAAAAGCTTGTTTAGGCAAATTTCGCTGGATCACAAATACTCATTGTTAACTACTTTCAGTACACCATTTGGAAGGTACAGATTTCTGAGAATGCCATTTGAGATAAATTCTGTTGAGTGAAGTCTTTCAGCATGCAATGGAGCAATTTTTTTCAGATTGTCCATGTGCTATCATAGTAAATGACATTATTGTAGGGGGCAATGGAAATGATGAACATGATAGAAACCTTAAGAACATTCTAGATCGTGCATGTGAATCCATTCTTAAAGTGAATCCTCAGAAATGTAAATTCACCCTGAGAGAAGTTACTTATGTGGGTCATTTGTTTACTAGTTCTAGCTTACAACTAGAGCCATCTAAGTAAGCTGGAGTTTTTGAGATGCCAGATCCAGACAATGTCACATCTTTACAATGTTTTCTTGGTATGGTCAACTATTTAGGAAAGTTCATCTCAGACCTCAGTATGTTTTCAGCAGGATTACGTAAACTGATATGCAAAAATGTAAACTGGTCCTTGTTGGAACAACACCAAAGAGCATTTGACATTCTGAAATAGAAAATTGCCAGTCTACCCACTTTGAGATATAATGATGTTCATAAACCAGTAACTCTTTCATGCGATGCTTCAAAGTAGGGTCTTGGTGCAGCATATCTTCAAGAAGGCATACCAGTAGCCTGTGCATCCAGAACTTTAACCCAAACTGAGATGCAGTATGCGCAAATTGAGAAAGAGCTTTTGGCAGTAGTGTTTGCATGTTCAAAGTTCAATGATTATATTTACGGCAAACCTATTCAAATAGAGACTGATCAACATCCCTTAGTTACAATTAAAAAAAGCTTATACATTCAGACCCAGCATGTCTGCAATGCATGATGTTAAAATCACAAAAGTACAATTTCAATATTGGCTTTACAAAAGGCAAATATTTATACCTTGTAGATATTTTGTCAAGAGCACCCAGACAAACTACAGATCAGCATGACTTTGAGGTCAAGGAAGACATGGAAGTCATGGAAGTCAAAACCTTTTCCTCATCACATCTTGATGAACTCAGACATCTCCCAGCTCTAAACCCTGTTCATCAGAAGATAAAACATGTTATCATCAAGAATGGACAGTTTGACAAACCAGCCTACCATTAGACATTCAGAAATATTTTCCTTACCAAGACGAGCTCATGATGGAAGATGGAATCATCATGAAAGGTCCTAAAGTAGTTATTCCTTCAGCATTACAACAGAACTTTATCAAGATTTTACAATGTGGACCACCCAGGTACTGATTCTACCAAACAAAGGGAAACAAGCATAGTATTTTGGTATTCTATGTCAAAAGGAAGGAAACTCTAACATGTTCTATTTACAATAGTGCTAAACCACATCAACTAAAAGAACCACTTCAGCTAAACCAGATTCCTGAACTGCCATGGTGAAGGCTGCTACTGATATTTTTGAATGGATTAGTCAACATTACTTAGTGTTAGTAGACTCTTACTTAAATTGGCTTGAAACTGACCTTATTCCTAATCTAATGTACAGCATTGCCATTACTAAGTTGAAGAGACATTTTTCTGTGCATGGTAGTCCACAAAAAGTTGTATCTGACAATGGTATGCAGTTTACAAGTCATCAGTTCAAGAAATTTGTTGAGGCTTGGGACTTTGTCCATGTTACTAGTAGTCCTGAATATCCACAGTCAGATTGATTAGCTGAGCTTGCAGCCCAAAGTGCAAAATGCTTGTTAGAGAAATCAAAGAGAGAGGGTACCAATGTTTTTTCTTAACCTACACAATCTAAGAAACATTCCCCAACATAACTTACTTGGCTCACCTGCTCAGTGATTAATGTCTAGCCAGACAAGAACAACCTTGCCAATCAGTAAACAACTACTGGCTCTAAATGCAAAGGACAACAAAGTGATCAAAACCCAATTTTGAAGACATGTCAGTCAGAAAAGCTGTACTTTGATAAATCTAGCAAACCTCTTAGACCATTAAGACAAGGAGAGACTGTAAGGCTGCACACAGTCAAAGGATATGACAGAGTGGCTATTATCAAAATATTTATGAAGAACCAATATCATATATTGTTCAATCAGAAGGAATGGATTTCAGAAAGAACTGAAGACATATACTTTCAGTTTCTGAACCAGTGATGTAGCAGATTGCCTGTTGCAAAGGCTCTATTTCTCAGAGTGACCTTACACTTGTTCCAATTTCAGAGGACAGTATGCTTTCCTAAAATAATCCTGATGTTATCCCTGAAGTTCCTATTGAGAAGAATTCCCCAGAGACTGTCCCTATTGCTAAATACAGTCAAAGCTTTTATATAACCAGATCAGGTAGAATTTTCAGACCCAGTTCAAAATATTCAGTGACTTGGACTTGAGTTCTGATTTGTTATTAATTTTGAAATGTTATCTAGCATACACACTGTCTTGTTCTCCTATCACATGTCATATAAATCATAGAGGAAGGATTTAGATCATTATGTGTATTGTTCCTATTCAGCCACTGTAGTTAGATAGCACGTGCATATAAGTACTGAGCACATGCAAGAACAGTGCCATTTTGTACAGTCATTCAGAGTGAATGCAGGCATGAGTGGAGATGGATATGCGAATGTGTTTGAAGTCATGTGTGAATCAGTTAGCTTAAATACTTGTTCTAATTATAGTTCCTGACATGCTTGTATACAGTAAATATCTTGAATCCATACACCATGTCCTCATCTCTTTTAAATGCATGAGACAAGTAATGATAACTATAATCATTCTATAATAATGTTAAGAAAGGAAATTGATTTAAAGCAGAATTTTTATAATACAGCCAAGTCAGGCTTACAATTGAAATTAATAAAGTGACTACTCTTACAAACTGTATTATACTTGCTAAATTCTTCACTTAGGCACCTACATCTCTGAAACTTTTCAGGATCAGCAGCACTTTATGAAATAACTTTGAATACTGTAGTCCATAATATATTCCCTTTGGTACATAGCTCATAGGAGCTCCATTCATTATATACATCCGACGATGAAAAATAAAGGCATGATTTTCCATGAAACTACTAAATCTATGATTTTTTTTTTTATTCTGAGAGGAAGACATTTTGAAAATGAAGGTACCATGTGATTTAGTATGTTTAGATTTGGCTGCTCTATACTTCCAAAAAATTAATTTGCTCGTGTTTCTTTTGTTAACATTTACCAATAGAGATACCTGTTTGAAAATCCACAGATCTTTTGATGATTTAAGGTAGATACTTCATTTTTTTCTTTAACCAATTTTTTGAGTTGAATTATTTCAAGGAAGTTTTCATTTTGTTCTATTCTGTCAGTTTTTTTTTTTTTTTGGTGGGGGTATATCAAAATTTAGACAAGTGTTTGGCTTAAATTTGTGAATTTGTTATTTGGATGTTGTGTTTTGTTTAAAAGCTAGATTTTCTTTACCTTCACATTGTCATGAATAAAACTGCATATAATTAAGGGTAGGGGGCAAAGGCAACAGTACCCCACTGAAAATCTGTAGGTGGTGTGCCCACCTGAAAAAAATATTTATTTATTTGTTTATTTCCATTTTTATGACAGCATTTATTAGTCTGCTTTGCTCAAGCTTTATTGCTTTAGTATGTTTGCATTAAATTCATTATAGGGGAACCATTGAATTTTGACAAACAATATGATGCATCTTAAAACATTTCATCATTATTAAAATAGTTAATAATGTATAAGGGAACAAATATAAACCATAGGAAATTTAGAGTATGGCTATTTAAAAAGCTTACTTTGCATACCAAATATTACAGTCTTCATATTAAGGTTCATGAGTTGTTTGCAGTTATAGAATAATATTGAAAGTGTGATAAGAGACTTAGGGACACAGGTGGACAGTGGTCTCACCTTCAATAGCCACATCGCCACAACAGTCAGGAAATCCTTCTATATGGCAAACCTTATCACTAAGGAATTTTCATCCAGAAAAAAGGAGGTCATTGTCCCACTGTACTCATCCCTCATTAGACCCATTATAGAATACAATGCCCCATTTGGCATGTACCTCTCAAGACATCAGCAACAACTGGAAAGGCTGCAGAAATACCTCACTAAAAAAATCACAGGCCTAAAGCAGATGCCCTATGCTGACCACCTTAAAAAACTCCAGCTATACTCTGTCACATATTGTCTACTCTGAGGCGATCTCTGCTTAACGTACAAGGCCATGTCAAACCCAGAGCTGTTGGACATGCTACACTTAAAGAAATCCCAATCCCTCTGAGCCACATGCTCCAGGGATCTAAACCTTGTCATCACAATAAACAAAACATGCTAGAGGGATATGTTCCTGACCCAGAGACTCCCCAGACTCTGGAATAGACTGCTCATACATGTCAAGCAGAACACCTCATTGGCCCTTTTCAAAAGGAACCTCGATAATTGGATGGGAGAAAGGAAATTCCCCCCAGGGATTACATTAGTCACCCTGCTAGACAGGGGTCCAGGGAAGTAAATATTGTGGGAAGAAATAGCCAGGGAATTGTTATGGCTAGGCTTCTATAGGCCCTAGGGCCGATAGCCTAGTACCAACCTATGAACCTATGAAATCTGTACTAAGGTGACAAAAGTTATTAACTCTAAGCTACTTATTTGCATAGAAAATTAAAAAATAACAATATCAATTTAGAATAATAAATCTTCCATACACTCTCACAAATCCCTTGAATTTATATATTTAGGATATAAAATCACCAACATAACAGGTTTCGAATTATGATAACTTTGGAAGCAACCATTTCTGGAAGAAATACTAGTAGATTTCTAGAACAACCAGGTGGAACACAAATTAATAATTCAATTTGTAAATATACTGTAATAATGAAGACTGAATGTCAAAGAAAATTGATTATAAAAATATTAAAGATGAAAAAATGATCTAGGAAAATGTTTATTATGAAAATAGAAGGCTTATATCAATTGTATTTTCTCCATTGAGCACATCTTAGCATGAACCTTACTTTGCTACCAGGTCACACTTTCATCTTTTTTTTTTTTGAGGAACATACATATGGTGAAGCAGGGATTGTTCTGCTTTTCATTGGTGTGGCCACGGTCAGTGCAATGGACTGTGAGAAGAAAGATAATTTTACAATTAGTACTTAGTTCAGGAATGATTTTATTTCATCTATTTGAATTTGGCTACAGAAAGGTAAACAGAAGCTGCAGCAGGCCAGTAACAGTCATTTGATGCTTTAGAGGACAGGAGAGGAGAGGGCAGGGTGACAATTTCATAAAAAAATAATCTCTTTAGGAACTTGATGTTGGTTACTAAGAAGTGTCATGGTGTTATTTATGGATTCCCCTGATATAGTTGCAGGTGTGGGGCATAATATGTAGGCATTGGTTGTTCTAAGGACATCTTGTTCACAGTTAAGAGTGCTGGAGGTGCTTGCAGAAATGATCAGGTGGGCCTTTTATTGATAATCACATTAAGCTTATAGTTAATCTCCAAAATGTGTAATTCAGTTTTAATTCTGTGTCTTTTTATCAGTTTTTGACTTTCTAATTCATTTCTGCAGGGGAAAATGGAGTTGATCCATAACTTATCAGTGTCATGGGTAGGATCAGGATTTGACAACTATAGACTTTACCTACAGTTAGGCTGAATTGTATAGACTAAACATTAGATGATAATGTGTATAGTTAAACTGTTTCATGCATAGACCAGCATTTGATTAGGCTCTTATCTGTTAATTAACGACATCCCTTATATTTTTTCTAACCTTACCAGGACTCTCACTGGCTTAAGATATCCACATAAGTAACTTGAATAATAATTTATTCTACTATTTATTTAATACACGTGTCATGCAGATCAGCTGCATAGCACAACGCAATCCAGAGTGGTGAGAATAAGTGCCTTTGTAATGGTAAACTGGCATCTGAAAGTTCTGCAGAGGGTGAAATTTGCGAACTGCAGATCTTCTGATGCAGGTCTTGAGTCCCTTCACCTTTGTTTCCCTTATGTGTGAAACTGAGCAAGTCACTTAAGCAGTTAGTGCTTGGGAGCAAATGGGAATTTGGGCTAGGCTTCTTAATGGTTCCCTGGACTGCAAGCCTTGTAACTACTTAATTGACATACCTGAAAAGTGCATACATTGTTACAAAAAAAAAAAAGAAGAAAGAAAAAGAAAAGAAAACAGAAAAAAAAGGAAAAAAGAAATGTTCTTACAAGGATGTGATTTACCTTCAATAAGAATGCCCCATCTTGTTCTTAGATCACCTGAAATCTGATGATAGAATAAAATTTTCCTGTAGATGGTTTAGAAATAAATGGAAAGAATTTTGAGAAAAAGGTTGACTGCTTTGATACATTAATGTCTAATATGTTATTTATTTGTTTGTCTTTGTTGACTGGGAAAGTCTGACTGGGCAAATTTATTTTCAGTGGAGGTCAGGGGACAAAAGCTCCATGATAGTACATTTATATTAACAAGTGAATTTCAGACAGTTTTCAAAAAAAATTACATTTCTGTAAAAAAGCAAACCTAATTACAAGGCAGGAATATACAGTGAAGTGTTTACTTCAATGGTCATATGATTATACAGTTCTGGTAGCTCAAAACTGTTACAGGAAGTTAAAGGAAATATACTGTAGAAGTGAGAATGTTGTAAAGTGTAATGGTCTTGTAATTCAGAACAGAAAGGTTTGTAAAGAGTTCAAGAGTTATAATGAAGAGTACAGCTGAGAAGTAAGTTGTAAAATGATGTAGGGTGGGAGATACTAGTACTGTACAGGGGAACGGTGTGATGTAGGATGGGAGATACTAGTACTGTACAGGGGAACAGTGTGATGTAGGATGGGAGATACTAGTACTGTACAGGGGAACAGTGTGATGTAGGATGGGAGATACTAGTACTGTACAGGGGAACAGTGTGATGTAGGATGGGAGATACTAGTACTGTACAGGGGAACAGTGTGATGTAGGATGGGAGATACTAGTACTGTACAGGGGAACAGTGTGATGTAGGATGGGAGATACTAGTACTATACAGGGGAACAGTGTGATGTAGGATGGGAGATACTAGTACTGTACAGGGGAACAGTGTGATGTAGGATGGGAGATACTAGTACTGTACAGGGGAACAGTGTGATGTAGGATGGGAGATACTAGTACTGTACAGGGAACAGTGTGATGTAGGATGGGAGATACTAGTACTGTACAGGGGAACAGTGTGATGTAGGATGGGAGATACTAGTACTGTACAGGGGAACAGTGTGATGTAGGATGGGAGATACTAGTACTGTACAGGGGAACAGTGTGATATAGGATGGGAGATACTAGTACTGTACAGGTGAACAGTGTGGTAAAAGTTTATGACTGAGAGAACAGGGTATCGCAGTAGTGCTATCTAGGCTGCCTGTTCCTAAATTGTGTATCTGGAAGGGTTATAACTTCGGTATATGGGGAAAGCAGTGCAATGGTAGCAAGGTTAGAAAAATTGAACAATGACAAGTAATGTTTGAGTATTTCAGTAAGATAAAGGCAAGTGGTACTGTGTAAGAGGTGGGGAAAGCTGTTAGGGGTATCATGATTCAAGTATAGGAGGGAAAAAAGGGAAGGTAAAAGAAGTTTGTGATTTCCCTAGAGGGCTCAACCTGGGGTTGAACAGGAGCAAGACCAG
Source organism: Protopterus annectens (assembly GCF_019279795.1). Lineage (NCBI taxonomy): Eukaryota > Metazoa > Chordata > Ceratodontiformes > Protopteridae > Protopterus > Protopterus annectens. Next base: position 1,016,640,793 of record NC_056735.1, read on the forward strand.
GACTGGGTAAGGTATTGCTCTGGCTGGATTTTATAGTTTGGGAGTTTGTTAGTCATTTTTACTTTTGAGGGGATGTTGCTCCAGCGTTTGGAGATGTAATAGTGTTATACTGCATCCTCTGATGAATTATTTGCTTTGCTAGTGCTGGGCAGAAATTTATCACTAGAATGGAGGTTTCTTTTAGTGGAGCAGGTAACACTATACTTGTAAATGCAGGACATTTTTTCAGGATAATATATCTGTTTATATGCCATAACTAGCTGCGAGTATGTCAGGAAGTTGTTAAGCTCTAGCCAGATTAGTTGTTTTAAGGCTTGATCGTTTTGGGTTTGGTGTGCAGTTCTGGTTGCAAATTTAGCAACTTTATTGTAATAGGCAGCTAGTTTGGATTTTAATGTAGAGCTTAGGTTTATAAGGATAGACAAGGTATATAAGACGGTTGGAAGCAAGCAGGATGAGGCTAGGGTTTTTCTTGCTGTTTTTTTTTTAAGCAACTGTTCAGCCCTGAAAAGGGAGTCAAGTTTCTTGTTGATGTTTTTAATTGTGTGAAGAATATGTTGATCTAATGTATGATTGTGATTTATTACAGTGTGCAGCAATTTAACACGTGGTACTCAACTTTAGTAATATTTGCAGATTAACCAAGAAAGTGTGTTTTGATTGAGATAATGTTTGGTCTGAATAACAACAGTTTTTTTTTTTTTTTTTTTTTTTACTGGGTTTGAGGAGCAGGTTTGATTTTTTTTAGCCAGGTTTTGATTGAAGACAAAGAAATTTGAGTGATTGCTTGGAGTTTGGATATTTTGGGGGCTGTACATATTAAAGATGAAACATCTGCATATTACACTGCATTTGCTATGGAAGCATAAAGCTTCTTTGTAAAAAAATTTTGAAGAGAGGGCATTCTAAAATAGAGCTCTGAGGGACACCTATGGTAACTGGGGAGAGGGGATAGGTCTCCGTTGCCATTTGACTGCTTGTTGCATCCCAGATAGGTAACTAAGGAACCACATAAGAGAGAAGAGAGAAGAGAGAAAGAGACCTAGAGAAGAGATTTCAGTGAGAAAATGCTGGTGTGACACACAGGTAAAAGCCTTGCATAAGCATAGAAACACAGCTGACTCTAAACTACTCTTGTTCTATGCTGGTTTACAGTGTAGTTGAAATATAGGAGGCTGATGGTTGTACTATGTTGAGGTCTGAAGCCATGCTGCATTTCAGAGAGAAGGTTGTTTAGAACCTGACCATGGCTACAATTTTCAACTATTTTTGATGGGGAGAGAGGACTGCATTTGGTTTGTAGTTATTAAACTGTGTAGATGTGCCACCTTTGTGTAAAGGTATATTAAAGCATTTTCCAAGATGGAAGAAAGATATATTACAGGTACAGATCTATGTATGAATACAGAGAATGGAAAAGAAATTGTATCTGCAGTCATTTTTAAGTAGTCTGCTGAGAGTTGGTCAGCAGGTAGGGTGGTTTATTTTAGCTTATGTAGGAGTTTTTTATGTTAGAGAAAGGCACTGGGATGAACTCAAAGATCTGAGTATATTTAACACAGGCTGCAGGTATTAAGTGGGTACTGGAGGTGTTAATGTCTGTGAGGGACATTATTGTCTGTATAAAATAGTTGGTAAACTGTGTGGGAACTGAATCAGTAGTGTTGTTGGACATAGTGGTGGGAGGAGTAATTTGGCCTGGATGTAAAAGTATGTTTATGGATGTCCTGAAGAGTTTTGAGTTGTTTTCATATTTATTTTTGGGAATGTTATGAGAGGTTTGCTTAGCAAGTTTTATTTGGCATTTTGTTCGATTTCTTAGGTGCCTAAAAGGAAGAAATATATTTTGTATTTTTGTTTTTTGTGTCAGTCTTTTCCAGGCTTTGTCAAGCTGTACCATTCATTTCTTAGTTTCCTTTGTTAGCCATGTAGCAGAATTGGATTTTACCTTTTTGATATGAAGTAGGGCAAGGTTATTGAAAATTTGTTTTAATATTTCTTTGAAGTGAGTGACAACAGAGTCTAAGAGCATAGCTGTTAGTATTTTACAGTTATATTCTCTTAAAGTTTTGATAAAAGTGTCTTTGTCAAAGTTTTTTGAATTAGAAACTTGGCTGTTTTCTTAGATATTATAACCTCTGAGTGTATAGCAATGTATGCAACTGCATTGCCCAATAGCAACATTTATACCTTGCTGAAGTATCAATATGTGGCCAATTTATATATATATATATATATATATATATATATATATATATATATATATATGTATATATATATATATATATGTATATAAGATTGTTATTTCAGTTAACACTCAGCACAAAACCATCAGTGCTGACCTTGGGAATGTCTTCATGAGAGACACAATTAGAATAATATGTTCTATAGAAAACAGTCCATGAACACATCTGTTCATTGTGATGACTTCATTCACCTGGAAATTTAAATAACTCACAACTGTATGATTTTGATAGGCAATTTGAACTAGCCTGAGGTATGTGTGTGTGTGTGTGTGTGTGTGTGTGTGTGTGTGTGTGTGTGTGTGTGTGTGTGTGTGTGTGTGTGTGTGTGTGTGTATATGCATACATATAAATATATATATATATATATATATATATTTTTTTTTTATTTTATTTATTTTATTTATTTTACATTTGCTGACCAGGCTAGTCCAGCTGGATATATGTCCATTTTCAGTGGAGGCCCGGGGAGAAAAGTTCCGCAAATTACAACAACATAAAAGGTCAAGACAAAGACAATAACAGTATAATTTGGTACATAAGAAGTTTTAACAATTATAGTACAAGCCTAAGATTATATATTTTATATTTCAGTAGGAAAAAGGAAAAATTTATCTAAGAATAGATGAATAAGACTAATACATTTGTATTAGAAATGGTGTAGTACAAATCTTTATAACATATTACAAAATTAGATACACCTAGTAATTTATGATAAGAGATACTAAGGTCTCATAAAAACCTAAGAAAGAAAAACACTAGAGATCAATAGATAGAGTATAGAAGAACAGCAAACAAGGATGGATTTCTAGTGTTATTTAACATATAGGTTGTGAGACTATATGAAGGTATTTGATCATTCCACAGTATATACTTATTTACATGAGGAAAAAAATCCTAAGGAAGGCTAAGCTCACTAAAAATTAGTAAGACAACACAAGATCATGATCATGGGAGGCTAGGAATTGTATACATATGTATATATATATATATATATATATATATATATATATATATATATATATATTTATATGGGTTCCATCCAGAATTTCTTAGCTCAAAACTTCGAATTTCATATGGTCAAAGATCATATGTTCAAAGTTTCAAAACTTCAAAATCCTGAACAGAGATCAGCATACAGCACAGACCGGGAGACTTCCCTTGTCCTCGCTGTAGTGCGATCTTGGAGTTGCTACATTTAAGATGCGGGGGGTGCAGGCACGCTTAACACTCTGCATACACATGTTTTAGTGTGTTGGATGGTGTTTTGAGGTGGGGTTTACAGTTTTGAGATTCCAAGATCTCAAGATTCTGAACTCAATATTCTGAAACTCGAGATTTTAGGATTTTAAAACTTTGTAGTGAACCTATATATATATATATATATATATATATATATATATATATGGGTTCCATACACTAGATCGAATTTTCATTAATTTGAAATAGTGCATGAAATGCTCACTGCAGTAAAAGTGCGCTTAATCGAAAGTGCACTTACGCGAAGTTCAGTACAATGAACGGGTGTTGTACTGAACTTCTGTGCAGTACTCATGGACCTTAGGGTTAGGGCATGGGTCATAGTAAGGTGATAACCCACAGTTCTATCCCCTTACCCTGACCCGTGCCCTAACCCTAAGGTCCGTGACGACTGCAGCACAGTGAAGGACATAGCAATGTCCTCCACTATGGTGCGATAGTCACAAACCTTAGGGTTAGGGTATGGGTTTGGATAAGGGGATAGCTTTTCTAACTATCCTGTTACCCTAACCGTGCCCTAACCCTAAGGTCCGTGACTATCGCACCATAGTGGAGGACATAGCTTGTTTTTTGTGTCCTCCACTACTGTGCTGCGATGTTTTTGATGAAGTGTCCTTACGCAAAAGTTCACTTTCGTTAAATTGAACTTTCGCAGAAGTGAGGCTTCCTATTACATGTTCGAAGCAGTGAATTTTTGTTCTTGTAATAGGAATCCATATATATATATATATATATATATATATATATATATATATATATATATATATCTACACATATGGGTCTACTTCAAAAGATTGAAGACCCATATAATTGACTTACAAAACAGCAAGACCATATCACCGATACACCAGTTAACCAAAAACTCACAATCATGAAACATGGAACATCAAACTATACAATGCAGCAGAATTCCAGTTTTAACTTAAAGTAACATTTCTCCAGTTAAACACAGTCTAAAGTAAATAAGTACCTGCGTCTTTTAAGGAGGGCAAGCTTCCTTCACCCCTCACCCCCCTAAATTATATATACCAACTCTGACATCACACTACAGTGAGAAAAGGGTAAGTATCTGGATCCTCACTCTACTAGAATTTCCATTTCAAACCGCTGATAGTTATTTACTGTAGGCCGTGTTTAATGGGAGAACTGTTCCTTTAAGTTAAAACCGGACTTCTGCTGCCTTGCATAGTTCAATGTTCTGGGTTTCATAATTGTGAGTTTTTGGTTATCTGGGATTTTGATGATGTGGTCTCGCTGTTTTGTAAGTCAGTTATATGGGTCTTTGATCTTTTGAAGTAGACCCATATAAATATATACATATCTATATCTATCTATCTATATATATATATATATATATATATATATATATATATATATATATATATATATGTATGGCTTCACTTCTAAACCTCCGCTTCTCTTCTAAACCTCAAAGCCCATATTACCGAGTATTAAAATCTTGGGATGAAAATAATGAAACATGGGAATACTGAACGTCGGATTTCACACTTGGCAAGTAAACACTTGAACAACTGGAACCCATGCCAAGGCAAACAGGTCCTGTTCTCCACTGTAGAGTGATCCCAGAGTTGGTATATTTACTAGGGGGATATGGCTGAATTTTTCTTACCTCAGCATGAATTTCAGTTTAAGTTGGCCAAGTGTTTACTTACCATGTGTGAAATCCGCTGGATTCCGATGTTTCATTATTTTAAGACTCAATAATATGGGCTTTGAGTTTTAGAAGTTAATCCTTATATATATATATATATATATATATATATATATATATATATATATATATATATATATATATATATATAATATGTACAAATCTCCCTTTGTTTGACATCTGTTTAGCTGACAAAATTTAGTCAACTACACTGATGGTTGGCTGGTGTGCAGGATTGACAATCTCCATGTAGGAGAATATTCCCTTTCCCATGGGAGTGTGCAATATTGGAGTAAGTATAGATAATTTCTGGGGCTTAAGGAATGCAGGGGACCTTGCACCCCACCAAAAAAAAAAAAAATGTTTTACTTTGCTTTTTTTTTAACTTTGTTTTGCATGGACTAGCATTTTTGCTCAGCACATGCCTAGTAGGATATCAGTGTTCAAAGTCAACCTTTTGTGGTCAGTCTTGTGAATGTTGACATTTGGGCCATTCATGTTTTATCAGTAGATGTGTATATATATATATATATATATATATATATATATATATATATATATATATATATATATATATATAAATAGAGACATGCATGCGTGAATGGGCGTACCTTCGTTGAAGGTTGTGCTTCAGGGCTGGCAACTCGACATGTAAAAATCTACTGCCAATCATTAGAGGAGAGGATTTCTGCTGTGGCGACCCCTAACCAGGAAAAACCGAAAGACACAACAACATATATATATATATATATATATATATATATATATATATATATACACACACACACACTGAAAAAAATCTTTAAAATTCAGTGAAGAACTGAAACTATATCCAAAAATCTTCATAAAAATCAGAATTATCCAGTAGCAATGTCGAAAAAACACACTGAGAACCAGTAATTATTTATATATATATATATATATATATATATATATGTATGTACTATGTCTATGTGCCTCTGTGTGTGGGTTAACAATACAACTCTGGATCTGAAATTTTCTAAGAAGAAAATCAAACATTTCTCTGCTGTTTTAAGTTGATAGTTATTATTTTTTCTGTAGTCTTATCGCAATGAGCCACACACAGTTCCAAGTAACGGCAGTGCTTTGTGTTACACTCTACTAACTACCTGAAAATGTTCCAATAAACACACTAGAAAAAATGTAAAATCATGGTTAACAAATCATGCAGCCTTATTCACAATCCATCATGACATCTCTTTAAAGCGATGTACTTGATGACATTATCAAAGTTTTCCACTCACTTGTTTTTATTATTGCTGCATAATTCTTTTTTTACCGTACATATTATACAGACTTATTTTCCTTTGCCATGAATACAAAGCCATCAGTAGCAGGTGATGTCTACGCTTTCAGTTATGAAGAAAATGAAAGAGGTTGGACACACTTCTTTGAGCTGATAATGTATATATTAATCTGAAGGCACACTTTCAGTTGGCAACACTTAATTTACAGTATGGAAGGTTTTAGTTGTCTTTTTAAAGTGTCACAGAGATAAAAGTTTAGTTCTTTTCTAAACTTTAAGGTGTTAATTGGCACCCAGCAAATCTTGCTAATTACATTCTAACTGCACCTTTTCTGCTTCTTCCTTTCTCAGCATTTAATGAGCTTGCTTGTTATATTTATTATTAGATAATTAGCTGTAGCATAAAATTCCTTCTCAGAGTTTAAAATGACTCTGAATAGAATCAAATAGCACTATACATATTTTCAGTGAAACAATGAAGCTATAAAAGATAGAGTCTTGCCTACATAAGCCAGTACAGTGATTATTCCACTATTTTACAGATACTAAAATATAGCTAAAGGAAATGTAGACATCATTTTAAATGATGCTGTTTTTTTCACTGTCATCATCTTTAAAGCATATCACTTATTAAGTCATGTTGGAGTTGGCCAATTTGAATTTGTCGTAACTATTGCATGTCTTTTTTTGTGGAAGTATTTTGCTCAAACAGAATGGATATTTCCCTATTTGTCATTCTAGTATGATAATATTTAAGTAAAATCAATATCTGACACGTGAATTCCACATATTGGTACCAACGTGCAGATAGCTCCACCACAAGGGTCTTTGTACTCCTCATACACATGAACTCTACTGTCACATCTTGTATAATGCTACACTTGCTCTGAAACTTAGTATGTATAGACACAGCTAATTGCCTCTCTACCTGGCTGGTGTTAAAAACAAGTCCACTGTTGTGCTTTTATACTTTCCTGTCTCTGAGTTCATGGCTACTTGAGTATGAAGAGAATAGCTTCATTCACTGTACTTAGGAAGGGGTTACGCAATATGCCTGTAAACAAAGGCGCTGTGACAAACCAAACCTTGTTTTTGATTACCAGCATAGCAAAGAGCAGTGCACATGAAATACACTAAGCATGCATACTGAGCAGCATTAATATCTACAGATGAAACAAGCTGCAATAAATCATCAGGGTTTACAGTCTTGCATTTAGTTTATTTATTTTTTTATTCTTTGTGTAAAATGCCTCTTAGTGTCCTCTCAATTTTCCTATGTACCTATTCCTGAAATGTGCCTTTCTTTTTTATTCCAGGGATTTGCTGGTGTTGTATCTTCATTAGACTATTTTGCACAGTTATATGTCTGGGGTGCAAAAGTCTGTTTTTATGTCTTAGATTTTATAACAAGTAATATCACTGAATTACAAAATATTACATAAGTTCTTGTGTTGCAACACAGCTATAGTTTTCAGTTCTGTTTTTTCCAGGCATTTAGTGCCTCAAAGATAAGAAATATTCTTACAGATAAAAATATACTACCGTGCTAGCATGTACACTTTGTTTACACTCTTTTCTACCACTGTACCTTATATGTTTCGCCTGCTTGTATAATGATCTCCTGTTTCTACTGTCCTATATTTCCTTGTTTCTCTGCCTTATACCTGTGCTTTATATCCCTCTGTATTCCTTTGCTCTTGAAAGAGCTATATTGGTGTATTGCATTTATTGTGATTGCAATAACTTATTCACTAATTTCAAAGATGTATAGATGTGCACACTTGTAGTATATCTCAACAGATATTTGTAGTGCACTATTCATGCATAGTTAGAGATTATGGTGCAGTTTGTAGACTTCACACTCTACAGAGACCAAATCCTGCATGTGCATTGTATAGCAATATCACGATAGACAGACAGGTAGATAGAGCTGAATTTATGTCTTCCTCTTTGGATACAGAATGCTTTGTTGCAAGTTCATACAGCATGTTACTCTGTTGCAAGTTCTTTAATTGGGTTCCTATTAGATGACCGAAGATGCATTCTATCGAATGCATCTTGGTCGAACTTAAAACAATGAAAAGGCAAAATAGCGATGTGGCTTTTAAGCAAATTCTTTCCAAGTGCCATTTTCGGCACTGTAGTATGATCTCGGAGGTGGTATATTTAAGTAGGGGGTGTGAGGGGTGAAGCCCCCCCACTTTAGGTATTCTTTCAATTTTTATTTATTTATTTATTTATTTATTTGTGGAACAGAGATTTTTTGCTGTTCTGGGCTTGAGATTGTAAGCTTTCACTTACATGGGGTTGATTATTCATTGTTCGCTTTTTTAAGTGTTCGATGATATAATATGGACCCCTTACCAATATATGGCACTGACGGCATATGTGATGCAGAGCATGTGTCATGGCATACCAGTATCTACATGTTGTTCGAACTGATGGCTCTGTATGTGGTTACATATACATGGAGTTATCTCAATAATTTTTGAACCCTGGTTTTGGCATAATATATCTCTGTCCATGCTACGGTGATAAATTAATGTATAGTATTTGTGTTTATGACCATTTAGGACAGTGATGGTGAACCTTTTGGGCTTGGCGTATCAAAAATTTGGAAAATGCCTATTTTGACACTGCCTGCGTTCCCCCACAAGCAAATGAGAAACAGTTCTTCACATATTCATTTATTTTAAAAGAAATACAGTTCAATCCTGCGTGTTATAAAAGTAAAACAAAAACCAATGACTTAGAACAGAGAAACCAATATGTGCTCTGATAATTGGGCTTAAAATAGTGCACCAAAAAATTAACCTACTTTTAACAGTAATTTTGAATCAAACTGAAAAAAAATATGGAACACTGCATTTGATTTGATTAACATCAATTAATTACTTTTTAATAGATAAGTGCAAGGTCACATATTTTTTGTATTTTTGTTCATTCAGTTTCTTTAGTAACTTGAGTGTTGGTGAATGCTGGTGTGTCACCCAAAACGTGGCATGTCACCTTTGACATGTGTGTCATAGGTTCGCCATCACTGATATCAATCTGCACCCATGCATGCGTCTGCAATATGTGAACGCTATCAAACCCTGCCCCTATCATAAGACTGAACACTATTTTATTCAGTTCAGCTGTATGCACTATTGGTATTGCTCTTGGAATTTTGTGGGCCTGCTCTAGATCAGGGCTGGGGTGCTGGTGCAGTGGAGATTAGGACAACTTGCTTATCCTAGCACATTAACTGGTTTGCTGCCCACTGTTAATGGTTTAGTTCGACTCTCTGAAGGAAATTGGCTTATCATACATAATAACACTTGCTGGTGATTCAGCAGTCTCCCATTGTGAATTCTTTTCTTTGTTCTGCCAATCCCACTGTAGCAATTCAGTCCATTTTGTATAAATAACCACTCAAATGAGAAGCACCTCTCAAACTACTTTTAAACATGGTTATCAATATTTTTCCTGCAACTGTTTCATTAGCTTCATCTAAGACCTGTGTAAATTCAGTCCCAGCCTTTGTTTTCATCACGTCACCTGGGATATTGTAGTCTATGATTACTCACAATGACTGATTCATGTTAACTTCATCGTGAATTAGATTGCTTGTGACAATTTCTATATGATTTTTTTTTTTTGCTTTTGTTTACTGTGTTTGTTTGACTGGCTTTTGACAAAAATATTTTTTCAAAAAATGTCAAGGGAGAAAGACTTTAACATATTACAAACTTATTCAGTAATATATATATATATATATATATATATACAAACATTAAGTAGCATAATTAACAATTACACATACATTTTCTTATTTTATTATATTTATAGTTGATGTGATTAGTGATTAATGATTAGCGATTAGAAGTTAAAAGAAATGGAAGTGAGATGAGGAACTTGGCAGGTCAAAAAATGTTAGTTTCATGAAACAATTATATATGGCTATCACAAGGTTTACAATAGAAATACAGAGGTGTGTGGGGGTGAACAGTGTCACAAACCTATGAGTATGGCTGGGAGATGCTAGTAAAACCTTTTAAGTATTGGTGGAGACTGGTTGTAGGGCATAGGATTCTGAGTGAATAGAAATGGTTTGATGATATACCATGTGAAGATTAAAGTGGCATTTGACCTGGAGATATACAAGGGCAAATCCACTGATAAGGAAGTTCAAGTTTTAATTGTTATAAATTAGTTTACATTCCGAAATTGATTTCAGTGTTTGTGGGATGTGGTATCATAGTTTAGCTATGCTGTTTGAATATAGAGAGTCATCTGCAGTATTAAATATTTTGGCTGTAGTGATTAGTGATTTTTCTCTAGAGTGTAAAATTCTATTGGGGAAGTAGTGCTGCATTAAGTTTGTGAAGGACTAGGCAATTTCCTGGCTTATAGATCTGGGAATGAGTTGGTGAGGTAGTTTAAACCAGTTTAGTTCTCTGATGGCTAGGCAGTGGTGTGCTCTATTTTTTAGTTTGTTGTGTATTTTTCTATTTTATTATAACATTGCTCAAATTTGGTCAGTTGTGAGACTTGAAGGTCAATAAAGATGGGGCTGCATAAACGAGAGCTGGCAATAAGAAAACAGAGGCTATATTTTGTATGGCTATGTCAGTGTGTTAAACTTTTACTCTGTGTAATATATTTAGTTTTTGATGAATTTTTTTATCCATGAGATACATGGTGGTCAAATTTCAACTGGACATCTATAATGACACCCAGTAATTTTGTATGCTTTACTTGTTCTGCTATGATGTTGTTGGCAGAGACAATAGTGAATAGCATTGTTTTAGCAGAGATGTGTTTTGTGGTAAATTTTCTTTAGGGTTTAGACATAGTAGTAACTATTTATCCATGTTTCAATTGATAAGGAGGATTGTTGTATAGGGTCTTGGAGTTTAGAGACAGATTTGGCAAAGTAGATTGGGGAAAGTTATCAGAGTAATGAACTAGGATTGCATTTTTGTAGGTGTGCAGTGGTCATTAATGAATATGTTGAAAAGTATGGGGCATAGTATAGATCCTCGTGGGACTATATTCACTGGCTAGGAGGTGGAATTTCTGGAATTCATAAACTCCAATGCCCTGGATCAACTTATCCACACCCCCACCAGGGGCAGTAATATCCTGGATCTAGTCATTACCAATATGAGTGACCGGTGTTCCACATCTGAAGTCAAAGCCTTGTTGGTCTGCTCCGACCATAAGCTAATTACCCTAGATATCCACATCCTGCTTCCACCCCCCATTAAGGAAACCATGGTAAAATATTTCTCCAAAGCCAACTTCATGCTTCTTAAGACAGAAGTGGTGAACTTCGTGACACCCATGCAGATGGACAATACAGTTACGACTACTGAATCCTACACAATTGCACTTTATAAGCACTTACATGAGTGCATGGATCGTGCTATCCCAAACAGAACCAAGATGCTATCCTCCAAAAAAGGAAGCCAATCTGGTGGTCCCCCCCACCAGAGGCAGCAATATCCTAGACCTGGTTGTTACCAACATGGGCAACCAGTGCTCCACACCAGAGGTCAACTCCTTGTTGGTCAGATCCGACCATAAGCTAATCACCCTAGGCATCCACATCCCTCCCCCACCCCCCATTAGGGAAACCACAGTAAAAAATGTCTCCAAAGCCAACTTCACGCTTCATAAGACAGAATTGGCAAACTTTACGACACCCATGCTGACGGACAATAGAGGTATGACTGCTGAATCCTACACAAATGCACTTTATAAGCACTTACATGAGTGCATAGATCATGCAATCCTAACAGAACCAAGATGCTATCCTCCAAAAAAAGGAAGCCAATCTGGTGGTCCCCTGCCATAAACAAACTCTACAACAGAAGAAAGAAACTGTTGCAAAAAAGAGTAAAATCCCATGATTGGAGAAACTCCCTGGTCAGCTTCAGTAAGAAGCTGTGATCCCTGATAAAATCCTCCAAAGCTAGTTACGAAAACAAAATCGGCACTGATTCTAAAGACAACCACAAAGCATTCTATAGCTATGTCAAGAATCTCAATGGCAACACTCAGTTCTGCTTTGAGTTACAGCACAATGGCACTAAATATACAGACCCAACTGATATTGCCAACCTCCTAGCAGATAGGTTTAGTGCTAACTTTACCCCCCTTTCACCCCCTAAAGAGCCCATCTCTGTACCGGAAGAATGCAAAGTTCCTGTAATCACAGCTGCACAGGTAAAAAACACACTCTCCAAAGCCAAGAACACAGCATCCATGGGACCAGACAACATACCAGGCTGTGTTCTACATGAACTACAGAACGAACTGGCACCCCACCTAAGTACCATGTTCAATCATAGCCTCACCTCAGGCTTTGTGCCTGCTGAATAGCGCACAGCAATGGTTATCCCACTCCACAAGGGGGGAGCCACCACGGACCCCGGGAACTACCGCCCCATTAGCCTGACGGGCCTGGTCTGCAAGGCCATGGAACGTATCATCATGGAACTTATAAACAAAGATATTGGTAATCTCCAAACTCTGGATCCCACCCAGTTCGGGTTTGTAAAAGGCAGATCATCTCTCCTAAGCCTGATAGACTTCTTTGAAGCAGTCACCAAAGCCGTAGACAAGGGTAAGGTGGTTCACACAGCCTATCTAGATCTTGCCAAGGCTTTTGACACCATCCCCCACTCTGGAATTATAGATAAACTCACTAAACTAGGTATAAATTCCTATGTCACAAGATGGGTTGCCAACTGGCTCACTGACAGAACCCACACTGTGAAAGTAGCAGACTCCAAATCTGACTTCAAACCAGTGACAATTGGAGTACCACAGGGTTCAGTCCTGGGTCCTCTCCTGTTTGATATTTACTTCTCTGAAGTACAGGCTAACACAGAAGTCTTTGGCTAATGAAGTTCGCAGATGGCTGCAAACTAGGAGCCATAATCGAAACTCCTAACGATGTGGACATCCTACAAAAGGGCCTCACTGAGACAGACGCCTCGTGTCAAAGCCATGGCCTCAAGCTCAATGCCAAAAAGTGCATTGTCATCCCCTTTGGTAAAAACTCTGTACACATGAACTACAACATAGGCGGTAGTATAATTAACACTGAAAGTGTGATAAGAGACCTTGGGACACAGGTGGACAGTAGTCTCTCCTTTGATAATCACATCGCCACAGTAGTCAGGAAATCCTTCTACATGGCACACCTCATCACAAAAGGTTTCTCATCCAGAAAAAAAGAGGTCATTGTTCCCCCTCTACTCATCACTCATTAGACCCATTATAGAGTACAATGCCCCTTTTGGTATGTACCTCACAAGACATCTACAACAACTGGAAAGACCGCAGAAATACCTCACAAAGAAGATTACCAGCCTCAAACAGATGCCCTATGCAGACCGTCTCAAAAAACTCAAGCTTTACTCCGTCGCATATCGCCTACTCAGAGGTGATCTCTGCCTAACATACAAAGCTATGTCAAACCCAGAGCTTTTGGACATGCTCCACTTAAAGAAATCCCAATCCCTGCAAGCTACACGCTCTAGGGACCTAAACCTTGTCACCACATTAAACAGAACATGCCGGAGGGATAGATTCCTGTCCCAGAGACTTCCCATACTCTGTAATAAACTACCTATCTATATCAAGCAAAGCTCCTCATTAGCACTCTTCAAGAAAAATCTTGATGATTGGATGGGAAATAGGAAATTCACCCCGGGGATCTCCTCTGTGGCTCTGCTCGACAGTGGCACAGGAAAATAATTTTCTTGGGTGACAAAAGCCAAGGTACCTTTTTGGCTGGGCTTGTATAGGCCCCAGGGCCGATAGCCTAGTACCTACCTATGAACCTATGGATAGGTCATTTTTCAGTGTCACTGCTTGTGCTTTAAGTGGTACTTATGGATTCACTGCAGTGAAAAGATAATGACTCCCCAAGAATGAGAGTTTATGCAAGAGTTTCTGGTGAGACACAGTATCAAAAGCTTTTGATGAGTCTAAGAAGATGGTGGAGACTATGTTTCAGGCATTTCTATGGGAGCTACAATGTTAACAAAATTCTGTAAAGTGATAGTTGTGCTGTGATGAGTACAAAAGCCATATTGTTTTGAAGACAGAAGCTAGTTAACTATTAAATAGTTGAGAATTTGTGTATGAATACATTTTTCCAATATTTCTGACAGGACATATAAAATGGCAATTGGCCTCTACAAGAATTTAGCTGATACTCTTCCTTTTCTGTGCTGTAGCAAATACAAAGACAGCCCTTAGAGCTATAAATCATTGGTTGATGCTGTGCTTTCCCAGCCAACCTGCCCTCCCATTCAGTTTTCTCTTCTTGCCTGGCTCACGGTTCAGCATCTCTGACAGTGCTATACTTTAGTTAGGTAGGCTCAGACAATGCAGAGGTTTTAGAGGGAGGTTGGCTAGGCATATGCTGGAGAACAGTTACTGTGTTGTAACACATGTGAACACTGGTACATTATTTTGTACTGTTATAGTGTATTAGGTTGCTGTGGGGGGGGCCACAGTGGTGCAGCAGTTAGCGTTGTTGCCTCACAGCAAGAGGTTCTCCGGTTCGATCCTCAGCTGGGGTGCCTTCTGTGCGGAGTCTGCATGTCCTCCCTGTGGTCGTGTGGGTTTCCTTTGGGTGCTCTGGTTTCCTCCTACATCCCAAAGACATGCTGTAGGTGGATTGAACACTCTAAATTGGTCCTAGGCATGAGTGTGTGATTGTGTGTGTGCCTCCTGTGGAAGGTTGAGTTCCGGGCTGGCAACTCGACACTGTAAAACTCCACTGCCAATCATGAGCAGACAGGTGATCTACTGTGGCGACCCCTAACTGGGAAAAACTGAAAGAAGAAGAAGAATAGTGTTAGGTTGCTGTCTAAAAACTGTTCTAAATTACCATAATTATCAAAGCTTCTTGCATTTCCATGTTGCCAGTTAACCATATGACATTTTTTATGGCTCACTACGTATGTATAATCTCCTTCAGTGCTCTTGTACCTAATTTTTAATGTCATCAAAGGATAAGAACTGTGTTGTTTGTTGAAGCTATCTTGTAACTTATCGTTGCTGACCTGACTCCAATTTTCTGACTTCTTGTCATAGATGTCTGTTATCAGTGTACACTCCTGTCTGTACATGCTGTATGTGAGCACTTCTAGTTCCCCCAACCATATCATAAGGTAAAGCACTGTTGTTTCAGCTAAGAAAGCTATACATACTAGGTATGGCTCTGGAAGTTTTGTGTGCCAGTTCAAATGAAGCAAAGAAGTGCTGCTGCTCTGGAGATTAAGACATCTTTCTTAAACATAGAGCATTTTTTGTTTTATTGCACACTTAGTGTTTCCGTAGGATTCTGGGTATATAATTGACAAATCACACACAGTAAGAGCTGCTAGTGACTCCCCAATCCTTTCCCTGCTGAACTGTTTTCCTTGTTCTCTTGCTCCCAGTGTAGCATTTCTGTCCATCCTCTATAAAATTCCACACTTTAAAGAGGCATTTCACAAACTACTTTTAAACATTGTTACTAATATTTTTTTTTCTCTTGAGACTAGCTCATTAACTCCAGTTTAAAATATTCTTAAATGAAGTGACTTCCATTGTTTTCCTCATATTGGTTAGATATATATCATCTGTAAAATTCTGTCCTGAGCATAGACTGACTGATACTCAACAGCTTGAGATTCAGCCCATATCAGTCTCCTCCACCCTGTCTATCATCACCTTTACATTGTCTTATTTTTTTACACTATCTCATATTCTTCATTGCCCTCCTGATGACTCCCTTTATTCACAAACATCACTATAACAAACTCACAGCAGTATCTGCAACATCCAACAACCTCTGTTTTGCAAATGATATCACCTTTAGCCCATATTTCCACCCTTCTAAATGCCTTACCTTACCGATCCATTTCCTCATATCTTAACAAACCAATCATTAAACTATAGACTGTTTGGAGGTGACCTGTGTCTGGCAAACAAGTCATCTTTCAACACATTACTAATGGATTTACTGTGTCTATGGAACTGCATAGAGTTTGGCAGTAAATTATTCTGTACAGTGGAAGTTTGAAACAGGCATAGTAGATGGACCCCATCCCCAACTAATGTCCTGTACCCAGCATAGTCAGAAACCAACACTACTCAGGTATATGCACACAAGATCACTTACACTACCTTACAAGGGGGCTGAGAACAGTGTGGTAATTTTCTTTGACATTTTTCACAATCAAACCCGAGTGTCACTGAACTGAAGAAGG
The DNA here is from genome assembly GCF_019279795.1 of Protopterus annectens. Classification (NCBI taxonomy): domain Eukaryota; kingdom Metazoa; phylum Chordata; order Ceratodontiformes; family Protopteridae; genus Protopterus; species Protopterus annectens. Next base: position 1,016,657,497 of record NC_056735.1, read on the forward strand.
CCTGAATAGGTTGAAAGCATGTTTCTTCTTTTTTACCCTTTAGTTTTAAATTAAGTTTTATGTTTAAATAAAGCCTAAAGCCTAAAGTTTTAAATTTTCAACATTAAGGTTTCAATGCTATCTTCTAGCTCCGTGGTGGTCAACTCAGGAATATTTTCTGTTTTTTTTCTCTCTTGTTTGCACCTGGGAAGACCTTTAGCAGCTAAGGAAGTTTTTTTCTGTCATTCTCAGCATATTGGGTGGTATTGTATCAGCTTTGAACATTAAGCCTTGGGCAAAACTTAATTATTCCTTGAATTTCATTTCATTTCTTTCCAATAATTTTGTTCAGACTACCACTGGATCATAAGACTAGAAAAAACTCCAAAAAAGCACCTTAGAGCATGTACAGTCTCACTGATACTGGGGCCTAAGGTAATTTTTTTGCTTTAACCAATTTTCTTTCAGCAAAGACTTGAGATTCACAGAATGTAAGTAGAGTAGTAAGGATGTATATTTCAACAGCTTTAGTTTTTGCTTGACTGACTCCCACGGATACACATCTTCATTTATTGTCAGTGGTAGCATGACTGAGCCCAGTTACAATGTATTTGTTGTTGGGAATGTAAAGTTTACTATTCTAAAAGTCTTAGTGTGAGTGTAGGCCTTAGGAGTGAGCAGCCATAACTAGGTGACCCATGCAAGTGGAAGGAAAGTAGTCATGGCTCATAGCTTGGGTGTTACCTAGGGAGAGCACTATATGTTGTACCTACAGACCACAACACTGCAGATCATGTGTTGCCTAGAGCCTGCCAGTCCTTTAGTTGGCAGCCCTACTTGGTGCTCTAATGAGCCATTACAAGGGTTAGGAGCTACAAGGGAAAGAAGACTAATCTTGTGGAGGGAAAACTGATCTATCCTAGTGTAAATGGAAAGGTATTTTGTGTTATGACATGGAAGATGCACCTTTGGAATGAAATGTCCATGCATTATGTAAGTAATTACTACCCTGGCATATACTTGCCAGTGATCTGTTCAGAGATCAGCAGTATGAAAGAGGTGTGGCTTGGTCAGCAGTGTTAATCTGGGTGTGGCTTGTTGAGGGGCAAGTAGTCTGGGAGCTGTGAGTACAAATTTGAAAATCCTGGCTACACCCCTGCTCTTATGTAATTGCTTTTCTTCTTCCACTTAGATATACTTCAGCTTTAAATATAACTACATCATACTAACATCCAGTCCACAATGTCAAATTTTGCTCCCTTCTTGCCTCTATTTACTCTGGCCATCCTAAAGCTTCTTGCCTTTATTTATTCTAACCATCCTAGCAGTATGGTCTACCTTATTGGTACACTGCTGCCACATGAACCTACTTAATGCTTCAAACAGATTATTAACTATTATATCCTGAATGACCCAGGTCAGCCAACTAAATCAATGCAGCTAGTCCCCAGAGGCAAAATACTTCCTGGTCTACACATTCAGCCTAGGTTATTGCTTGCTGCACTCTGCCTGAATATTTCAGATCTCTGTCAACATTTTAATTTTCATTTAAGAGTTGGTTACTTCTATTTTGTTTCTTATTCTTGTATTACATGTGTTTTGTTTTAACTTTTCTGTTCTGTTGGAGAGGTCTTGGCTAGGTTCATTTAGAAAAGTCATCAAAGAATTCCTTTGCAAACAGTAAGGAACTGAGAAATAGCATTCCTAATTTAGCTAGAAATATCTCTATTTAGCTGGAGTGTTTGTTTGGCTTTTTGCAGTACGGTGCCTGAATATTGCCGATTATTTTTCCCACCAGCCCTCCAAACTGTTGTTGCATTCTTAAATTTGGTGACTTTTGAGTTGCCTGGACTTACTGTAAATCTTATTTTGGACATTCCTCCCAGTCCTATCTCATCAGCTCATCAGTGATCATTTGGGAAGGCCCACCATTTAGTTTCTTAAACATGAATTATCATCTGTTTCCTCCCTTCCCACTTAAACAAAAATGCACTTTATTCAGCTGCTTTTACTGTAATTGGGTTTCTTCATACTTTATCACTTTATTTTGCTTTTGCTGGTTGTTCTTAAAAGTGTTCAAATGCATTTATTTTGTTGCATTTAATACTGCTTGTTAGTGGCCTGATTAAATTGTAACTGTTATTCTAATCCTCTTAGTTTATGTTTAAGTACTTGGACTTCAGGCCAGTTGTTTTACATTAAGAAGGTTTGTAATCTGCACTCCTGTGACAGGAAAGATAGGTTACACCCTTCTAAGTTGGGAATTGATGGTTGAAGGCTTAGTGTATCTGTTATTCTAAAACTGTCTTAGTTCTGGTTTAAGCACTTGAGCATCAGTCCAGTTATTTTAAATTAAGAAAGTCTCTGGAGTACACTCTTGTGGAAGGAGAAGGTAGCCTATGTCCTTTTGCACTGGGAGTTGCTAGTTGAAAGCTTATTGTGCCTGCTTATTTGAACTGTTTTATCTGAAATTGTTGCACTTTGCTTGCTGTAGCATAGACTGGATTCAGACCTGCTGAATCTAGTTCTGTTTGTATAACTTGAGCACCAAACCAGGCCATCTTTTGTTGGAGAGTGCTCCCCTGCACCCTAGTGACAGGATTGTGCAGTTAGAACTCACACAATTGCAGGTTGATGGAACAGGGCTCAGTTTTTATCTTTTTATTGGTTAATTTATTTAAATCAGTTTGTTCTTGTTTGCTACATAAGCACCGCATTTGTATGAGTTTGTGCTTGTTTTAGCAAAGCTCCACAGAGCTTGGCAACCAGCTACTGCTTTGCAGCATTTATCTAACCAATCTGAGGCATTTGCTGTTCTTTGAAAAACATAAGTAGAATTTTTCACTGTATATTGCACTTTTGAACTGCATTTTTACCATATTACTGCTTATTTGAACTGCTTTTTCCAGAAATTGTTGCATTATGTTTGCTGTAGCATAGACTAGATTCACACCTGATGAATCTAGTTCTGTTTGTATAACCTGAGCAACAAACCAGGCCATCTTTTGTTGGAGAGTGTTTCCCTGCACCCTAGTGGCAGGAATGTGCAGTTAGAATTCACCTGATTGAAGTTTGCTGGAACAGGGCTCACTTTTGAGCTTTTTTATTGGTTATGTTGTTTTAATCAGTTTGCTCTCTTTTGCTACATAAGTGCTATGTTTGTGTGGGTTTGCTCAGGTTTGCACATTGCACCATTGGTGGTTATATAGATACAAACACTTTTGCCTCCAAATGTTCCCTTAGTACTCTGCTGGTCCTCCATCAGCGAGTTCTTGCAATTGTCTCTCACTGACAGGTGATACATTCTGCAAAGCTCCTGAGGTACCAACACAGATCCTACCCACTATCTCTTCCTATTTTTGTCTTCTCTTGTCCTCTACTTTACCTTGCCCTTCCTGTCCTCTCCCTGTTTTCTCACTGCATCATCTTACCTAACATTATGGATGGACAAATTCCCACAGTTTCTCCAATCAACCTGGTCAACATGGGCATCCTGACTCAATGTAGCAATTGCCTCATGTACATTGACAGCTAACTTCTTTTAGTCCACACAAATTCATCATATGAGAGATGCAGGTATATCAAGAACTTAGAATCCAGGCCCTCTCATGCACCAGACAGTTAATCTGATACTAAACAGGTTGTTAGCATGCACACCTCACATCCTGCATCTTCCAAACCAATAACACATAAACCTACATATGCTGTGGTCCTTACCAGAAGCTTACCTAAACATCAGAGATGTCCCAAACACAGGCATGCTTCACATAATACATCCTGTTTAAAACATAGTACACATGATATATCACACAGCAGTGTCTCACCAGTCAAGCCCCTAAGGCATAACACAAAAACAAACATCTCAGTCAAAGGCAACTCAATTGTGAGACACACAGATGTCCCTTTTACCAGGCTGAATAAGGAAAAGGTCACAGTCAGTTGTCTGTCAGGTGCCAGGATCCACCACATCAAACATCCACTCAAGTCTCTCAACAACAGGCACTGTTATGACTCTGTCATAGTCCATGTTGACGTGAAAAATTTGAGATGTACCTCACTGGACTATGTGAAAAGAGACATGACTAAGCTCTCTGATTATGTGTCTAAGGCAGTTATTTCCGTAGCCTTAAGCAGCATTTTACCCTTGCATAGGATGATACCTCAATACAAACAAAAATGATTGACTTCAACAATTGGCTTACTCTCTGGTGTCATTCAAAGTATATACAGTACCTGTTAGCCTGGGTTGACATGGTTGACAGACCTGGATGCTTTGCCAGAAATGTTCTTCATCTGTCACTCCTGGGATTTCGGTTATTGGCTAAGGGTTCTGCCACCCCATAATCCCTCTTTCAGGTAATGCCACAAGAACAAAATTCCCAATGTAAAAATAGACTCTAAATACAACCTCAAGGTTATGCTGCTTAATGATAGGACTCTAAACCAGAATCTGCACTCACTGGAAGCAGTCCTGACCTTGGAAGATGATATTTGTGCAGTCAATGACACCTGGTTTAAAGCTGTGGAGAGCACCCCAGCAATACAAGATTAAACTTCCTTCCACACATTCAGACCACAAACTGAAGGAGTGAGAACAAAAGAAGGTGGTATATCAATATTCATTAAAGACAAATTCACCTCTAGATTAGTTAAAGAGCATGATTTCCCTGAATTACTTCAGATGCAATTGATTGTAGGTAAGACCCCTCTTCAAGTCATTGCCAGCTATAGGACCCCCTCCTTGAATGAGGACATCCACTCAGCCTACTTGGACCTGCTTTAGTCAATCAATATAAAACCAAACACCCTGGTTTTGGGTGACTTTAATAACCCATCAATTGACTGGGTAAATTATACGTGTTCTAAATCATTTGCCTAAAGGTTCTGGGACTTTGTTAACTCCATTGCCCTGAATCAGCAGGTTGACACACCTACAAGGGGTTCAAACATCCTGGATCTGGTGCTCACCAAAATAGGGCATTGCTGCACCACCCCCAGTGTGTGGCCATCCTTGGTGAGATCTGACCAGAAATCAGTCTCGTTAGAAGTAACTACAACACAAGACCCCCATTAGCAATAACTAGACTAAAAATCTTCTCCAAGGCCAATTACAACCTCTTACATGACAGCATAAATAGCTTCATAACCCCTCCCCCACTGATGGAACAGACACCTATGCTGAATTATACACCAATGCTTTATATCAGCACCCATACAGTTGTATTGACTCTGCTGTACCTGATAGAACCAAAGCAAGATCTTCAAGACAAAGCAAACCTACCTAGTGGACAACTGCCATTAATAGGCTATACAATAGGAGAAGGACATTGCAGTCTAAGAGTAGGAAGGAACAGTCTGAAAACTGGAAACACTCCCTCCTGAACTTAAACAAGCAAAAAAGACTCCTAGTGAAGTCCTCCAAAGCTAACTAAGAATCCATATTGGCTTCCCTAACTAAGGATAACCATAAGGCATTCTTTAGTTACAGCTGCAACCTCAAAGGTAAGGCCCAGATTTGTACTGAACTCATAGTTAATGGAACTACATATACAGCTGACAGGCTCGGTGAAAACATCACTCCCCTGTCCCTGCCACATATACTCCAGAGCATCCCTAACACCTGTCCCTGACCTGGTATCTCCGAGGAGCAGGTCTTAAATACCCTCTCCAAGGCTGAAAACACAGGCTCTATGGGACCAGACAACCTCCCAGGCTGTGTTCTACATTGGTTAAAACAGGAATTAGCATCACCATTGATCACACTTTTCATTCACAGCCCAAGCTCTGGCTTTATCCTAGCAGAATGGAAAACAGTTATGTCATCCCTTTGCACAAAGGGGATGCATCCATGGACTCCAGGAACTACAGACCCATTATCCTGACCCACCTTATCTGCAAGGCCATTGAACGAATAATCGTGGACCTTATTAACAAAGATATAGGGAAACTCCAAACACTCGACCCCACCCAGTTTGGCTTTGTCAAGGGAAATCATGCCTGTTAAACTTGCTGTACTTCTTTGAGATAGTCACCAAACCCCTAGATGAGGGAAAATCTGTGCATATAGCCTACCTAGACTTAGCCAAGACCTTTAACACAATCCCTCAATCAGGCATCATTGATAAACTCACTCAGGTGGGTATCAACCCATATATTGTCAGATGGGTTGCAAACTGTCTCGCTGATAGAACTGGTATGGTCAAAATAAGGGACTCCACCTCCTCCAGCAGACCCATAACCAGTGGTGTTCCACTGGGATCAGTTCTGGAACTCCTACTGTTTAGAATTTACTTCCTCTGTGGCTAACAAAGTTTACTAATGACTGCAAATTGAGAGCAATAATGGAAACCCTTAACAATGTCAACATCCTGCAAGAAGGTCTTACACAGACTAACGACTGGTGGCAAAGTCATGGTCTTAAAATTAATAAAAAAATGCATTATCATCCCCTTCAGCAAGAGTGATGTTCCTGCAAGCTACCACATCATTAGCAATACCGTAAGCACACAGTCAGTGGTGAGAGATCTTGGCACACAGGTTGACAGCAATCTTAATTTTGATCACCATGTCTCCACAGTGGTAAGAAGGGCATTTTATATTGCTCTTCTCATAAGTCAGGGCATTGTCTCCAGAAAAAATATAGAGGTTATAGCCCTCACCCCCACCCCACTCTTTCCTCATCAGGCCAATAATAGAGTACAATGATCCATTTGGCATGTTCCTTTCCAAACACCTACAGCAATTGGAGAGACCACAAAGGTTCCTTACAATGAAAATTGAGGGTCTTCAAGATCTATCTTATGTGGACACACTAAAATCATTGTTACTTTACTCTGTGTCATACAGACTGGTCAGAGGCAACATGTGTCTTGCATATATAGCAATCTCTGACCCAGCTTTAATGGAAATGCTGCACATTCGCAAGTCAAATGGCATATGGGTCACTCTGTCAAAGGACCTTAACCTGGTTTGTGACATTAACAGAACTTGCTGGAGAGACAGATTTGTCTCACAGAGGCTGCCCCACTTTTGCAACAAGCTTCCTGTTCATGTTAAACAAAGCCCCTCATTGGCCCTATTTAAGCATAATTTGGGTAATTGGTTGGGTAACCAAAAATTCACCCTAGGGGTTTTGCCTGTGGCCCTCTTGTATAGGGGCAATAGGTGCTGATTTTAGTGTCTGCTTGACCAGACACCCTTGGGAACATGGATTTAACTTGGTTAAGCTTATATGGGCCCTGGGACCATTAGCTTAGTAATCTCCTTTGATCCTTTGATCTTATAAACACACAATAAACAGGTAACAAAAAAATTCAGATATTTGCCATCTACCTTCATTTCCCAAATTTAGAATTTGTCTCACTCCTTTTTCCTTGTCCATTCTTAAATTGAATTTAACCCACACCCCTTCACCATTCTCTTACATACCAACCACTCAGCAAAGTGCCAAAAAAAAAAACAAACTCACTGTTGTAACTCCCAATACATACATCATGAAAAACAAACTAAAGCAAATTCAGTCTTTCCTTTCAGCTCATACCCCAGCCTTCCTCACCATCGCTGAATCCTGAGTTAATTAAGATACTCAACCTCAGAGCCCACATCTCAGGATATGTCTATCTGTTCAACAGTAGATCTAGAAGTAGAATGAGTAGTGGCACCCTACATCTGGTCAAACATTACCACAGCATCCTTTCCTCTACCCAGAATGTATCACTACATGACCTCAACTGTAAATGGCTTGACTTTAATCTAGCTACCCATAAAAACTTCCCTACACTATTATGGCAGCCTATCTCCCCCATCCTACATCTCTTAATAAATTCTCAGTCCTTCTAAAACACATATTGAACAAAACCAATTAAAAACCACAGACATTCCTGTCATTCTGGGAGGCATTAGTATTAATCTCCTGTACCCCTTAAATAAGAGTATATGGGACACATCACTGACTTCAGTTTTACCCAACTAATTAAGAAATCCACCTGATCTAAATTCAAAACTGCCAGAAACTCCTTCATTACTGTTGTTTTAACAAATAACCCAGAACAGAGTCTCTAAACTCACACTCTCCACCTCCATTAGTATTGTTTTCACAAATAATCCAAAACATAGTATCTAATCTCACAATCCCCACCTCCTTTTAGTGTTGTTTTAACAAATAATCCAGAACACAGTATCTAATCTCACAATCCCTACCTCCTTTTCGTGTTGTTTTAACAAATAACCCAGAACAGAGTCTCTAAATTCACACTCCCACCTCCATTAGTATTGTTTTCGCAAATAATCCAGAACACAGTATCTAATCTCACAATCCCCACCTCCTTTTAGTGTTGTTTTAACAAATAATCCAGAACACAGTATCTAATCTCATAATACCCACCTCCTTTTAGTGTTGTTTTAACAAATAATCCAGAACACAGTATCTAATCTCACAATCCCCACCTCCTTTTAGTGTTGTTTTAACAAATAATCCAGAACACAGTATCTAATCTCACAATCTCCACCTCCTTTTAGTGTTGTTTTAACAAATAATCCAGAACACAGTATCTAATCTCACAATCCCCACATCCTTTTAGTGTTGTTTTAACAAATAACCCAGAACACAATATCTAATCTCACAATCCCCATCCCTGTATTAGTCCCATCATTTTTTCACAAACAGCAAAGAAAAAGAGCAATTCTCCATTACTAAATTACCTTCGATCCTAAATCTCAAAAGAATATTAATAGACTTGGAGAAGATCTCATGTAATCAAACAGGGCTCCTACAGTACAGAATCCAGTACTCTTATCAACACCCTTAACAATTTCTTTCTCTATACGCAACATAAACACTTATTAAAAACACCAAAGCTATTGAAACCAGTGCATAATCAATATCTCTCTAACAAACTTAAAATCTGGTATAAACTAACAGACAGATCATGGAAACTTTAGAAAACATCTCCCTCTCTGGAACACAGGTTCCATTTCACCCAGCTAAGAGAACACACCATAAGGCTACCAAATAGTATAATGCCAGCTTCCAAAGAGACTGCACTCCATCTTAATGCCCCCTGCCAAAATAAATTTCTGGAGTTTAGTTAACAAAATGTTTGTCTGAGGTTCACTTAATAGCTCCTTACATAACTGGACCATCTCTACTGCCACATGATCACTGTCACCACAATAATTTCTTAAATTCTCATCCCTTACCTTTATTACCACAAAACAAAGTTTCCTTTACTGGTGCAGAACTCACCCCTCATCTTCTTCAAAAAGATTAGATCCACAGATGTACTTACTTACTTAACAAGATACCAGCCAATGCACCTTCTGAAGTTGATGATCTACATCTCTGGTTCATCTCTTTCTGTCAAGAATGTTTCATCCATCTCCTCATGCATCTATTTAAAATTTGTCTAATAGTTTTATGCTGGAAAAAAGGCCTCTACTAAATCCATTCCCAAAGCCTCTAAACCATTACAAGCCAGTGATTTCTGTTTAGTTACCATTACCCCTTACCCCTTGGCAAAATATTTGAGCAGCTTATCTGCATAGAAATCACTGACTGTCTAATGACCCACAGTATCCTTTCTGCAATCCAACATGGCTTCTCTACAGGTAAAAGTATTATGACTGCACTGTACACTTTAATTAATGACAAACTTAATATGAACAGAGATCATATTATAGGTTCTCTGTTTTATCACTTTTTACACAGCTGTTTTCTCATATTATACTCATTATTCTCAGCTGATATTCCTTACTAGGAGGCTATTTAACATTCAGCTCTGTCTCTCTCTCTTCCTCCACATACTTTTCCAAAAGAGTACCATAGGAATCCATGCTCCGTCCCATACATTTCTCACTTTTTATTAATAAACTTCCAACTAACGTCCACAATCTCCATCATCCTTTATGCAGATGATGTGGCCATTCACAGCCCTAATTCCTCTTCATTAATCTTTGAAAACAAACTCGAATTAAAGCTACAAAATAGTTTGCTTATCAACAAGCTAATATTCAACACAAAGAAAACTTAAGACATTCTTTTTTGGAACATCACAAAATCTAACCAAACAGCAAATATTCAAACTTTTAACTATTCTCATCTGGAAGCAACAGAAAACCTGCAACATTATAGAAACATGGGTATATGGCTGATCACCAACCAAACCTGCAACATTATAAAAACATGGAGTGATCACCAACTTTAACTTACTTTGGCTTAAGTGCATTGGACTTGCTTCTGTAACCAGTCTTTTCTTCTACTCCAAGAAAATTTACAACTTAAAAAGTTCTGCTACCCAAGTCTGAGTATTGTCTTCCCAAAGTGGCAACTGCATCAAAAAGGAATATCAATATTTCCTGTTTATCACCAGAGCCCCCAAAATGGGAACACGGGTGGTGCATTATTTCTAAAGTAATGAGCCTACCATGGTACCTCAGAACAAAGTACTGGTACCAGGCCTAGTCTTTAGACTCACCAATGTAAACTCATTTCCTTTCTTAGTTTGGTCAACCAGTCCACCTAATATAAGATCCATTCCCTCACTTCTTAAATTTTATTCTGAGCTAAATGCCTTCCTCTTCAAACAGGCACAACATAAAAGCTTCCAGAATAATGGATTCACTTAAGCCCCTTCACCTTCCAGTATTCATTATATATCTATTCCCCCCTTCAAACTATGGATCTACTCTTCCTTCCCCCAAACACTTCCCCCCTCCCTCCCCTTTCACTTACCTTTCATATTTGTAATCTCTTCTGCCATTGTCCTCCTTCATTTCTGTTCACCTCCTTCCTCCCTGCTTTTTAACCTCATGCCCCATACTATATTTATCCTCCTTTCCTTTATCATAGCTGTGTATTTTTATATAGTTTTCAAGGGGTCTTCCCCTTCATACAATGATTATCATACTGTGTTATCATAAGAATGCCTGCCTAATTTCTGTACATATCCTACATAAAATCCTACTATTCAGTTTTGTCAAACATTGTATTTTTAGTTTTACCACAACACTATTTTCTTATTTTTTTGTAATCTGAGATTGAGCCTGAAAAATTGTCAAAAGGATCAGTGTCTTACCCTGGTAAAATAAAACAAAATTAGTTTTTTACAACTGGGTCACTGTTATGTCCTGAATGCTTGCTACTTAACTACCAACTTTCTGTACATATCTATACTCGGTAACTAATGTTCAAACACACTAGAGATGTCTTGCCCTGATCTGTTCTTAGTACACCCTCCATTCTACAGCTGAAAATTAATTGGCCACACATTCACCATCCATTCTATTCTCATGTGAGTTTTCAGAGTTTAGGAAACTTACCATTGTATTCATTTTACACTGAGACATGTTTTGACATGAGTGTCCCATTTTACAGGGCTAAATAGAAGGACGCAATCAGTTCATATATGCAGGTATCTTGGTCTTGAGGTTTCTGCTGTCTGAGACATGACAGATCATAAACATGATTTTCCTTCCAGTATTGGGATGAGTTCCTATTTCTTTTTTGTTAACTGCATGATTGTGATTGTGCAGTGATTGCCTTGTGGTCATTTGCTATTGACCTAAAAGGACTGTATTGCTACTGATGCCATAGTTGCAGTTTAGTTATTCCAATAATTACACATTTATAAAGTTGGACTTCAGATTATTGGTGTTGAAGCTTGTAGCATACACACTGCTCAATATTGCCCTGCCTCTGGCTACCTCCTGTTAAAGTTATCCTGTCTATGACACACCCATTTGCCTACCAGATCCAGAGCTTATCTAAACAATCCTATCTTGGTCTGTGACTGACTGTACAGCAGTCAGGTATGAGAAGTTTTTATTTGAATTTATATTTTACTTTTTACTATTGTTTTTCACTGTTTGCAGGAATGAAGGGATTGGTTGGAGACAAGATTTACTTTGATATATTTTATTGTTTTAGCTTTGATTTCCACTGTTTGTTAATAGAAATGGATAGGTATTACACAGGCAAACATCTTGAGGGGCCTAGTCAATTATAAATTCACATAGACTACAGAGAGGACAATCCAGAGCTTATCTAAACAATCTTGTCTTTCAGATGTGTCGATCTTCACTGTTAAAAAGTGGTGTGAGCATGTGCGATGTAAAGAAATTCCAGTTATTGTGTGACTTAAACAACCTGTATGGACAGAGCAACAACTTTACTGTACTTAATTTAGTAGTTACTTGTATATTGTTTGTGTAATTCTTCTTATAGAAGTTGATTTAAATTCTCTTTGAATTCCATGGTAACTGATTTTGATTAATCTTTTCATTTATAATCCTTTATTCATTTACATCTGAACATGGAATCCTTAAATGAGTACAACATTAATGATTTACTAAAGCACAAGTAACTTGTACAGTGTACTGAAGGATATGTATATTTAAAGGGCATACCTGATAACACTGGTGATCTGTGTTCTTCATCTCAAAAGTTGGATGATTTGCTTACCATTATTAGAAGTAAATCTAGACTTACTGATGATGATTGCACTTGTGCAACTGGCATGGCTTTGAGAGCTTTTGTTATGTATATTAATGACTGGACTGATGAGATAAATAATGTTAGACAGAGAGCAAATAGAACACGTTTCAGAAAGGAAGTGTCTGTTTTCTGTAAAGATCACTCAGCTCCTATTGTTCAAGATAACACCACTGACAACTTTTTTAATTCTGGATACAAGTATACAGCAATCTAAGTACTCAGAGCGTATAAAAAATAAATTGAAAAAAGAAAGAAAGAAAGAAGTTTTCAACAAACAGCGAAGATGAAAAAGAAACTAATAAATATAAAGCAAAGAGAATACATACTAAAATTTGTTATCTAACACACAGATTACAGGGAATCATAAATTTTTTTCAATCAGAAAACCCTTGGTCTATGGAAAAAGGCATAGTTTTTCTAAAAGAGAAGGTAGAAAATAGATGCAAGGAGCTGGAGAAAAATAAATCAAAATTGAGTGTGGAAGGACTGAAGAATATTACTGTAAGAAAAAGGAGTAAGACAAATGCTAACAACTTAACTCAAGCTGTGGATGTACAAAGCCAGCTGGATGAGAACTATATGCTTGCAAATGTAATAAGCAATGCAAACAGTTGGATTAATAAAACGAATAGTGATGAAGACCATTCCTTTGTAACAATGGATAGAGCTGATATTACTGAATAAGAAGATGATGAGTCTTCAGATCTGGCAGAACAAATATTCGTGTAATGGAAGATTCAAGTATTAGATAAATTGATACTTAGATTTGCAGAGAAGATAATGAACAGTGAATAGTGACACATTAGCCAGGATCAAAAACAGAAGATGTGAGATAAGCATTGAAACACCTTAATGTAATAAAGTAAAGATCTCTTTTTATTCCTGTTAGTAGAAATGATCTCATCTGCAAAGATTTTCTAATTTGTAGTAGGGATCTTACAGTCCTCTTAAATGTCATAGGGTGTGTAGGTGTTATGACATATTTTTCACAAATTACATATAGAAAAGAGAAATATGTCACAGTGAATGAAAATATCTTTTTGGGTAAATACCAAAAAGAAAAAAATGTCCAGTTTAAAAAAATTAAATGTGTTGAGCATCCAAGTCTAATTTGGAGCACATATGTGTTCAGATGGGATGGTGGGCACTTGTCAATATCAGAGAAAATAATTTTTGCAGCAGATGTTTTGCAATATTTGACAAACACAAGACAGAATTTTTGCCTGGGTGAAAACTTAACAGTTCACAAATAGCAACCTGTGATAATTTGATGCATCTCTGATGCTTGTTAATGTTAGGAGTATTAATAATAACATTTTTCTTTTTGTAGAAAATTTGTTATGTTCCCAAAAATTGATGTTATTGTTTGTGAAAAATGAACAATGACTGCAAACCAGTTCTGTCAGGGTATAAATGTTTTTGTTGTGACAGATATTCTAACAAAAAAATCCGGTAGAGGTGTTATCACTGGGATATGAAACGTGATTATTACATGCCCATTGACAACTCTAATACTATAGACTGTGTAAATATGACAATTAAGACAACCTTGACACAACAATTGCTGGAGTGCATAGACCACTAAAGTCAAGTGCTGATGACCTAGAGGAATTTATACATTTCCTACATGAAACACAGGAGAGAAGAGGAATAGTGGCTGGGGAACTTACATTTACCAGAAACAGACTGGAATAATATTGATTAAACAGCATTTTTAAGGAAATTATTTACAGCATATGTTCAGTAACAAGAATTGCTTCGGATTGCAAAAAATCCTACCAGGAAATGGCACTTGCTAGACATTGCTTGTGTTTCTAAAGAAAATACTGCTACTTTATTTAAAGTTTTGCCACCATTTATGTGCAGTAATTACAGAGTTATAAAGGTTAATTTGCTATGGGATAATTTTACCAAACTGAAATCTAACCCAATGCACAGAAGATTAATAACTGATTATATGGACACAAAATAGTCACTATGTAAAACTAATTGGAGTAATGCATTCAGTGGAAAAATTGCAGGAGGAATGTGAAAAGTTTTGAAAGAAAAATTGTTTCAGTGCAAAAAATAAAAAAATGTTTAACATCAGGATCTAGGCACAAAATGTCAGACGGACATATTTCCATATGAACAAACTACTTGATCAATGTGAAAGGCAAAAGATATAAGAAATGGAAATGAGATCAAACTACAACTTTGAAAACTGTGATAAACAAGCTGGACAGATAAGTTAAAAATAGTGTGAGACAAGATCAAGAACATTTTAAAGCAAATTTATATGAAGGTATTGAGCATAATAAAAGGGAACCATTTTATAGATACATAAGATGTGGAAGGAGTAAAGACATAAAATTGATAAGCTGTGTATAGATTCTAACATTTATTTTCAGACACAATAGATTATAAATATATTTACAAAATCGTATGACAAGAAGTTTGGCTCCTCAAAGGGGATGATAAATTATCCTTTTGACAGCCAACTAATCTCAGATACTGAAATCAAATTAGATTTTATTGAAAAAGAACTATGCAAACTGGATCCAAACAAAGCACAGGAAGGAGACAGAATTAGTAGTAATGACCTAAGAACAATTCTGCAAGAACTTGCAGTACCATGATATCTACTATTTACTAGGTTGTGTAAATATGGGGAGATTCCTCAAGTTTGGAGATATGCACTTGTTAAGCCTGTCTGAAAGGGAGAGGAGGGTAGGACAGACATAGAGTCATACAGACCCTTAAGTTTACTTTAATGTTGTTGAAAAATAATAGAGAAGGTAATATTGCATAAGTTACTGTCAGCATTGGAACTGCTGAGACTTGAAACTATACATCAGCATGCATATGTTGAAACAGATCTATTACCACCTGTAACATGATGTTCTATAGCAATATAATAACAGCTATGAATGAAAAATTGTGCTGTGGTGTAATTTATATAGACTGAACTTTAGAATTTGACAGGGTCATACACAAAACACTGATCAATAAATTAGAACAACTAGGTATTGGTGTAGTGTTGGGCGGCCACAGTGGTGCAGTGGTTAGCATTGTCGCCTCACAGCAAGAGGTTCTCCGGTTCGATCCTTGGCCGGGGTGCCTTCTGTGTGGAGTCTGCATGTCCTCCCTGTGGTCGCATGGGTTTCCTCTGGGTGCTCCGGTTTCCTCCCACATTCCAAAGACATGCAGTAGGTGGATTGGACACTCTAAATTGGCCCTAGGTGTGAGTGCGTGCGTGTGTGTGTGTGTGTGTGTGTGTGTGTGTGTGTGTGTGTGTGTGTGTGTGTGTGCCTTCTGTGGATGGTTGGTTGCCTGGCTGGCAACTCGACACTGTAAAACTCCACTGCCAATCATGAGAGGACAGGTGATCCGCTATAGCGACCCCTAACCGGGAAAAGCCGAAAGAAGAAGAAGAAGGTATTGGTGTAGTGTTGTTAAGATGGATAGCTGCATGGCTTACAAACAGGACATGGAAAATATTATACAGGAATTAGACAGGTACAATTTAATTTACAGTCATGATATCACACAGGACTCTGTCCTAGGCTCATACTTGTTTAGATTATATCTTTCAGATCTATTTTTTCATCTGAGGTGCTCTACAGTCTGTTTGCAGATAACCCGAAACTGGGAAAATTGATTACATGTGTTGCAGATAAGGCATGTTTGCAAAAGAGCTCAACTGAATTGACCATTTGGGCACAGGAAAATAATATGCTGATAAATGCATTAAAAGTATGAGATCTGGGAGACAAAAATTGAAAGGGGAATATTTAACACAGCACACAGTGATTGAAACTGTAGGTTCATTTAAGGACCTTGGTATATGAGTAGATCTAGCTTTGAGTTTTCCCTAATCATATCAATCCATTAGTTAAATGATAGTTTTAGAAATATAAGTTGCATAAATAGGTTTATAAGATATAGGAAATCAGAAATGATGAAGTTATTGTTTGTTAGTTACATTAGACCCAAACTTGAGTATAGAATAATATCATGGAAACCTTATCAGAGAACAAGCATGAAAAAATGGAAAGTAGGTTAATGCATATGTTAGTATGCTTTTATACCTAATTATTTATGCACGTGCGCATGCACACACACACATACACACACACACACACACACACACACACACACACTCACACATATGTGTGTGTGTGTGTGTGTGTGTGTGTGTATATATATATATATATATATATATATATATATATATGTGTGTGTGTGTGTATGTGTGTGTGTGTGTGTGTGTGTGTGTGTGTGTGTGTGTGTGTGTGTGTGTGTGTGTGTGTGTGTGTGTGTATGTAGTCACTTGAACAAGAGAGATAGGGGCATTCCTGATGATTACAAATGAAAGTAGCAAAGGTACAATTCACAGAGTGCATTTGCACTAATGTGCAAGGCGGGAAAAAAATGAGATGCAGATAAGAAATTTTGTAAAGCATAGTATGCTAATGAAGCAGTTTTGTAATTCATAGTCTGACATCCCTGCAGTACCCACATCCATTGTTAAATGTGGTGTTTTGCCTTTGATATTGGAGTTACAAGTGGCAAACTTTTTTGTCCATGTGTCTACAAGTGCTTCCCTGAAACACAAATGAATTATTTCCCACAGTAATCCCTTCATTAGTTTGTATTAAGTATCTACAAAAAAGACACAATAAATTACTTTACTCAGTGATCACTTCAGCAGTCTGACCATGTATGTACAAGCACTTCACTGACACGCAAATGAATTATTTCCACCAGTGACCCCTTTAGTAACATTTCCTAGGATGCACAAGCACCAAAATGAAATATTCACCCAAGCAACCCATTTCGTGACATGTCTTAGTATGTACAACACCAAAATGAAATATTCACCCAAGCAATCCCTTCAGTAACATGCCCTAGTATACAAAAACACCAAAATGAAACATTCACCCAAGCAACCCCTTCAGTAACATGCCCTTATATGCAGAGGAGCAAAAATGAAACATTTTCCCAAGTGACCCCCTTCAGTAACATGCCCAGGAATGCATATGTACTGAAGTGAAACATTTTCCCAAGTGACCCCCTTCAGTAACATGCCCAGGAATGCATATGTACTGAAGTGAAACATTTTCCCAAGTGACCCCCTTCAGTAACATGCCCAGGAATGCATATGTACTGAAGTGAAACATTTACCCAAGTGACCTCCTCTGTAAAAATGTCCAGCTATGCAGAAGCACCAACTAAGCTCCCTTCACATCTCTGTATTCTGACCAAAAGTTACTGCTTTCTTGCACAACTTCATGGCTATTTACACACTTTATATGCAAATTAGTTAATTATACATTCATGTGTATGAATCAAACTCATGAGCATACGGTTAAAGTCCCTTAACAGTATAGTAGCTGTCCCCTTATCACTTATGTGTTAATCATGTTACTCATTTCCGAGTTGTCCAATCATGTTACTCATTTCCGAGTTGTCCACATTTCTATAGTCATTCTGGATGTATGATAACAGCAATGGAAATGTGAAGTCCTGCGCTATGAATGTGTGTGTGTGTGTGTGTGTGTGTGTGTGTGTGTGTGTGTGTGTGTGTGTGTGTGTGTGTGTGTGTGTGTGTGTGTGTGTGTGTGTGTGTGTGTGTGTGTGTGTGTGTGTGTGTGTGTGTGTGTGTGTGTGTGTGTGTGTGTGTGTGTGACACTACTGTGCATCTCTTAATCTGACAAAATGTTTCTTGTTGATGGCAAATATACTTACACATAGGACAACCTGTATATCACCATTCTGACTGGAGAATGTGCTGTGGAGCTCAGACTGTAAGGAAACTGATGCCCATAATTATTTTACTCTTGCTAATCAGTGCTTTTGCTATTTAGCAAGTGTAAAATTGAAAGAGACACAACTGAAAAAACTTTGAAAAGTGTTTTTGTGTGTGTGTGTGTGTGTGTGTGTGTGTGTGTGTGTGTGTGTGTGTGTGTGTGTGTGTGTGTGTTTCTGGCTGCATGTATAAGTGCATGATTACTTGTGTGCATGAAAGTGGAAGTGTTTATGCGAGAGATAGCGATCAATCAATCAGTAGTTGCTGCACTGATTTAAAATTAAAAGGTATGCATACTTGTTAGCCTCTTAGCTCAAGAAATCTGGATAAACCCTAAAATATTTTGGGGTGCAAAGGTTCAAAAATAGAGAGAGCTTTTAAATATTACTTTTATAAAATTATGAAGTTGCTCGAAACACAGGATTTGTGTTAGCATGCATTTTCTGAAGAAAATAATCCCCTGGATTCTGCAAGCCTTGCACGGCATGCAGGATTAGTGCAGCAGCTCTAGCAGGCAATATGTCTGCTGTGCGATCCAGGAATAGCCTGCAGGGGGCATGCATGAGTGCTCCTGCACTAGTCCTGCACAGACTCAGCCCCTATATGCAAATTATCCCATTTGCAGGAGAAATCCATGCAAATGAGGTGAATTTGCAATACAGGAAGCTGGAAACCAGCCATGCAGGACTAGTGTAATCTGCAGAACTGTACCCAGTTAGTAACCAAGTACATTTCTGCAAATTCCAAAATGGAGTCGTGACAGCTCCAAATAAAGGGTGCATATCATTCAGGAAGCATGCCAATGGCCAAGTATAAGGCCATTGGTATTGAAAACAGTTTAGAAAATAAAAAAATCAACTTTTATTTTTTTAGTCGATCTCAGCCATTTAAGCGTAGGGCAGCGGCGTGCAAACGGGATCGGGGGAAAAATAAGAAAATAAACTTAAAATAAGCATTCTAACTAAAATCACTATTCTGCCATTAAGTCAATGGCAGGCAGAAGACAACATGGCCAGTGAATAGTGGTTGCTAAGGGGGGAGGCTCAGTGTGAGACATGTAACTATGCATTAACAGGCAATCCAATGCAAATGAGGGGAATGATAGTGAATCCCAGATTTTCCCAGCATGCGTCAGCTCCCAACAGTGTAAGAGCAGGAATAGCTTGGTGCAAGCCTAGGAGTTAGCTGACATCATAGGGGGTGTGCCAGGCATACTGTAAGCAGATTGGAGCCTGTGGCTCAGGTTTGCTCCTAACTTAGCACAGCAAGGCAAGGGGGTGTGTCTAAGTCTGCCTAGCACTCTTTACATTGTCTAAGTGGGTGTGCGCGCCACGCACTGGATTTTAAAGAAAAAAAAAAGGTAAACCAGGAAATAGCAGATCTATGCACATTTGAACACTATGTTTGTGCGGTGCGCCCCTGGGCTTAAACAGGAAGGCAATGGGAAGGGAAAACAGTAGTAGGAAGTTAATCAAGGAGAACTAGCGTAGCTGGCAGGTGAAATGTATCAGAATTAGCCAATTACACAGGCAGCATACCAGCCCAGCCCAGAACACTACTATAAACTATGCAAACACCTTCCCCTCTGGTTTTTCCCCATACTCTACACCACCAATTTATACAAGTGGGGAACTTTTAAAAAACAAAACTACAAAATGATAGGGTCTGCAGCAGGCATCATAAAACAACATGTGCAAGAGGCTGAGGGTGATGTGGATGTGAATGCTGCCGATCAATCCACAGTGAAGAGATGGAGAAGAGTGTACAGACCCAGGGTAACCTACCAGGGGCTACATGAGCTGGAGATAGTGGAGCACTATAGGGTGGACATGGACCTCCTACAGCACATTGTTGAGCTGTGCCGGCCACACCTGACACACTGAACTGACCAAGGGGAACCCATCCCAGTGGATACCAAGGTATGTGTAGGCCTAGGAATACTAGCCACAGGGACCTCTCAAAGCTTAACTGGGGATATCATGGGGATCTTACATGCATCAGCATCCAGAGTATTCCATCAGTTCTTGGATGCCATGTCAGCACATGCAAGTGAGCACGTATATTTCCTCAAAACCCAGGAGGTGTTGGCCAACAATATACGTCTCTGCCACCAGATAGCAGAATACCCTGAGGTGGTGGGATCTATAGACTGCAAGCACATATGCATCAAAGCACCACCCGGTGATCAGGCTAGGGCCTACATCAACCACAGGGGCTCCCCTCCACCAACTGCCAGGTTGTGTGTGATGCCCAGGGCATTATAATGAATGTGTGTGCTGTCTGCCCTGAAAGCTATCACGATTCCCACATCTGGCATCTGATGCAGCTGTACCAGAGATTTGTCAATGGGGACATCCCCTACGGTCACCTAGTGGGGGATGCTGGTTACACACTGGAGCCGTGGCTGATGACACCCATCAGAAATACACACACACCTGAACAAGAATGCCATAATGAGGCACACGCACAGACCAGACTTATAATAGAGCGTGTGTTTGGGATGCACAAGTCACAGTTCCAGTGCCTGGACACATCCAGTAGAGCCTTGCAGTACTCACCAGCTACATGTACTCAAATTGATATGGTATGTGCCATGCTACACAATATGATCCTGCGGAAACAGCTGCAGCAGGAACAGCACGGGACAGGGCCACACAGCCCCCCTCCAATGTCAAGGCCTGCACAGGCACAGAGTGACTTCAAGGAGGAACAACCTGAGCCTGCCCCAGTAGGCAGATGGAGGCGTGCCCAGTATGCTCTGGCCTTGACAAAGAGGCAATGCATAGCACATATACTGACACAGTAGGGACCCAGGGATTGACACCTCTCTCTGACTCACACATACAGTAAAAGGGATGCCAAACATGACACTACCTGTGCTCAACCATGTATAGGGAGTGTACTATGTGCATCCGACATAGGCAGCCCAACAGCACCATCCTCAATCCTGGTCCACCCACAAGGTAAGTCAATCAACCTACCAATTGCCAAATGGAGTAGAATGTGTCATTACCTGTATCTATGGTATAGATGTGAGCATACAATGGAATTGGGTGGCTGAATGTTATGGCAGCAGATAGTAGACACCCATAGTGGCAGCATGACATCTGTAACACATACTGGAGTCACCATAGTAGCCAGTACTACACAGGGCGACAAAACCCACTGCAGGAAATGTGCTGGGCGACATGTGTGTCCATATGACTCACACATGCCAGTCAGGGAGGTTCACATACCCAACAACAGCCTCAGCCAGTAGGACCAGTGTAGACAAACACAAACAGAGCCTGTGCTATGGCCTCTGAATGATGCCTATGGTTAACCCCCCAGGCCTACACAGGCAGACTACAGCAGGTCAGGCAGTGGGATGTTAGTTCTGAAGGTTAGGAAGTCAGACACTAATGTATAGGGCAACCAAAGCTAAGGCCTGTAGTACACTGATATGCCTCTAGTCAGTATTATAGGTTAGAATACAGAATGAAATGGAGTACCTGACATACCAGTACAGTCATAGTAAATGTGTGCAAGTGGCAGGTGTGACCCCCATCCTATGTAGACATGTAGAAACTGTAAGGTGCGCCGCCCCCAATCATGTGTAGAAATGTAGAAACAGTCAGGTGTGTCCCCCCAACTCCTGTGTAGAAATGTAGTAACAGTCAGGTGTGCCCCCCCAATCCTGTGTAGAAATGTTAAAACAGTCAGGTGTGTCCCCCACACAACCCTATGTAGAAATGTAGTAACAATCAGGTAGGCCCCCCACTCTCATATAGACATTTAGAAACAGTCAGGTGTGCCCCTACCCCCAATCCAGCGTAGAAATGTAGTAAGAGTCAGGTGTGCCCCCCCCACCAATCCGGTGTAGAAATGTAGAAACAGTCAGGTGTGTCCCCCCACAATCCTATGTAGAAATGTAGTAACAGTCAGGTGTGCTCCCCCACTCATATGGTGGCATGTGGAAACAGACAGGTCTGCCCCTTCCCCCAATCCAGTGTAGAAATGTATTTACCCTCAGGTGTGTCCCCCCAATCCTGTGTAGAAATGTAGTAACATGTATGGGTAAGTATAATACGAGAGGAGCACAGATGCCCAGAGGTGGCCAAGGTAGCAGGATAGGTCATAGCATTTGCACAATATGCCGGTCTGTGTGTGTTAGGTTGGTGCGTGTTTCATAATGTGTAAGAGGGGTCAGTATGTATCCATGTTGAGGTAAGACCTGGTAGTCATTGCCCACTACTGCTGATGACAGGGACAAGCCCTCACATCTGCAGTACCAAAGACAATCCCCACCAGTATAACACATGCTAGCAGTAAGCCATTGTAAATGTATGCTGGTAGTATGTGTCACCATCTGAAAGACTGGCATGGCATGGCTGTCGGGCTAGATAAACAAGCAGTACACAGGGGAAAGTACCCCAGACATACAGTATATATTGTGTCACTGTGAAATGGAGACACCCTTGGATTTGTACATATTGGTATGCATCACAGTAACTAGACCTGTAGTAGGGGATACCAGTGATGTCTGCCTGAACACCTGCAGATCACAAAGGAGGTAGGACTGATGTATTGGGAATCAGTTGATGTACCTGCACTTGCCAGCATAACTGGAATTCCCCATGCATATCTGTGTGTCAGATGCAAGTAGTGTCCATAAAACACATGCACCCAGCCACACAAACACCACCCACAGGCACCTCTCTGGTAATATCCCTGCTGTGGAGAATGGGTACAGTAAGATCCCACCTGTATATGGCAATAGCAGAAGACTGCAGCATGCAGTGCAGGTGACCCATGCAGGTGTGTCCCTAGCTGTAGATTGCCCCCTGCCAGCATCTACACCACCTGATCAAGACAGATAGAAGGTATTGGCATGAACACCTATCACACCTACCCTGTCACTCCAGGGGAATATACTGCATGGTGGTCTGGGACTGTAGGACTGACAGAATGCAACAACCTGCCACATCTGGCCAGCGGCAACACCTAATGCCCCACAGGCTTCTGCCAAAAGCCTGTTTCTCATATGTACTGCAAATGCATGTTATGTCATGGAAACCCAAATAACAACATAACATGTCCACCATGTCTCACTGCATGAACTGTGGACCAACACTAACACACATCTGTGATGGGGTGATACCCTTAGGGAAAGTATCAGAGAATGTATGCATAATGTATGGAAGAGGTTAGAATAACAGAGGGGGGTGTGGGAGCATGGACAGCATGGAATGTGCAAGGTCTGAAACCAAGATGTGTTCACACACTATCCCTGGCTGCAAACATATAAATGCGTGGCTACACCACAATAGGGTAAATGTCCTGACCCATGGCCCCTGTCTCTGGCTAACCTGTGTGAATCTGTACAACTGTGAGGCATTGCCACAACAAGATAAGCCCATACTTTCATGTTGATGGGCGGACAAGTATGGGATCCTCTGCCAGCACTGTACCAAGGTGCTGAACCAGATACATAAACCCAGCACCAACTGTCTGCAGCTCCCCCTCCGGAATGGCATAACTTACCATGAATACGTAGGTGTTGTTCCACAATACCAGACACAGCTGCAGTCACCCTTGTCCCCCAAATCATCACTGTGAGCAAGAATGTCCATCTGACAGTACATGAGGACAGAAAACATCACTGTGTATAACAGTACACATGTCTGAATATCTTTGCTAACAGCAGTACCATGCAGCTGAAGCAGCAGACACAATCACCTACAGTACACACTATCCCCTGTACAGTTTATCCCCATATTGCCAAATTATCAATGGATACCCTGCAGAAACAGTATGCTACATGTAGGTGTGCAACACAAAGGTCTGCACTGCAGTACAAACTACCTGGAATCGATCCACACATTCAATACAGAAGGGCATACTGGGCATGCTTACATGCCTAGAGAAATGAAGGCAGTGTCAGTCAACAACATACTGAAAGGTCATACTGGGCATGCTCACACACTTAAACAAATGAAGGCATGTCTGCAAGCAACAGTGGACCAGACATATCTGGCAGTTGCAGATGTTAGTGCAGACACTCCTCAGCATGCACCACTCACGCTTTCCACACTGGATAGGAATACAGGCATATAACCAAGGACAACACACTATAATAAGCCAAAAGTAAACGTACATAGATGTGTGGAAGAGAGTGACTGTTACAAGGGGCCATCCATTTTGAGGCCTGTCCCACCCAGCACACAGACAAATGGCTACAACCACATGAGGTTCAGATGTCACTCACTGTAGACCTTAGCCACTGGTAATGTCAGCATTACAGGCTATGTGGTGCTAGTGCTAGCTGTGCAACATGACTGTATAAGAAAGTAGTCCTCTAGCAGCTGTATACATGTACCTGTGGAATATAACCCTGCATGTGCCTGCATGTGGTGTGTCAACCTCAAGATGAATGGGTTATGGCCCATGCACACACACTGCCCTCCTCATAGCCCTACTATGAGAAGCCTGCTGAGGTCATCCACTTTGAAATACAACCTTGTGAAAAGTTTAGACCAGTAATCTCCATGGCACTTCCTATAACTGCATACTGCTGTAGTGTGATAAAATAGTTAGGTAGGAGTTCTAATCCCAGACATGGCAACTGTGTGTCTGTCTCTGTCTGTTTAGAGGGCAATGCTTTTTAGGCTAGTCACACTCCCTATAATTCAAACGCCCTACTTTGGAAGGCTGCTGATGTCATCCACCTTGAAATACACCTTTGGGAAATTGTTCCCCAATAATCTCTGTGGCATGTCCTATAACTGAAAACTGCTGTAGTGTGATAAAATAGTTAGGTAGGAGTTCTAATCCCAGACTTGGCAACTGTGTGTGTGTGTGTGTGTGTGTGTGTGTGTGTGTGTGTGTGTGTGTGTGTGTGTGTGTGTGTGTGTGTGTGTGTGTGTGTGTGTGTGTGTGTGTGTGTGTGTGTGTGTCTGTAGAGAGCAATACTTTTTAGGCTAGTCACACTCCCTACAATTCAAATGCCCTACTTTGGCAAGGCTGCTGATGTCATCCAGCTTGAAATACACCGTTTGGAAGGTTGTAGCCCAGTAATCTTCATGGAGTGTCCTATAACTGTGTTTTGCTGTAGTGTGATAAAATAGTTAGGTAGGAGTTCTAATTCCCGATTTAGCAACTGTGTGTGTGTGTGTCTCTGTCAGTGTAGAGAGCATAACTTTTTAGGCTAGTCACACTCATTATACTTCAAATGCCCTACTTTGGCAATCCTGCTGATGTCATTCTCTGTGAAATACACCTTTGGGGCAGGAGTATTCCAGTTATCCCAGTGGTACATTCTATAACTGCTTCATGCTGTAGTGTGATATAGAACTCTGGTAGGGGTTCTAACCCCTCACATGGCAGTTGTGGATGTTTTGTGTGTGTTTCTATGTCTGTGTAGGGAGCAATGCATTTTAGGCTAGTCACACTCACTACACTTCAAATGCCCTACTTTGGCAATCCTGCTGATGTCATTCACTGTGAAATACACCTTTGGGGAAAAAGTACTCCAGTAATTTCTGTGGCACATCCTATAACTGCATTGTGTTGTAGTGCAATAAACTAGTTAGGTAGGATGTCTAACCCCAGACATGATAGGTGTGTGTCTGTGTGTGTCTGTGTTTGTAATTCGTATCCTGTGTGAAGGTGGTTGTGAGTGTGTAACAATTGGAGTCAATGGGGAGAGGGTTTTGCAAATTTCTTGTATGGTGGCCCTAGTATATATCACAATGTTCACTGTGCAGGGATAACATATGTGAAATAGCCGAGAGGCTGGGGTGCCTATCCATACCCCTACATTTGACATCAAGGCCAGGTGAACAAAGTGAGTGACCCTTGTATTACCCAGATAACACCCTCAACCCATGTCTCATACACACACACACACACACACACACACACACTTGCCTAGACAACAGCCGCTATGTTGGTAGTACCCTGCATATTGCCCACTGATAGCAACCATGGTGTGATTGGAGTGGGCTACAGTGGGCATGGCACCCTGACCATCAGTCCAATAGGCACATACATGGCAACAGTGCACCATTCTCATGTTCTGCACTGGACACCTGCAACACCTGTGGTGCCTTCAAATGTGACCCACAACGGACATAACATGTATTTAAACATGCCCTGTATGGACAGATGCCACTGACATCAGGGCATACTGGTATCATGCTATCAATGTAGGTGCTGGGTCAACCTGCCATCCATTAACAGTTTCCACCACATGAGGCCAGGACTGGCACATCTGATGATAACAATCTGTTTACACAACATGGGCCAGACACCCCAGGTACAGTTGCACATGTCACTGTACATGGATGTGGGAGGTGTGCACATCCCAGACACGTCCATGTCATGGACTAAGGAATACATACATGGAAAGCAATGCACAGCATTGGCCACATGCAATAGTCAACCAGGTGACTGGATGGTGAATATAATACCCACCTGTGTGGTCAGATCCAGACACTACACCCCTGAGCCACAATGAAGATCATTGTCATGTGGCCTGATGCCAAGGTATACCCATCATCTAGCCTTGTATAGCCATCTGGCACAGTTGATCATGACACACCCGTGCAGCAATGCACCCATGCATGTCAGTACTGGCACCCTGTGTCTGTGTGTGTGTTGTATGATGTGTATGGCCACATTCACACTCACTACAACCCCCATTGGCATATTGAAGCATGCTATCTGATGTCAGACACCTCCACATACCCT
>NC_056735.1:1016689486-1016734446 GCF_019279795.1 Protopterus annectens
GGGTTGGGCCCCAGACATGCTAGTGCCCGGTGCCATGGCCAGCTGAGGTGAGACAGGTGGGTCCGCTGGGACCGGCCTTCCCAAACGTGCTATAGTGTTTAGAGTTTATCATCATATGTTGTTTAGTAATAGTCAACACATTCCAGGGTTAGGTATAACAGCATGCATAGATATTCCCATTACCCCAGACACCAGATATGGAACAGTTGCATAGCAAACAGAACACATGCATATATGGGATCACAGTGGTATTAAGAACAGCATGCAGGTACATTGATGGCACCATGCCACCAATGTTGGAATAATTTAATATAGCACATGCATGGGAACAATTAAAATGATTATCAAACAATAGAGCATTATCAAAACATTGGAGTCATTACATACAATTTGGGGTGGGTATGTTGTTTATTGTTGGAGATATGGTGGCAGGAGAGAAAGATGTCAATTAACAACTAATATATTCCTGTAGTCCACATTACTTTCCTAGTCAGTGCTGTTAGCTTTACCTTACATGTCTTACTACACTAACCTATAGCCTTAGTTTGGACAGTGATATGGCTGTCGTCATCATTATACATGAACTGTTTTTTACCTGCAGTATACACATCTTACCTGGTAAACCTGTGGAAGGAATGTATGTTAATACTAACTAACTATTTCTACACATACTCCCAGATTCCGGGTTGATGTTGTCCACATAGCTATCCAACTCTTTCTGCACAGACTCTGGCCATGTGTTGACCACATGCTGGTGTGCTGGGACATATCTAGAATATTGCCCTCTTCAACATTTAGTGACTTGACACACACATATACATGCTTTCCTACACAGTTATATTATGGAGCACAGTGTGGGTGACAATGATCAGTGATACTTTATTATACAGAGAAACTGCAACACTCACAATTCCCTACAATACCAGAGTAAACAGTAACAGTACAGGGTATAATGTTTTTTTATTTCTCAGCACAGTGTTCATATCCAACGTACCTGTTGGAGCAATGTTTGTTAGCATTACCTGAATGTTGCCACAGAAAGTTCCAGTTTGCACATTAGTATTGTGCACATACATCTCACTCTGTTCCTGTACATGCTCTGGTCACAGCTTGACAACATGGGGGTGTAGATAGGACATACTTGGCTTATTAATCTCCTAACAGTTTCGGGAGTTGCTACAATGGCAGGTTTGTTCACATAGATGTTGGACAATCACTTGAATTGCCTGTTTGCAGGCTAAATATCTGGGATCATCCCACAGACTAACCAGCGGGATAGGGAGACATGCAGCAGATATCGGCCCATATACTGGACATTCTGGTCTCATCTGTACAGTTGTAGGGTAGGGTAGATTCTGTATGCAGCCTACTTCCACTCCCAGGATTCAGACCATGGTTGTGTCTGCTACAACTTAAACACTGTCCATCAGACTTGTGTGTGCTATATAGATATTGCCGTATATCTCCTATCTGCTTTCTGTCTTATAATTCTCCTGTGCTTTTGCATTCTGACCTTGTATTACAACACTCATATACAGATTTCCTAGACAGTTATATTTTGTAGGACAGTGTGGGCGACAGTTATAAATAATGCCTCATTATTCCGAGCAACTGCATCACTCACAATGCCATACAATACCAATGTAAACAATACCAGTACAGGGTATCATTCTTGTATTTCTGGCCACAGTGTTGGTATCTGACAGACCTCTGGGAGAACTGTTTGTTAGCACTACCTGATTGTTGTCACACACAGTACCAGATTCCACATTACTATTATGCACACACATATCACTCTGTTACTGCACACACTCTGGCCACAGCTTGACAAGATGGGGGTGTAAGTGGGACATACCTGGCTTCTTAGTCTCATAAGGTTTTGGGGACTTGCTAGTGTGCCAGCTTTGTTCTTATAGATGTGTGTCAATCAATTGTATTTCCTGTTTGCTGCCTATGCATCTGGGATCATCCCACTGATTTCCCAGGGGGACAGGTTGATAGGCAACAGATATGGACCTCTTTACTGGACATTCTGGACATATCTAAACAGTTGTGGGGTATGATTCTGTATGCAGACTACTACCCCTGGCAGGATTCGAACCATGGCTGTGTGTGCTAAAAAAACAACAGTTCACATCTCAGTTGCATGTGCTATTCAGATTTTGTTGTCTGCATTTTCCCTGTTTTCTGTCTATGTATGTCTCAGTTGTACTAAACGGCCTCTGGGGATTACACCAGTCATATACAGGCATTCCTACACATTCTATTTATGGTGCATGGCGTGGGTAATGCTTAATACAACAGTACTATTACATGATTGCAAATCTACATTACCATATTATACCAGTGTATACACATGCAGTCCAGCAGTTAGACCTTTATTGTCAGGCTATTACACTTTTATTTACATACAAACTATATGAGACTCTTCCTGCCATATTCTCCAGTGTATGCAGTACATGTCTTAAACAATACAGGTTTTATACAGGCAATTAATTTGCTAATACTTTTAGATTTATTTCCTATGACAGTAAATGCGAGAGTATTACTGACCTGCCTCATATCACAACCTCTCCAGGCGACTTCCATGGGCCTCCTGGTTCACAGCCCGCTCACTTGCAACTGTGGAGGGCATAAGAGGAATATTTAGCTATACCTATCCATGATATACATGAGGTGGCAATTAATACACGCACATAGTGGGGTGATACTTACACACAGGTGAAACAGCCCCTGCCATTCTAGCCTCTTGGATCCACTGGTCCAAGAGGTCACCCTTATGCTGCTTCAGGTCGGAATAGTGATGACTAACCTGCTCAGCAGTTCGGGGTATGCCAGTGGCACTGGCGAGGTCATGGGCGAGATGGTCCCAGGTTTCTGCCTTATAGTGGGAACCCTGGTACTGGCCCTGCAGCAGTCTCTGGTCATGGTCTTTGATAAGGAGTCCTGCCATGACTCTGGACTCCTGGATGCACCAGTGCTACGCCCAAAAGCGCACACCCTCTCCCCTTCCTGACATAGTATCTGCAAGGGAAGCTACAACCAGTTATGAGATGTATTCCTGCCTCTTGGGTTTAAGTAAGGCAGATTTCCCACAATTTTTCATGATTGGCCAGTTTTGAAAAGGCTAAGCTATGGGCAAACCTGCTTCCTTAAGGTTGGCTTTGTTTAAAGGGATATAACACTGGGCACATTGAGTTAGCTGGCCTACACATTGCTTACACCTCCTAAGCTGACCTTTGCAATGCTTAGCATTGCTTACGTTTGACTTTGCATTATATTTCCTTTTTGGCATTGATTTATTATTCATTACATCTTATATGTATGCCTGGTATCCATGATTCATGTGTACGTACACTGTATGGGGTCCTTGTGTTTTTTTGGGGACTTCAAAACTCTTTTACAATTATACTTGACTTCTGGGCTTACTGCTGTACTCCAGTTCACATATTTATGTTATGTAGTGGGTTATGGAACATATGTCTGTATACTGATTCCTTTCACAGGTTCAGGTTGAATTTACTATAGTGAAGACTTGTTTGCTGATACCTCATTCTTCTGTACTGCTGTGATGGCTTTATGGTTAACTACTGTGACTCTAGTGTATATGGTTCAAGACCTGAAAGGCTGTTTATTTTGTTGATGGACAGAACAAGGGCTGTTGCATATAGAGTGATTAAGGCACTTTTGAGCATTTGTAAGCGGGTTTGCGCGAGTTTGTGAGAGGGTAAGCACTGCTAACCTCTGGTTACATATGCTTACAGAGAGTTAGCTTTAGAATTGCTTAACCTGTGTGCACATTGCTTACTCCTGTGCAAATGGGCTTAAACTCGATCACTAGTGCTTAAATATGCTTACTACTGCTTATTGGTGCTTAGACCTACTTACTAGTGCTTTATTCATTATGACACTGACACCTCACTTGTGCATTTCCTGCAGTACTCCAGTTCATAAATATGTTATTTATTGGGTTATGCAATGAAAATATTGGTCAGAGTGTGCTTTGCCATGGAAAATGGCATGTGCTGCACTGGAACTCGAACTGGGAATGCCTTCTCATACCTCTTCAGCCATTTAAGCTGCATTAACCGTAGCTAAGCAATAGGCACACCTGCACACCTATGGTTAGCTTTAATCGGATTTTTAAAAAAAAATTAAAAAAAAATGTTTGTTCATTTTCTTTGTATTTACTTGCTGTTGTGCACCAGGGGGGCATGTTGGTGGGGATATGCGGACACCTATGAGTAGTCTCGCTCATTTCTTAGGCTTTTCTGCTGTTCTTCATTGCGGGGGGCGTGTATATTCAGACATGTCCCCTGCATTCTTACATGCTCCGTGTAAGATTTGGAGCTCAGGCAGTGGGCCTCATTAATATGCATGGATAACTGCCATCCTGCTCCTAAATGGCGGCCTCTGTGCAGGACTAAGCTAGTCCTGCATGGAAGAATTATTAATCTGGGGAAAGGCCTGAAACTCAAATGTATGTCATTATTTAGCGACTTCAACCCACAATGATTTGCCTGCAAATGATAGATTTTGAAAGGAACACCCCCCCCAAAAAAAATGAGGTAAAATCTAGGCATTCTTTGAAAATCTGAAGAATTGAGAGGTATGTAGGTAAAAACATTTTAATGGCTGGCATTAACTGATGTTAACCTTGTGTTTTTAAAGGTACACTGCTTCCGAATGTTTGTAACTATAGACATTAAATACTTATCAAACATAGATTTTGAATGTAAAATACTTCCTCCAACAACATTTACATATACTAAAGCAAGTTTGAAACATTAGGTGGTAGAACTATTTTACACCCAAAATAGTAATATGTATATTCATTATACATATCCGTTTGTATGTATGAATTAAAAAAAAATAAAAAGCAAATAAAAAAGAGTTTAACAGATTACCCATTCTCTAAGTGCAATAAGTTTGCCATAATCAGATGTATAAAATTTAATTTTAGCCTTTTTAACCTTATATTGTTTTTTTTTTTTTTTTTGCTTGATTGCTTTTGTATCTTCCTTGGAGCATAAACTGCTTGCAATAGTCTGATGCCCTTCACATTATATAACAGATGCTGCATTTTTTGGCCATTACCAATACTTTGTGAACCATGTTGTTTATAGCTTGCATCAACTACAACTCCTCATTCTACCGAAGCTTTCGTTTAAAGATTTGGGACAACCATCTCCAGATCTTTGTGATAGCTGTTTTACTGCATTGAGTTTCTTGGTCCTTATATTTCATTAGTAGTTTATCGCTACACTGTGCTTTATTTTACTTCCTTTACTTTATTAATGGGACTGTTTTATAGGGTAGCACAGGGTTGCCTCTACAAGGGTTCTACTGCACAGCTCTTCTTGATATACTTTGAACCCAGCATCCTATTTCGTATTAATAGTTTAAACTGTGTATAGCCCAGCAGCCATTCAGAAGGCAGACTCCAAATTGATTGACTAAACTAATAGTCTCATCCACGTATCTGATAAAATCTTGAATTGTTCTACACAGTCACTCGGTCTAATTTATAAAGGCAGCCTATTCCACAATGTCACCGATTATTGAACAAGAAACCTAGTTCTTATCTTAGTTTTACATGTATTAAATATGTGTCACTTGTCCTCACCATGAATTAACCTTGGACTTTAAACAATCTGCATTATAATATATCCTTAATTCCTCATAGGGAAAAAAAAAGATAAGCACACATGGCCTTGAATTTAGTTACAGCTCACCGAATAGAGTCCCAAATATTCTAACCTACTTTCATAAGACAATCCATTGCATTACTTTATTCTTATGATGAGTTTACATTGAACACTTTCTATGGCACCAAGATCACCTTTACTATAAACACAAAATATGGAATTATATTCTATAATAGGGCTAATATATGAAATACATGCATTTTTCTCCAGTTTTAGAGGGTTACATAAAGGCATAGACTTATATGTAGTCTGAAACCCGTCACAAGATGAAAAGAACCTGCCAGAGCTATGTATACTGAAAGCTCAGTAGCTCTCCTTATCTTCACAACTATCTTTCAAGTGACAGTGCATAAGTACATTCTAGCAATCATGTCCAATGATACAATGAAAGAACTGAGAAATAGGTAAACAAATAAATAAATCAGATTAAGTGGGTGGTTGACACATCACTACATGATTACCTGAGCTGTCATCAGCTGAGTTTTTATGCATGATTACACAAAAACAAATGAGATAAAGTCATGTGACTGAATAGAATCATTGTCTATTTGTAGCTGGGAATGGAGGACTGTTTTAAGCACCATGATCTGATAATTTGAGTAGTTAGCCAGCTGTAACCCTTTGGATTCAGCTCTAACCTTTAAAGGTTTGACTTCATTTGTTCATGTGCATGCTCTGTGACGAGAGAAGAAATTACTTAAAGCATACATGAATAACTTTGTGTGTGTGTGTGTGTGTGTGTGTGTGTGTGTGTGTGTGTGTGTGTGTGTGTGCATGTGAGTGTGCACGTTTGTGTGTGTGTGTGTGTGTGTGTGTGTGTGTGTGTGTGTGTGTGTGTGTGTGTGTGTTCTCTCTTCTTTTATACCTGCAAAGCTAGCTCCAGTGCCATTCTCTGATCTCTGCAGCTGAGCAGAGAACAACCACCTCCTCATTAATAAAAAGACCAATCTAATGCTTTTCCCAACCCATAACAAGCTACCATAATTTTCAGGACTGAACACAATCATAATTACATTATTTCTTCTGTGACTGAATACAAATATCTAGGGCTTACTCGTGATACTCTTCACACAGATAATATTGTTACAAAAGTTCTTACACAGCAAAAACTATGCTACAAAATAACTCACATCTTCTCCTTGCTCTTTGCAAAAATGTATTTCTTCCTAGACTGGGATTTGACTTATCATTATTTGTTTTCCACTTGGCTTATAGTACACATTAGCTTCAGGTAGCAGAAAACAAATCATCCAGATTTGCTCTTCATGCTGACCCTTGAATCCATTAGTGCACCATCCTCAAAAAATTAAATTGACTACCTATAATGGAGATTTTAACCTGTCTCACAGGCACTTGGGTATTTAAGGTACTAACTGATGGCTACTACCCTGCCATTAAAAAGGATATTCCCCCTCAAACAACAGATTGATTTCCTGAGAAGTAGTCAAGTAAATGGGATTACCCTGTCTAGGCCCTCATTCAAAACTGTTAGAGGGGAACAAACATTTTCTAAATTGGGCCCTGCTTTATAGAACCAACTTTCAAATGAAAAAAAAACAGTCTCCAGGCAGTCAGATCTACTCTGTCTGAGCAGGTCCACAATGAAGTGCCATGTGTTTGCTTCACACATAATGGCTAAGAGCACAGCTTTGCAAAGCCTAATCAAAATACTTAAATGTACAGTTTTTCTGTATCCTAATCTGGTTTACAGTTCAAATACTACAGTTCTGGTAGTTGACGTGTAACCACAATTGTGTTTTATTCCCATGCTTATGTTTTACTTTCTGTTATCTTAGCCTGTTCGAAACAATTAGCCACTTGCATACAATGTGTGTTTAATCTGGTTATTGGAAATAATACACAAAGCTTGAGCAAATAATCCAATGTACATGTTATGTGTAATTTCTTCTATTACATTTTATTAATCTGTACTATTACCTTTGGCTTGGGTCATGGCTGAAATGTGTCTTTAAACTATCTCACTTATCCAGTTAACAAACAAAAAATAAAGAAATAAATATATATATGAATAGCACAATTATGTCTCATAACTGGAAGAGTTAATATTTAATCCAATCTATATTAAACAGTATTAGCTGTATCTGTTTATGAATTAACAGCTTCTGAAAATGTTACAGCAAATAATATTCAATGTGACTTCAGCTTTTTTTCCCACATAAATGCCTGATAGACATTAGTGTGATTTCTACCTTAAGGTTTTTCAGTGTCAGTTTTATTTCTAACCCATTTTTAAGCATACGCAGTGACATTACCACATGACTAACAAAGTGTTTCACTGTGAATACAGTAATAACATGATTATTTTGAAAAATATCTAACACATTTATTTTCCATTAACACAGTCCAAAAGTGCTTGTCGCTGTTTTTTTTTTTTTTTTTCTGGTCATTTTAAACTATTATACTTCTTATTTTTTTTTGTTGCAAAGATAAAGTGCCACAGAAATTAATAATAATTGCTTTGTTGTCATGTTCTGCATTGCATGTGTAACCCATCAGATGTAGGCCATGAATCATTTTAAAAGTGAAAAGGATGATATTGCCAAACCACTTTAATCAGACAATGTGACAAAACTATTTTTTTTTATTTCATTTCATAGGTTCTGAATAGTCTAAACTTTTTTAATTATCTTTTGAAATTACAGTTTAACCAAGGCCAGCAGTCTGTTTCACATTTTACATAAATCATAGTCAATTAAACTATTTATTTTAATTGTCTTAATAATCAAAATTCTGAAGAAAGGTGCTTTGGATGTACTGCATGCTGTGTGATGACGTGCCTAGTGAGAATATTGTCTTGTATAACTGATTGTTAACAAGATGTTTTTACTAGACACCTTTGGAATGTATTGCAGTACCAAACAGTCATTGTATTAATACAGTCTGATAGGAATTATGATAGGATAGTTTGAAGCTGATATATTCTAAGTGCATCGCATCAGTAAAGAAGTTAAAAAAAAATATATATATATATATATATGTATACATATTATTCAGCTACACATTTTCTGTATGTCTTCTTTCTCAACGATGTTTTATATCAGTAAAAGGAAGACTATTCATTCTCATCAAGAAACTGGAAACTTCAGGTGGCATTCATAGCCACAGATACAAATAGATAACAGGTCAGTTGTTGGACATAAATTTATCTCATTTATTTTTGTGCAGTTATGCATAGAACCTCAGATACCGCACACCAGATAGTAATGTGGAATACATTGACTTAGATTTTATTTATTTATTTAATAAAAACGTTTAGGCATTAAGGCAGTCTGCACAGTAGCCAGCTGTAGCTAGGCACATCCAACATTAACTGACTTATGCAAATGAATAGATGATGAGATGGAAATAAAGAACAGCCTCATAACGTCTTATGCCAATGAACCCTCTTTCTGCCTGTTTGTGATTCAGTTTTTTTTTTTTTTTTTGTTTCAGCTCTGTGCACAGAAACATTATAAAAGGTGAAGTTCCACTTTTTTGTTAACTTTACAATTTGTGAAGATACCTACTTTAGCTGCCA
Source organism: Protopterus annectens (assembly GCF_019279795.1). NCBI lineage: Eukaryota > Metazoa > Chordata > Ceratodontiformes > Protopteridae > Protopterus > Protopterus annectens. The sequence goes on from NC_056735.1 coordinate 1,016,698,733, forward strand.
GCCAAGCTATTTCTCATTGCGAGCTGCTTGTCCTGGTCTAATGAAAACAACAGTTATCTGGAGGTACTCACTGGCCAAGAAGCCACAGATATAGACAACAATTAACTCATAAATTGCTGATCAAGAAATTATTGACGTATTTAGAGTAGTCAGAGCTATTGTGAGGGTGTTAGTGAGTTTGTATAGCCCACTGATGGGAACTTGGGAAATTGGGGAATGAATGGCCTTTGTATACCTGTGGATAATCAGGTATATATAGCATTCTGTATACATTTCATAGGGATCTTCCAGAAACGGACTGCAGGCACGTTGAGTATTTCTTAGGCTTCTGTCTTAGGGATACTTCAGCAGTACCTTGACATATTTGAAGCATGTGTGGATCAGTATATGTATTTGCTATTGTTACCTCAGGACTGAGCCAGAACCAAACATGCCTTCTACAGGATGGCACATTTACCTGAGGTGCTCTGTGGAAAAGATTGCACCCATGCTGCTGTTAGGGTCCCATCAAGACCATGGAGGGAGTAATACCAAAATAGGAAGGATTACTATTCCATCAGCTAACAGGTACTTTCTGATGTATAGAGGTGCATCACTAATATGTTGGCCCATCATCTTGGAAGTGCCTCATATTCTCACATCTAGCATAAAAGCTCATTGAACCATCAATTCCTGCATGTCAGGATGCCCCATGGTCTCCTTGCTGATAAATGAAAATTTTAGCTGTAATTATGTCAGTAGGTACAATTTTGAAAAGGTATTGCTTAGTTCTAAACCACTCTTCCATTATTATGTCCCCCTCTTTTTTTTTTTTTTTTTTTGTTGTTTCCACATGATGCAGGCTACTCACTCAAATTATGGCTGCTGACATCAGCCCGTAACCCCTGGAGAGCTGCAGAGGAAAGATGCAATACCACCCTTTCCTAGACCCAGATTGTCAGTGAGCGAGTGTTTGGCCTGCTGAAAGCCTATTTGCATAGGTTAGTCTGTGAATGACCTTCAGTATGGCCCACATGCAGGATGTTTGCTGCCATGTTGCAGTTTGCACAACATGATCATGCGCCAGGCTGGTGATGAAGTGCCTCAAGATGGCTCCATTTGTCAGTCCTTCCACCACTGTCAATCGTGTAGGTGGTCTGTTGGCAGTAGTAACATGGAACCCCACGTAACAGTCTTCTGCACACTACATGGGTGAGCAGGCAAAGAGGCAGTGTCTAGTCCACAACTATGGACCATGGCATGCAGGTTAGTGTTACCTTTATTATAAAAAACACAAAGAGTATAACTGATGCATGCAGGGCTTTGTGTGTGCTGTGTGGTGCAAAGCCTACTGTTACTCTACATTAGACATTCCATCTTATCTTTGAAGAAATTATTTTTTCAAGTACAAGCACAAACCTATCAAATCTGCTAGGCACTGTCTGTACTCGTACAAGGTTACTAAGGCCTGGAATTCCTTATCTGTGTCCATCAGGTCAGTACCCTCCCTCCCATCCTTCAAAATCATTCTGAAAGACGTCCTAGCTAAAAAGTGCCTCTGCGTTTGCTCAACATCAGGATAAACTATATCTCTAAATGTGAACAAGTACCTTTTCATACCTCGCACCTCCTTACTCTCCCTTCTACACCCACTTCCTTATAGTTTATGTCACCTGGCTATCAACAGGCTGGCTTAAGTCTGCTTTTCTTCTCACTTCATATTGCAGTTTCTCTTAGTATTATACAAACTTACTTTGAATTTCTATATATGAACTGGCTAGAATTTCTCTAAATACAGTAATAACTTAACCATTGTTTTCATAGTATTTCTAATTTGGTATAATTATTTACACTGTAGGTGTTTTTACATTATTTTGAAGATCATAAAATTATTCTTAAAATGTTTTGCAATACTTTGGAGCTTTTCTTTGCAGGACTCCACTGAAAATGGGCTCCTACATTAATGAGCTTTCACAGTAATCAGATATCAATAAATAAATAAATAAAGTAAATGTATCTGTTTTATATCTATCTGTTTTATATATTTGTTTTGTTTAGTGTGAGCATATATTCAGTGTCATACCCGACTGTTCATTGTCATCTGTGCACTGAAGTGCATTGGCAGGAAAAAAACTAGTGAATATGACAATTTCTACTGTATTTTCAATAGTATGTGGTTAGTGTACAGGTCTGCAATGAAATAATCAGGTCATATATTTAGCAGTAGTAATAGCAGTAGTATTAGTTTTGCATGAACATTTATTAGATAATTGCTTAGGAAGGATTTAATTTAGTAACTGGAAGAAATGCATATAAGTAAGTATGTATTGGTATAGTATTCCATATCATATTTTATAGGATGTGTTCAATTCCACTGGAAAGAAAAATCGCGTTACGTTTCATGGTATGTTTTGCTGACTGTACTTTCTTCAAATTTATAACAAGTAACTTTTTGTTCTCTATTAATGAACTGCACATCAGATTCATTCCTTCTGTCATAGACGCCAACCCTTGTGTCATCAGAAGTACTAGCAATCGCTACTTGTGCAATGCTGAGGGTGACATTGCAACCCTGCCAGTGTTGTTGGCAGGAGTTATTGTAATATTGTAATCATACAATCCCTGTGTGTACTAGGCCGTCAATAGTGTTCAGTGTTATAGTCTGCAGATCCTCTATTTTAACTGTTTTTCTTGTTGTAGACAGTAACATGAATTATGTCAAAGAAATGCTGTTCAATCGTAACTTGTGATATTTCCAGTAGTAAGCATTGTGAACCCAGCCTTGTAATAGGTCAGATTTGTCCTACACAACATCACCTAAAGACAGTGTGTGTGTGATTGTGCCTGTAATCATGAAGAAGTGCTAGTTTGTGAGCTTGATCCTGACTCGCTGTGATGACATGACATTATCTGCTAGTGCTGCATGACTGAGGCCTCATTTCTGTTACACTCTGATGATGGCTAATGAGGCCTGTCTGCCTTCTTGTGGGTTATCCCCAGCCACACTTTTTTAAACTATTTTCCTGAGAATCATGTGGTGTGTGGGCTTCTCTGACTGCTTGTATCCAGAAAGTACCCTGGCCTTCTCTCTGTCCACCTGCATTTCCTACTTGAGTTTGATGGGTCCTGTCTAGTATGTGCATGGAGGTGGAGATGGCTGTTGTGCATGCTACTATACTGTGCAGGAAAAAATGTACAAAAGTTATATGTATTACAGTGTTGAAAGCTGTAATACATGCTCTGCTCCTATTCAAGTTTTTGCAGTACATAAAGTTTATTTGTACCAATGTATAACAAGGCCGGTCTATATTAGTTTGTCACAATGCAATTGCAGTTTACACTGGATCATCGACCCTCATTCTGTGAAAATCATTTCAGTGATTTGCTGAATTTACCATTGGCAAGTATACTTGCCCTATGGCACAATGGACCGCTACACAAATCAAACCCACCCAAGTGGGGCTTTCACCCTCCCACCTCCCAAACTATATATACCAACTCCAAGATTGCACTAAAGTGGAGAAAAGGGTTGTGCTATAGGGCTGAAATTATTTTCACTAAATGAGGGTTGACAATCCGGTGTTCACTGCAATTGCATTGTGACAGATTGATATAGACCCTTACAAGGCAGGGACTGAGAATAAAAGAACAAAAAGAAAGAAACTATACAAGTATTAAGTGTTTCATGGTTTTAAAAGCTATAACCCACCTAGAGCTGCCTCAAAGAAAGTTTCCAGGAGTGAAAAGTATTTGATTCTATCACAACTTTAAAAGCTGTAACTCACACCAGACTGGCACACACACACACACACACACACACACACACACACACACACACACACACACACACACACACACACACACACAAGTGTGACAGTCTAATGTGTATTACAGCGTTAAAAGGTGTTTGACCTTCCTAGAACCATTCTCTGGTGGCTGCTGAGATTATGTCAAAACGGTGCTTAAAAAAGCTATATTTATCCTGATTACTGCTCAATATCTGAACCAACAAAATAAGCACCTGGGCAAGATGTACTCCAGTAATAAGTGAAAAAGAAAATAGTTCTCCACCAGTAGAATGAAAAGTTTTATATCAGCAATTTATTAAAAAGTATACCGCTTTCGTCAATCCACAGTTGACTTCATCAGAACAGAGAATCACACAAAATACCAGTTTAAATAGATGGTCCTTGTAGATAATTGGTTAAAATCACTGGAAATCTCCTGAAATTTCACCTTGAATACAATGGGAAGCACACTGCTGGCTTCCTTAGAGGAAATTCATGTAATAGATAGTATGCCTTGAAGATATGGTGCCTTGAAGATACGGTTATGATCCTACGCATACACTTGTGTAATATAATGGCCAGCTGAACTCTCCAGCAACTCCAGGTCACTGTACTCAATCGGCGGTGCTGTTCAGGATCCCACCCCAGTGTTCTCTCCTGTCTGTCTCATGAATCTGGGCATCTTGTGGCAATGTAGCAATTGCCTCATGTACACAGACAACCCTCTCCTCCTACCACCCAACACCACAGCCTGTGAGAGATGCACTTATCTAGCCAAACTGGAGGTAAAGCTCTCTCCAGCCAAGACTGAACTTGACAGTCAAGAGGAGAAGGTAAACACTTGCACCACACCACACTCATCACATAGTCCCACTAAACCTACACCACCAAAATCCACACATAGAAACACAAAAACATTTGCAGAGGCTCTCAATAATAATCTGCTCAAGCAGCAGAGACCTCCAAAGCAGAAATGCAAGCAACCTCCACCTCCTAACACAACCCAAATGACACATAGCCCATAGACTCAGTGTGGCAATAAATCACAGCCCATAAAGCAAAACAACGTACCCAACACACTAGCCATAGGTGACTCTATAGTCAGGCACACTGATGTCCCACTCACCAAGCTAAACAAGGAGAAGGTTACTGTCAGCTGCCTGTCGGGTGCCAGGATGCGCCACATAACCCATGCACTCAGGTCACTCCACAACAATTACAAATATGACTCTGTCATTGTCCATGTTGGTGTGAACGACCTGAGACGTACCTCCCTGGACTACACGAAAAGAGAAATGGAAGAGTTCTCTGATCTTGTTGCCAAGGCAGGTATGACCCTAGCCCTGAGTAGCATCCTGCCATCACCCACAATGATATTGCAGTACAAGGGCAAAATGATTGACTTCAACAATTGGCTAAGATTCTGGTGTCATTCTAAGGGCATCCAGTATCTGTCTGCCTGGGACGACGAGGTCGACAGACCACGATGCTTTGCCAGAGATGGCCTGCACCTGTCACCCCTGGGATTCTGGATACTGGCTAAGGGTCTTGCCACCCCTATAGTGCCTTTTTTAGGCAAAGTTCAAATGACAAATTAACCACCATAACAGGAACAGGCAAGCAAAAACTGAGGGTAATGCTACTCAAGGATAGAAGTCTAAATCTCAAAATGCATACACTCAAGGCACTCCTTAAAATGGAGAACATCAATATTTGTGCAGTGACTGAGACCTGTTTCAAGGCTCTAGAGACAAACCCTGCATTGCCAGGCTATAACTCATACCACACTTTTTGGCCAACTAACCTGGACCAGAACACCAAATGCAGAGGTGTGTCCATATTCATTAAGGATATCCACACCTCCAGGCTAGTTCCACAGCATAATGCATCTGAGGTTATCCAAGTGCAACTAACCCTGGACAAAACTGCAATCTAAATTGTAGCTTGCTACAGATCCCCCACCATGCCCCAGGATTCCCACTCCTCTTTTCTTAATATACTGGAAAATATTAGGGTTCAATCAAACACCCTAATAATAGGAGAGTTCAACTACCCCACCATTAACTGGGAAAACTACTCATGTACCAACTCCTTCGCTCAACGCTTTCTGGAATTCATAAATTCCAATGCCCTGGATCAACTTATCCACACCCCCACCAGGATCAACAATATCCTAGACCTAGTCATTACCAACATGAGTGACCGGTGTTCCACACCTGAAGTCAACTCCTCATTGGTTAGATTCACACATAAGCTAATCACCCTAGATATTGATATCCCGCCCAAACCCACCATTAAGGAAACCATGGTAAAAACTTTCTCCAAAGCCAACTTCATGCTTCTTAAGACAGAAGTGGCAAACTTCATCACACCCATGCAGATGGACAATGCAGTTACCACTGCTGAATCCTACACAAATGCACTCTATAAGCACTTACACAAGTACATGGATCATGCTATCCCAAACAGAACCAAGACACTATCCTCCAAAAAAAGGAAGTCAATCTGGTGGTCCCCTGCCATAAACAAGCTCTACAACAGAAGGAAGGAACTGTTGCAAAAGAGAGTAAAATCCTATGAGTGGAGGAGCTCCCTGGTCAGCCTCAGTAAGAAGCTGAGATCCCTTATAAGACCCTCCAAAGCTAGCTACAAAAAGAAAATCACCACTGATTCTAAGGTCAACCACAAAGCATTCTATAGCTGTCAAGAATCTCAATGGCAACACTCAAATCTGCTCTGAGTTACAGCACAATGGCACAAAAATTACAGAACCAACTCATATTGCCAACATCCTGGCAGATAAGTTCAGTGCTAACTTCACCCCCCTCTCACCCCCAAAAGGGTCCATATCTATACAGGAAAAATGCAGAGTCCCTGTAATCACATCTATGCAGGTAAAAGCTGCACTCTCTAAAACCAAAAACACAGCATCCATGGGACCGGACAACATCCCATGCTGCTTTTTACACAAACTTCAGAACAAACTGGCTCCACACCTAACCACCATGTTCAATCATAGTCTCACGTCAGGCTTTGTGCCCACTGAATGGTGCACAGCAACAGTTATCCCACTCCACAAAAGAGGAGCCACCACTGATCTTGGGAACTATCGTCCTATTAGCCTGATGAGTCTGGTCTGCAAGGCCATGGAACGTATCATCATGGAACTCACAAACAAAGATATTGGTAACTTCCAAACTCTGGACCCCACCCAGTTTGGGTTTGTGAAAGGCAGATCATGCCTTCTGAACCTGATTGACTTCTTTGAGGCAGTCATCAAAGCCGTAGACAAGGGTAAAGTGGTTTACACAGCCTATCTTGACCTCGCCAAGGCTTTCAACACCATTCCCATTTCTGGAATTATAGCTAAACTTACTAAACTAGGGATAAATCCCTACATCACAAGATGGGTTGCCAACTGGTTCACTGACAGAACCAACACTGTAAACGTTGCAGACTCCAAATCTGACTTCAAATCAGTGACAAGTGGAGTACCGCAGGGTTCAGTCCTGGGACTTCTCTTGTTTGGTGTCTACTTTTCTGAAGTACAGGCTAACACATGACTGCAAACTAGGAGCCATAGTCGAGTCACTAAATGATGTGGACATCTTACAGAAGGACCTCACTGAGACAGATGGCTGGTGTCAGAGGCATGGCCTCAAGCTCAATGCCAAAATGTGCATTGTCATGCCCTTTGGTAAAAACTCTGTACCCATGAACTACCAAATAAACAGCAGCCTACTTAACGCCAAATGTGTGATAAGAGACCTTGGGACCCATGTGGACAGTAGTCTCTCCTTTGATAATCACATCACCACAGTAGTCAGGACATCCTTCTATGTGGCACACCTCATCACAAAAGGGTTCTCATCCAGAAAAAAAGAGGTCATTGTTCCCCTCTACTCGACACTCATTAGATGCATTATAGAGTACAATGCACCTTTTGGAATGAAGACATCTGCAGCAGCTGGAAAGGCCACAGAATTACCTCACAAAGAGGATTACTGACCTCAAATAGATGCCCTACACTGACTGTCTCAAAAAACTCCAGCTTTACTCTGTAGCATATCGCCTACTCCAAGGAGATCTCTGCCTAAAATATAAAGCTATGTTAAACACAGAGCTGTTGGACATGCTACACCTAAAGAAATCCCAATCCCTCCAAGCTACACACTCTAGGGACCTAAACCTTGTCACCACAATGAACAGGACATCCTGGAGAGATATATTCCTGTCCTAGAGACTTCCTATACTCTGGAACAAGCTACCCATCTATGTCAAGGAAAGTTCCTCATTAGCACTCTTCAAGAAAAATCGTGATGAGTGGATGGGAAATAGGAAATATACGCCAGAGATCACTTCTGTGGCTCTGCTCGACAGGGCACAGGAAATTAACTTTCCTAGGTGGCGTAAGCCAGGGAACCTTGTTGGCTAGGCTTACTTAGGCCCTTGGATCGATAGCCTTGTACCTACCTATGAACCTATGAAACTCAAACACTATTGCAGCACCTCATGTACTGCAGGATGACTTTGGCATGTGTCACTTTCTCATTATAATAAAGATATTACATTTAACCATTTTCAAAAGATAATCACATGGCTCCATTCATTACATATATCTGGAGTTTCCCCGTTAGTATTGCTAAAGAAAACTTTAATGCATAACAAGCAAAAACAAGTATTTTATGAAACTGAGAGTTAGCAACAGATGCATCTTTCATTTGCATGAAAGTATAATATTGAATCTTACTTTGCCCACCATTGCACAGTACAAAAAAACTACTGTGGTGATGTTTTTGCAGTGGTGATTAACTTCATTCACCATCAAGTACAAAAATGTCAAAGGCAGGAAGGGTTGTGAAGGACATTGCAATTTACATCTTTAAGGTAGCACTAAGCTAAGAGCTTGCACTGCTATAAAAGAGAAAGACACCGCATGCTCTATCCACATGAGAAATGTCATGAAAGGAAGTGATACAGTTTGCAGAGAGGAATGTTGACAGAAATGCTAGCAAACCAGTCTTGCAAGGGAAACTTGCAAACTTCATACAGATTAATGCTTTTTGAGAATGGAAATGGTAACTGATCGATGTTGTTTTCAGTCAATGAAGAGATTAATTTCACGTTCTGGAAGAAGACATTGAAATGAGAGAACACCTGTTTCACCATGATGCAAAAATGTTGAAGGTGATTACAAAGCTTAAATTAAGTTTAATGGATGTAACCCCTATGCTTCGGAATGTACTGGGCTACCCCTTTAAAGCAAAATTTTCCTGTTTTCAGTAAATGTCTTTCTTTCTTTCTTTTTTTCTCATTTTATTATCAGAGAAAATCTTGAATTGCTTTTTCTGTTTCTTGTTCAGATAAAATTCTAAGAAATGACTTGTGAAATACAAGCTTTTAGGAATGCCAGATAGGTTTAGCTCCTGTGAAAACAGACATGATTAGTTACAAGGCCAATAACTGAATTCTGAATGAAGTCTGAACTGATGCTACAATTTATTTTAGGGCTGCAAATGAAGTAATTTATTGCTGTGCATGGGTGTGTAGAATTGTGAAAATAGCTCAAATTGGAAATTGTTTTGATAAAGTACCATCATTGACTTTGTGTTCATAGAAATTGCATTTAATGAATTGACATACACATTTGCAGGTAGACATGAAGGACCTGATAAATAAAATGCATCAGTATAAAATATTTGAATTCAAGTATTTATCATGCAATTATAAGTTATTAACATTCAAAAGCTTAAATGCTGACAGTGTATTGGAAATGGCATTTATCTTAGAAACTAGTTATGTAGCCAGACTGAAATATGAAACAGTTTAACTATCAAAACAGTAAAAAAGCCATGGTATTTCCTTGCAAATCAGCCAAAAAAAAAATACCCATAAATATAACATGAATTACTCATCCTTTAAAGTAACACAAAAACAGTCAACATATAAAAATGAATTTGAAAATGCAACTCTTTCAGTCATAAAATACATTCAGGCTTTGCCCTTGAGACCACATTCTAACAGTTTAACACACACGATTAAGGCCATAACCATCTCATAAACTTTAGCTTGTAAAGTTGATTTTCAATCACTCAAACTTCTTTTGACTACTGTGTGACTCTGAACATCTTACTTAACCAGATACTGTAACAGATTTGTCTCCGAGAGGAGACAATTGGACCTAGGAAGCCTACATGTTGCACCGAAAAAATTAACCATAGATATAGCCTACATTTTCCAAACCTGAATGTCCTATTGTGATACATCAACACATTGCGTAAATATACAGTGTTAAACAATGGTCTGGGGATGGATCCTTTCCTTATCCCAGAGAGACAAAGGGAGATATAGGAAGAGAGATTGGTAATTGCAGTACTATGTATCAAATGCATACTCACTACTATACCGGTGTAGTTGACTAACTGAAGTGATAATCAAATAAACTGAGCAAATTCTTTAAAGATATTTTAATTGCATGGCTTCTTCCTCCATGCATGTACATATATACCCATGGCTGTCCAGTACATTGGCAAACGCTTGCAACCTAGACTCTCAGATATTTATTATTTTAACAAAGACTGGGATCCTGTACTCAGCAATTCATGCATCTTTGAGTCTGTCCCGATCAGTCAAGTGGATATCATATAGACTTTTTTTATACCACAATACTATCTTCTGCAACAGAGACTGTTGAAATAGCCAATATGAAAGCATGAATTTCTTGCTGATCAATGAATACTCCCTTCTCAACTGACAGCTAACCAGCAGCTTTAGAAAATATAATTCATATCAGTAATGGGAAAAAAATTAACTACAGCCTTGTACAATGGTTATATGAAATGTTGGAACAGTTCTTGCCATTACCTTATTCTTCATCCATGCAATAATTCTTGACTCATGCTGCCCTCTTATTCAGACACACACACACACACACACACACACACACACACACACACACACACACACACACACACACACACACACACACATACACACACACACACATTCCTTCACTTTAATATGTGTGTTGCTATATGATAATAGCACATTTTTTTGTTAAAAATAAATCAGTCTTCGTTTCTTTAGGCATTTGTCTTCACTAAATGCAGTTCCTTGATACTGTGTGTGTGTGTGTGTGTGTGTGTGTGTGTGTGTGTGTGTGTGTGTGTGTGTGTGTGTGTGTATATATATATATATATATATATATATATATATGTGTGTGTGTGTGTGTGTGTGTGTGTGTGTGTGTGTGTGTGCATGTGTGTGTGATGTGTGTGTGTCAAACAGATATTTTATCAACAATAGTACATTTAGATGCATTCAACTTCATTGTATAGCATGTGATCTTGCCGCACCAGTATAATGTAATGCTTGTTCCACTCCAGTAACGTAAGGAGTGTACTATGCAATAATTATTTTTCATGATTGTCCATTATACTATGTTAGAAATACAATAAACAGCATCAGTCACAAATACTGAAGGTGCTTGCATCCACGACTATAAGACCTGTGGTTTAGCAGAATCATTTCTGTAAATCCTCATGTCAGCTTGAGGCTTCAGTTTGGAATGAGGAATATGTTTTAATTAAAGGTAACTAGAGTCAATTATTTTCAATCAAATGTGTTTCTAATACATAGCATTGTATTTAAGTAGCTTACTCTAAATACATCATTATTCTTGTAAGAGAATTTTATCAGCTGAGCTGTTGAGCTGAACTGTTATGGAAATGAACCTTTAAAATTAACTTCTCTTAATTACTGCTGTCAGTTTCCTCTTATCAAAGCATTCTTTTTTTAATAAAACACAAGAATATTTACCAAAGAAACCTCACCTAATTTGTTTATCATCGCTGTTTACTTTAATTGTTCCTGTTTATTTCTAATTGTTTCATCCTACCTGACAGAAAAATATTTTCCCAACTCTTCAGTTTTAATCACACATACTTTGCAAACTAATGACATTTACTCCTTTGAGATTTCAGTGTAAAAGAATTGAAGTGTCTTTCTTTTATCATTGATATAATGCATCAGAAGGCAATCTGAAAGTGCAGAAAACCAGATGAAGTAAAGTGATGACTGCAGAGAAAAGAATCTCAGAAGTACATGTTGACAGTTCTTATTTTTTAATTCTGTGCTAAATGATAACCTTTGCAACCCTCACTGGTTTTGCAAAGTTTTCAGCAGTGAGATTACTTATCTCATTTTGGGTTGCTATGTAGTAAAGATAACAAGGTGACTAAGGTCAAAAATGGGGTTGTACATCTTTTACTTGAATTATTTATTTATCTACTTATTACTTATTTATTGATATTCTGTACACTGGACATTTGATAATATAATCTTTGAAATAAAATCAGCCCATTATATGCATCAATTTCACGTTTTCCTAATTTTATAATAATGCCTCTTTTTCATGTTATATAGCAATTTTCAGGGTTCATCAAGCTATTCATACATTTGATGGTATAAACAATATTATTTTAAGTTGCATTAAGTATCTGCAAACCAATAAATTATTGCAGCATTCCAGCATCATTTCACAAAATAGTACTTTTTGCTCCTTCTTACCTTACAAGATATCTAAGTTTATTAGTTTACCATAGATATATTTGAATTTGTGTACAACATATGACAAACATACATTTCAAATTCCAAATGAGACTCAGTGATATTGACTCATGCAAACAAATAAAGATTAGATGTAGGTCCAGACAGCCAGGCATCCATCATTATACACTCAATACATCCTACAGTATAACAGTTTTGCACTGAGTAGCAGATAAGCATGATATGTCTTGGCACTGGCAGGGTGTGAGCTGGCAGCATATAGGTGAATAGTGCACAAGGTTTGTGAAGTAATGTATGCCAGGGGTGCATGTTATATACTGCCTGGTAGGAATTCAGGAAGGATAGTTACTATATATAAAGTACATCATGGCAGGGACAGCCATCCAACAATGTGAACATTGCCTGATGCCTCTGCCCCACAATAGGAAAAAGGGTGGGTAATACTGATGCCAATCTGTTTTATAAATAGTTCAGGAGTTGCAGAGAATGGATGGACTCTAAAACATACTAGTATTGGAAGTGGTGATAGGAGTGACAGAAGGACACTGCCTAAAAGTGACTTATTCAATGTCACTTGGCACAAAAATGATGAAGAGAACTAGCACATGATGACAAGATAGCAATCCTTAGAACCAAAACTAGTCTAGTGTTCATTCTCCCTAATACAGAGAGAACATTTGAGAAGGCCAACCCACTTAGGTTCTTAACCTTGAATTATCTTCTGCTCCTCCTTCCTCCCCTTGCACTTTACTAACAAAGAAAAACATCTCCTTGTGTTCTGACTGAGTATGCTTCTCAGCTGATAAGTATATTTCCTGGCACTTTTTAACTGTTCAGAGTTGAATAAAACAACAATTGAATTTAGTTCACAATACATTTCAAATAAATTGCATTTATTTAAACTGTATTTGATTTACTACTGCTACACACTCAAGTGTGCTAGCTTGCACTGCACTTGAATTGTTTTTAGTGCTGTTTTAGCTGCTTTCTAAAAAAAAAATCTAAGCTTGTTTCCTGACTTTCCTGTAACTAGTCTAGTCCAGATACAGATTTGCTATATCCAGGATTGTTAGTAAGCTTCTGAGCCCCCAAAGCCTCTCTGTGTTGGAGTGAAGCCTTCTAGCTAATCAGTCAGAGTGGTAAGCACTAGGTAGCTTATCTACCACAAGAGGAGTGCTTTTTGGCCCAGAAATTGTAGTTTATTGGCCATTTGGGCAGTTTTTCCATCTCTTTCAACTTTCGGGTTTAAAAGCCTGCATTTGTGCAAGTTTCCCACCTTTCCAGTAACTAGTTTAGTCCAGATACAGAGTTACTGTATCCAGGACTGTTGGTAAGGTTCTGAGCCCCTAAAGCCTATCTGTGTTAGAGGGAAGCCTTCTAGTTTATCAGTGGGAGTGGTAAGCACTAGGTAGCCTATCTATCACAAGAGAAGTGGTTTCTTGCCCAGAAATTGTAGTTTATTGGCTGTTTGGGCAGTTTCTCCATCTATTTCAACTTTCTGGTATAAAAGCCAATGTTTGCACTTGTTCCTCACCTTTCCTGTAACTAGCCTAGTCCAGGTACAGAACTGCTGTATCTAGGGCTCTTTGTAAGCTTCTGAGCCCCCTAAGCATTTCTATGCTGGAGGGAAGCTCTCTAGCTTATCAGTGGGAGTGGTAAGTACTAGGTAGCCTATCTACCACAAGAGGAGTGGTTTTTGGCCCAAAACTTATACTTTATTGACCATTTGGGTAATATTTCCATATCTTTCAATTCTCTGGTTTATAAGCCTGCATTTGCACTGGTTTCCTGTCTTTCCTGTAACTAGTCTAGCCCAGATACAGATATGATGTATCCAGGTCTGTTGGTAAGCTTCTGCCCCCCCCCCCCATAGCCTTTCTGTGTTGGAGAGAAGCCTTCTAGCTCATCAGTGGGAGTGGTAAGCATTAGGTAGCCTATCTACCACAAGATAAGTGGTTTGTGGCCCAAAACTTGTAGTTTACTGGCGTTTGGGCAGTTTTTCCATCTCTTTCAACTTTCTAGTTTAAAAGCCTGTGCTTGCACTTGTTTCCCACCTTTCCTGTAACTAGTCTAGTCCAGGTACAGATATGCTGTATCCAGGACTGTTTGTAAGCTTTTGAGCCCCCCCCCTCTCAAGCCTTTCTGTGTTGGAGGGAAGCTTCTAGCTTATCAGTGGGAGTGGTAAGCATTAGGTAGCCTATCTACCAGAAGAGGAGTGGTTTCTGGCCCAGAAATTGTAGCTTATTTGCCCTGCGGGCAGTTTTTTTCCATCTATTTCAACTTTCTGGTTTAAAAACCCATATTTTCTCTTGATTCCCACCTTTCCTATAACTAATCTAGTCCAGATACAGATTTTCTGTATCCAGGACTGTTTGTAAGATTCTGAGCAGTGCTAAAGTCTGCTCTTCAAATTTTCCCTTAGAGCTACTAGTTCTCTCCTCTCCTGCACTTTTACTAGCTTATTAGTTTAGCACTTTACCAGACTTCTTGTAGCAATTATTGTAGCACACAAAAGTGCTACTAGCACTCAATGTTTTACAAGGAAATAGCTCCAGTACTTAATGTCCACCCTTCTAGGCATGTCTGAAGGTCAGTTCCCTGTTCTTTCTCCTATTAACCTGGTGAACTTGGGCATCCTGAGGCAATGTAGCAACTGCCTCATGTACACTGACAACCCTCTCATCTTACCTCCCAACAGTCAAACTTGTGAGAGATGTACATATATATCCGAATTGGAAGCCATGCTCTCTCCAGTCAAGATTGGAATAGCTGGTCAAAAGAAGAAGGTCAACACTTGCACCACACCACATGGAACACATAGCCCTCCAGAACACATACCAGCACTTCCTTCACATAAAAACACAAACCACACACCCACCTCCATGGAGGCTCTCAGTAAAAATCCACCCAAACAGCAGAGACTTCCAAGGCAGAAGTGCACTCGATCACCACAACACAACACTAATCATGAGACACATAACTCTCCTAAACAGTGTGCCACTCAACCAAAGCCCCTAAGGCAAAACAGTATGCCCAACACACTAGACTTGATAGTGAGGCACACTCATATTCCACTCACTAGGTTGAATAAGGAAAAAGTAACAGTCAGCTGCCTGTCAGGCTCCAGGATTTGCCACATAATGCACGCACTCAGGTCCCTCAACAACAGGTATAAATATGGCTGTGTCATTGTGCATGTGGGTGTGAATGACCTGAGATGTACCTCCCTGGACTACATGAAAAGAGACATGGAGGAGCTCTCAGATTATGTTGTACAGACTGGTATGACGCTAGCCCTGAGCAGCATCCTACCATCACCCAGAATTATACCACATTAAAAGCAGAAAATGACTGATTTGAACAACTGGCTAAGTTTCTGGTGTCATTCTAAGAGGATCCAGCATCAAAACAGAAAAAAAGCCATGGTATTTCCTTGCAAATCAGCCAAATGGGATGACATGATTGACAGACCTCAATGTTTTGCCAGAGATGGCCTTCATCTGTCACCCCTGGGCTTCCGGATACTGGCTAAGGCTCTTGCCACCCCTATAGTGCCTTTTTTAGGTGTTGTTCCAAAGACCAAATTACCACCATAACAGCTACAAACAAATGCAATCTGAGAGTCATACTGCTTGATGCTAGAAGTCTAAATCTAAAAATGCACTCGCTCAAAGCACTCCTTAAAATGGAAAACATTGACATTTGTGCTGTAACAGAGACCCGGTTCAAGACAGCAGAAAGCACCTCTGCACTACCAGGCTATAACTCATTCCACACCTTTCGGCCCCAGAACTTGGTCCAAAGCTCCAAAGGCGGTGGTGTTTCTATATTCATAAAAGATGCGCACACCTCCAGACTGGTAGCCCAACATAATGCATCTGAGATACTTCAGGTGCAGCTAACATTGGGTAAGACAGCGATTCAGGTCATAGCCTGCTATAGGTCCACAGCCATGTCCCAAGACTCATACTCCACATTCCTAAGCACCCTGGAGAATATCGGGGTCCAACCTAACACTCTCATACTGGATGACCTCAACTACCCCCCCCCCCCATTAACTGGGAAAATTACTCATGCACCAATAAACTTGCCAATGCTTTCTGGAATTCATTAATTCCAATGCTCTGGACCAGCTCATTCCTACCCCCACTAGAAGGTAGTAACATCCTTGACCTGGTCATTACTAACATGGGTGACCATTGCTCTACACCAATAGTCAACTCCTCCCTGGTTACATCCGACCACAAACTAATCACCTTGGAAATCCACATCCCTCCCACCCCACCCCATCCACAATGGTAACCATCATGATAAACTCCTCCAAAGCTAACTGTGGGCTCCTAAAACAGAGGTGGCTAACTTCACTGCACCCATGCAAATGGAGAATAGCTTCATGACCGTTGAATCATACACCAATGCACTGCACAAACACATACACAAATGCATGGATCTTGCCATACCCAATAGAACCAAAACACTCTGCTCAAAAATCTCGCCATATCCAACAGATCCAAGATGTTCTCCTCAAAAAAAAAAGGAAGCCAATCTGGTGGTCCCCTGCTATAAACAAACTCAACAACAGAAGGAGGAAACTGATGTGGAAAAAGTGAAGTCCCAAGACTGGAAAAACTCCCTTATCTGCCTCAACAGAAGGTTGAGATCCCTCATCAAATCTTCTAAAGCTAGCTATGAAAACAGAATTGCAGCAGATAGTAAAGACAACCACAAGGTCTTCTATAGTTATGTAAAGAATCTCCATGGCAATACCCAGATTTGCTCTGAGCTACTCCACAATGGTACCTCCTATACCAAGCCAACATATATTGTCAATATACTGGCCCACAGATTCAGTGCTAACTTTACCCCTCTCCCCCGCAAAGGACCAATCACAATACCAGTAGATTGTCAGGCACCCAGTATTACTGCTGCACAGGTTAAAACAGCATTGTCCAATGCCAAGAATACAGCTTCTATGGGACCTGACAATATCCCTGGCTGTGTTCTACATGAACTACAGAGTGAACTGGCACCTCACCTGTGTGCCCTGTTCAATCACAGCCTCACCTCAGGCTTTGCCACTACCGAATGGTGTACTGCTACAGTCATCCCTTTCCACAAAGGAGGAGCAACTACAGACCCCAGGAATTATCACCCCATTACCCTGATGAGTCTGATATATAAAGCTATGGAACGCATCAACATAGACCTAATAAACAAGGATATAGGGAATCTCCAAACTCTGGATCATACACAGTTTAGTTTTGTGAAGGGTAGATCATGCCGCTCAACTTGGTTGATTTCTTTGAGTCAGTCACCAGAGCTGTGGATAAAGGCAATGTGGGTCATAAAGCCTACCTTAATCTGGCTAAGGCCTTTGATACCATTCCCCACTCAGGAATCATAGAAAAACTCTTTAAGCTAGGCATCAACCCCACATCACTAAGTGGGTTGCAAACTGGCTCACAGATAGAACCCACAGTGTGAAAGTAGCTGATTCCAAGTCAGACTGCTGACCAGTCATGAGTGAAGTCCCACAGGGTTCAGTCCTGGGTCTTCTCCTGTTTGGTATCTACTTCTCTGAAGTCCAGCCAACATGAAGGGACTCTAGCTGAAAAAGTTTGCAGACAATTGCAAGTTGGGAGCTATTATTAACTTCCCAATTGATGTTGACATCCTACAGAAAGGCCTTAATGTGACCGACGACTGGTGTCAGAACCATGGCCTTAAGCTCAATGCCAAAAAATGTGTCATCATCCCCTTTGGGAAAAACCCGTTCCCTTGAATTACCACACTGATGGTAGTCCACTGAACACAGAAGGTGTTATAAGAGAGCTGGGAACACAGATTGACAGCAACCTCTCTTTTGACCACCACATTGCCACTGTGGTTAGAAAGTGCTTCTATGTGGCACATCTCATTACTAAGGGTTTTGCATCCAGGAAAAAAAGGTCATTGTCTCCCTCTACTCTTCCCTCATTAGGCCATTTATCGAGTACAATGCCCCATTTGGCATGTACCTCACTAGACACCTGCAACAACTGGAGACGCCACAAAAGTACCTCACAAAGAGGATTCTAGGCCTTAAACACTTGTTCTATATGGACAGATTAAAAAAACAACTATTCTCTGTCTCGTATCACCTACTTAGATGCGATCTCTGATTGACTTACAAAGCCATGTCTGACACAGCTCTGAAATAAAGAAAGCAAGTGAAGTAGCTGGGTCAGACCCACTTACAAGTGAAAATAGATGAAAGACTCTGTTGTAGTAAACAAAATTCACTTTATTCACTCCACAAAAACACTTGAATTGTTCACCAAGGAGAAGCGCTTTCATCTAGAAGATCTAGACTTCATCAGATAACTTATCACAAGTGGGAACTTCCTGATATACAAGTACAACAGGAAGTGACATAAACAATAAAACAATTAAATAAGCAAATTAATTTAAAGTAATACAAGCACAATGTTAGTAGTCTTGGTAGTGAATGCATACAAGTGATAACCTGATTTCAAAAACACACACACAAAAACTTGTATGCATTCACTACCAGGACTACTAACATTGTGCTTGCATTACTTTAAATTAATTTGCTTCTTTAATTGTTTTATTGCTTATGTCATTTACTGTTGTACTTGTATATAAGGAAGTTCCCACTTGTGATAAGTTATCTGATGAAGTCTAGATCTTCTAGATGAAAGCGCTTATCCTTGATGAATAATTAATGTTGTTTTTGTGGAGTGAATAAAGTGGATTTTGTTTACTACAACAGAGTCTTTCATCTATTTTTACTTTTGAGTGAGTCTGACCCAGCTCTGTTAGAAATGCTACATCTAAAGAAATCCCAATCCCTCCACACCACATGCTCCAGAGACCTCAACCTCATTACAGCAATCAATAGAACATGTTGGAGGGACAGGTTCATAACCCAGAGACTGCCCATGCTATGGAATAGACTTCCCAAACATGTCAAACAGAGCACCTCACTGGCCCTCTTCAAGAGAAATCTTGATGAGTGGATGGGAAATTGAAAATTCACCCCAGGGATCACTCCAGTTGCTCTACTTGACAGAGGCACTAGGAACTAAGGTCAGGTGGCATGATGCCAGGGTAATCCTATGGGCTAGGCTTGCAAAGGCTCTAGGGCCATTAGCCTAGTACACACCTATGAACCTATGAACTTATCTGTACAATGCGGATGAGGCTGTTCTGAAAGGCAAACAATTTCTGGCCCATAACAGTTCTACTATGGCTATCATTTTTGTATATATGTATCTATAGACAGATAGCTATAGATACACACACACACACACACACACACACACACACACACACACACACACACACACACACACACACACACACAGTTCGCATCAAAGGCATAATGCAAACATATCCACAACCTCTGAGTACTGAAATTAGTTGTTTAACTGATAGCTGACCTTGGGCTTAGAAAGTCAACAAATCAGCTTACACATACCCTTCTGAACCAGTCAGCTATTGAATATAAATTTTGTTGCATGGCTTCACATTCTGGCATTTTTGTCTCATCATTAACTGTAACACTGGTAAAATTTGCTATTTGTTATTATTACAGAACTCTGCTATTATTGTTACAGAAATACAAGTGCTTAATTGACTTTACAACAGGTTAAACATACCATTATTACAGTATGACTAGCTAATTTCTAACTATGACATTTATTACCAAATTGTCAATACTGATTCAACAATATAATATAATGTTATCTTTAATGCTTATTACGGATTATAATTATAGGTAGTATTTACATTTCTAACATGAATAAGTTATGCCTGCATGGACTTTATTTAACTCTAATAAGAGTGCTAGTATTCTTATGCTTTTGTCTATCATATCTGTTTGTTCCTTTTATTTGTGAAAATCAAAATCCCCATCTGAGATCACTGATTGAGATCTCTGAAGTGATGTCGTTGGTCATACAGAAAGAAATGTGACTTGCTGGGTATTGCTTTTTACTGTTTTAGAATTTTTCCTTTCCCCAATATTGTGTGAACCTGAAGTTATTGTATAGAAGTTCAAGAGTTATGGGGTGCCTGGAGGCTTCCCTTCAAAAAAATAGTTGTTCCTGTCCACTTCAAGAAACACATCAAACCGAATAACATTTGATGACCTTTATTGAAATTTCCATAAGCATAATTGTTAACCAATATTTATTAATTTCAACCAAAACATGATACCGGTGAAAATAACATCCATGTAACATTATCATAGGACAGGACAGTGTAACTCCACTAATCCTGATCAGTAAGCAGCATCCATACCTTCGCTCACTTACTTATGAAGCAGTGTACCACTCACATCAGTTACCATTTATTGAATTATACCTCCAATTGACCATCCAACACCAGAAGGGGAACAGAATAGGGCAACCCTGCCCCTCTTCTCTGCCCTACCCAAACTAGAAATAACCACATTCCCTACTAATAAAAAAGGGATGTAGGGTGGGTAGCAAGTTTACACCAAAAATGTGACTCCTACTTCAGTTACACTTGCCTCAAATCCTTTAAGCCCCTCCCTACCCATATCTCAGTTCCTCCCAAACATCTTTCATTCCTATTTAACCCTATCCTCCCCCTATCTTCCTAATTCCTGCTACTCAATTTATCTAACCCATATTGAAGATGTCCCTGGACAAATCGGTCTGTTCCAAACCTCATTTGTCCTGGTCCCCTTCAAGAAACACATCACATCAAATGAGATTTGATGACCTTTATTGAAATTTTCATAAACATAATTGTTAACCAATATTTATTAATGTCAATGAAAACATGATACCAGTTAAAATAACATCCATGTAACATTATCATAGGACAGGACAGCGTAACCTCGCTCTTCCTGATCAGTAAGCAGCATCCATACCTCCACTCACTTACTTATGAAGCAACGTACGACTCACTTCTATTACCATTTATTGAATTATACCTCCAATTGACCATCAAACACCAGAGGGGGAACAGAAGAGGGGAAGCCTGCCCCTCTTCTCCACCCACCAGCCTGACCAGGCTGTTCCCCCTTCTTCGACAAACTTCCAGCAACCTAATCACCATTAAGCCATCCAGCCAAACATCATTCGGTATACCCCATCCCCACTAACCAAGCTGCAACAGAGTCATCACCTCCTAAAATCCTATCACATAACTAACAAAATAACCAGTTACCTAAACAGCTGAAACAAACACCGACCCTTCTCCTATGCTGAGATAACAAACCATAACCTCATAACCTAACATAACCAGTGCGCATGAGCTAAATAATCCTTACCTCATGACCAGTGGCAGCCTCACAATGATTCTAAGGCCATTACAAAAACCATGCAGAGTCATTTACATACCATTATGCCCCACTATGACCCCAGTTACCATCCAATGCAACAATAACCAAATAAAATCTCTTTAAAGCCAGTGCAATAACAATCCTAATGACTCCCCGATTATTACCATCCACCTGGACAGCCAACACTAAACCCACTGCCATCTGAAACCACACAGAGGCAATAACAGACCATGATGCACATCCCAGCCCCATTTCACAGCTTAAAATAACCAAAAGAGATATCATTAAAATACTGTTGTCTATCAATCCTGCCATCATACTAACTATCCCTTATAAACAATAAGACAGTTAATCAACCATCATGGCATTCTAGCAACCCACCACCACAAGCCATACCATTTCCCTATTAAACAAAAGGCAATGAACCCTAATCCCCAACTACTCCAACAGCACCTCCTATGCCCACTTAACATGCAACTCCTATATACAACATGCCCAGTACCCCTCCCTCCATCTAACGAGCCACCGGCCCAACTTCCCCCAACTGGTCCTCACATGCCTCCTTTGCCAACCAATAAAATTCTCCACAACTTCCAATTCAACTGCCAAATGCCTAACCAAGTTGATTCCCCAGTAATCACCTGCCAAATGCACCCCAAAACACTAAACCCATTTCCCCACATATCCCCCACAACACCTACATACCAAGAGTGCTCCATCAAACCCTACATACTCTTAAATCGTACATAATGAACCACTTCCTAGCAGCTCAGAGTGCAAGTCACAACTTAACGGGTGACTGTAAATTCAGCCTAGAGTGTCCACCAATGTCTGTCTTGAAATAGATCATTAGGTGCTGATGTGAAAACAAATTGAACTTGATATCCCCAGATCACCACATATCTGACCGAAACTCCAAACACTCAGTGTACCCATTTTTTTCCTCTATCCTATCATCCACCAAACAACCCCCCCAAATTATGCCCCCCAAACCCAACACCTCCTAAAAAATGTGTAAACGAAATGTAAATCCCCATGACCAATCCTATCTCCCTGCCCCAAGAGCCATTCCAGTGAATTGCCCAAGGGCAACCCAATGGTAAACTACACCAACTTATTAACCCCTTCTGGTACCAGTGCAAATCCCATGAACAATCCAGTACACCTACCAAGAACTCAATCTCCTTAATCCACCACTTACTGTTAAATTCCCCGTTAAAGCTTCCCTATTAATGCTTTACCTCTGCATCCAACAGCAAACGCTAACTTGGCCCCAAGCAGTCACTTACCTGCAACTCTCCCACAAACTCTACTTAACCTTAAGTCACAACTGAAACATACAGACTGAATAACCTACCCCTTCCTACACTACTGTAGCTTCACAAATACTACCTTCCTTTTAAGAAATGAATAGTCCTTCTTTTTGACCCCAACACTCCTTGATTCAATAAATAAAATCAATGTCCAACAAATTCATGCTGCTGCACTCTCAATGACCAACTATCCCTTCCATGCACAATGCAAACTCACCAAAATAAGTAAGTAAAATTATATCAGTAACTGTGACCCCATTTCCTGCAGTTCCAGGACTTGAAAACCTCTTTGAAGCAATCTCCATCACCTAAGAAGACCACATCCTTCAGGCCACCAGCTGATATGACCTCTGCACTGATCATGAGTGACTGCCTTACGTAGCACTCCGACATCTGAAACACCCAACATAACACCACCATCTGCCCTTAACTCACCTCATCCTCACTTGCTTCCATACTAGTCCCCACTACAACAAGCCTGACATGGATTAATGAGCAGTTACAGGTAGATCACCTGTGCCCTCCTTATGCACCACTCTTGCCAAGCAGCATCCATCACCTTCAGGATACCGACTAATGCGATTCTGCACACCTCCTTTTACGACCTCATTACCCATCACTCCAGCTACTGGCACAATGTCTACTGTGCAGCCATCTTGCATAAATCTGTAAAAGAAAAGAAACTAAAATTTACTGTCACAAACAAAATTATCTTAACATTAAGTGCCATTAAGAGGACCCCCCCCCCCCGCCATATTCCACCTATCACTCTTTCAAAAGTAACTATGACTTAGGGCATTTAATATTAGACTTCATTTTGAAGTTTAATCATTTATAACTTGTCTGCTTCCATATCTAAGCTGTTGCTCTAATTTTCTGAGTAATCGAGCTTTAACTAACTTTGCCTGTTAAGAATATCTTATGTGGCTGTATTATCCATGATGGGTTGTATCTTGTTACACTTCCTTGTGGAGTATCTGTAAATTACAGGTATGCCCTGCTTGTCTTGCTGTTGCCATTTGCCTTACTGCAGTTTTTTTTCCAAAGAGTGGAGTCATACCTGTCAACTATCCCTGATTTTCCTGAATGTCCCTGATTTTGACTCACATTGTAGCTCTGTCCCTCTTAATCCCTCTTAAAACTGGTGACTTTGGAGAAAAGGTGGTGAATTACGCTTCATAAATAATGACAATAATTAAGAGTTATAGACTTCTTTTACTTCAGATAATGTGTATTAATTCACATTCTCTTATCCTGTCAAAGTCCACATTCACTTATTCTGTCAAAGTCTCAAGTTAGTGCTAAAAAAGGTTCCTGCTATAAAAATGTCCCTGATCATTCACAGATTTGTCCCTGATTCTGTTGAAATTTGAGAGCTGTGCATGGAACACACAGGCACATGTTCACGTGCTACCGTGTAATATACTTCCCTAATTAGAGCAGTGAACCGGCCTCATTTAGAAAGCATTACAGACTTTCCTTATGTTGCAGGTTTGTCAACAGAAACATACTGTACTTGATAATGGTTACCCATTTTTCTCAAATCTGAAACAATATGGTACACTCACTTCTTCCAAACAACCCCCTACCCCCCAACTGTCTGCTCAGGAACATTTCCTTCCCTCCAGACTCCAAGCTTCTATGTATTCAATGCGCAGGTTCTGGATTGAAAGGGTCTGTCATACTCAGGATTTTTTTTTAGTCACTAATTCCTTATATATTTAAAAGTAAAACCAGAATATTTTAGCTATCTGTGACTTCTTATTTGAAGTTGTATGTAAAAGCTATTAATGTGACCCATGTTTTGCCCCATTGCTCAGAGGAATGGCAGATTGAAAGATGTGTATGAAACTCCAGTGCCAGTCTGTTACCCCCTGAAATTAGCCCTTTCCCCCATGCTTTCCTAAATACTTGCCTGCAGCCACAATTTAATTGAAATGGACCAAAATATGAGGCAGGAGCTAACAGAAAAGGTATACCCACCATTATAAATGCAAGCATCTAAGACTGTACGCTTAAGAAAATGCACTAGTTCTTTAATTTCCCAACCGCAGCACCTTACCTTCAAAACAATATGATTTTTTGGAGGAGTACTCCAACCACTAACCAAAAATTCAGCAAAGCAGATCTTAGCTGGGTCCATTAATTAAGAATGCACCCACTTACATCTCCACAAACACAAACCGCCCCATAAAAAGAAAAAAAAATATATAGACCACTAGTACAAATCAAACATTGAATACCCTGAACAAGTCTACAGCCAGAAGGCCAAAATTAGGGACAGATTTTAAAATATTGCTAAACTCTGAAAGACCTGAATAGCCAAACTCAAATGCATGACACCACACGGTGCCATAAACCTTCAGATCATCCCAGTGATTTGCTAGAGAGCTACCAATATTATAAGCAGCAAACCACTGGATTAAGTAGTGGCCTAAAATAAAATGCATGACTCTTTCCAGTGGATGTTTTACTATGACTCATACAGGAGAAGGCTTGCTGTATTTTCACAAAATATACTCTTTAAAATTACAACCCACCTTTTGCATTTCAGAACTTCAAAAGACAGTCCTTTTTACTCTGTTTAACCCAATAATCAGCCTCAATGATAAGTACATGTATAACTTTTACTACCTGGCTCCAGGACCAAAAGCAAAAAATCAGACAGTAGTTACACCTTACAAACGTTCAAGCTCACCTCTCTCAACAACAACTCCCATTGCCACTACGCATGTGCAGACCACCCAGCACCTCAGGAGCCCAAAGCCCACGCATCACCCTGAGAACTCGATCTCCAACCAAAACACCACCCATTGCAGCAACATCTGAACCCATGCAGAATCTGCAAAATTACAAAATGATTCCATTCACAAAACCATCCTGAAATAATCTTAACGGATTATTAAGAGCCTTTCCTGCCACAAGATTTGAGTAATACATAATTGATGAGATTGTGGTAGCACAATGTTGTAGCAGTAGTGCTGATGCCTTTTAACACATGGTTCTTCTGTTTTCTTCCTCATCTACCCATTTAGTCTTTTGTGGTAACAAATGTAATAAGTAAATAAATCTTGAAGACATGCATACTTGTATTGGCCGTTACTCTGCTCTCAGATGAACTACCCATCACACTACTTGCATGTACAACTACTGCTGCTGTAGAGCTAAAACTCCTTTACCTGCGACCAATGCCCAGCATGAGAAGATGCAGCAGGAACCACCAAAATGCTAGCCACCAATCCTATGCCAGATGGCAAACTAGGCCAAACAGTAGGGCCTTTCAGCCCAGCCATGATGCAAAGAGAAACAGTCAGCCAACGATCAAGCTCTGCACCTAAAAGGCCAACTATCCTCTGAATACCCCATGAAACAATTATCTGTGAGGTGGAAAACCACTAATGCCACCAACTATTTCAAGGCAACCTGTGCCACAAAAACATCCCAACTGAACATCAGGTCAAGCTCCAGTATAGCCATCCGATCATTTTCTTAATACCCTTAAACAAAATCCCATGGTTAAACAGCCAATGACATGTTGCCAGCTGTAAGCCCAAAACTGAACAGAGATGCAGTATACAGGGGACAGGGAAAAACAACCAGTGTGGAAACCAGACAGCTAAAGCTGGCACAAATAAACCCAAGCCCTACAAGAAGAAAAAAAAGAAACATATATATATATATATATATATATATATATATATATATATATATATATGTGTGTGTGTGTGTGTGTGTGTGTGTGTGTGTGTGTGTGTGTGTGTATATATATATATATATATATATATATATATATATATATATATATATATATATATATATATATATGTGTGTGTATATATAAAATCTATATATAATTTATAATAGTATATATGTTATATATACAGACCACCAACCCGTACCCAAAAACCTACCTTTCCCTGGAATACCTACAGGTCATCATGGGCGTACCTTTCTTCAGCAAGTTCATGCCAAAAATGTGACTCCTAATCCACTTACACTTGCCTAAAATCCTTTAAGCCCCTCCCTACCCATACCTCATTTCCTCCCAAAGATGTTTCATTCCTATTTAATCCTATCCAACCCCTATCCTTCTAATTTCTGCTACTCTATTTATCTAACCCCACTTGAAGATGTCTCTGGACAAACTGGTCTGTTCCAAACCTCATTTGTTTTGTATAGTTGTTCTTACTTCAATGGTTTCAGCATTTTCACATTGCTGTAATAGAGCATGTGTGGATAAATTCTTTATGTTATGATATTTGCAGCAGGAGTATGAAAAGTTATTATGTAATTTTTGTGGACCCTAGACCTCTGAAAAGTGGCTTGTTCCCTGTAGGATGCCATAGATATCAAATCATAGATGAATAAAGTAAAGTGAGTCACCCTGCTAATCCCACTGTCTCTCCTGTTGATTAGCCCTGTTCACCTCCTTTATGTGTGTTTCTAGTGTATAACGTGTCACAGCTGCACTCTGACTTTAGGAAAAAGACCACTTTGCTTAGCATCTTTCTGGTGTTAGTCTTGTGCAAGATCATAACAGTGGCTGGCACAGAAACGCAGAGCATAGAACATGTTTTACTATCTTTCAAAGCTGTTAGACACTTCACTGACACAAAAAAAAGAAAAAAACTGCTGCAGACACTTTGTTTCTGTCTATGTGTGGTTGTGCATTAGCATCACCCCTTTTCCCCATTGTATTGCTTTCAAAGCTGCAAACGTTATGCACCCCTTTGCTTTTTTATTTATTAATTTATTTATTGGAACTGGTAGTACATAAAGCAGATAAAGCTCCATGTTCTAAAATAATTATGATTGTATCGCTCTAGTCATTGTTATTTGTGTGTGCTCAGAATATATGTCAAGGAATTAATCTCTTGAGTTTTTCTTTGCTCTATTCTCAAGGTGATTTACTTAATATCCATGCCTTTAGTAACTAGTTGGTTATGATATGAGGTCTGATTACAATCTCAGTCAGGGCACACCATTCTGATTCACAGATTTAGCCCTGTTTTCTGTTGTGGCTTGAGGGCACTATCTGATTAAGTGATTGCCTCAGGATCACACAGTTGACAATTGAGGCTAGCATAATCATTCTCTAGAATGCAGGAAGCATCTTGGTTGCAAGTTCATAGCCTCAGTTCTCTATGATGATTCCCAAACACAGTTTTTTCTTTCCTTCATTAATGCTTTCCTTTTATGTCCTATAGTTTTCACTTCCTTTTCTATTTTTTGTGTGTTCTATTTATCCCAGTATCCCTTACTCATTATGTAAAGGTTATTTATCTATTACCTTCATAAATGTGATTATTATACATTCAGATAACTCACATATGCAAAAATAGTTTTCCATAGAGGAAAAAATAAGGTATGTATTTACCACCTAACTTATTTACAGTTTATAATTTCCATTAGAAATTAGGGCACTATGGATCACACTGCAATGTGCCCAAAATTTATAAAGGTAATGATGTTTTCTTTAGTCTTCAAAGCTGATAGGCCACTAAAGACCAGGGAGAATGAGGTGCTTAACTTTATCATGAGTGGTTAATGTATTACTAAGATTTGGTCGCTACTTAGTAATATATCTCTCTTTTTCTGCTATTTATGTTAATATTAGTCAGGTGATCTTGTGATGGCTGCAGTTACTACATATTCCTGACACAGGTTTGCTGATAAAACTGGGTTAAAACATTGCTTTACATGCTAAGCAAATCCCTCCTAAAAACCACAGAGATTGATGAGAATTATAGATATTCATCATATTAATCACTACTGCAATAGCCTTAGGTGTAAGAGTTATATCCAGGTAAATAAAATAACAAACAGCCAGCTTCCACAGCTTCAGGGCACTTTCCATGCATCCAACTGGTCAAGCAGCTCGGGCTAAGCTGACTAAAAGACACATTTGGGCCCAAAGCTTTTCAGAGCTTTCCTGCTGCCATAGAGTATGATCCTCTGAGACTTTTGAGAATTGATGGATGGCTTGTGCTTTCCTTTGCTGGACAGATAAGTTTCTTTTGCAGAGAAAAAAGAATTCTGTTTTCTTATATTCCCTTACCATTGCTGGACAGTAAGTTCTCTTTTGTGAAGAAAAACTCCATATTCTTATATTTACTGATGTTTTATTACTATTCCTATTAGGTAAAGTTATTTTAAAAGCTAGGGGTGCTCTGTTTTAATAGACTATCTCGAGACTGTAATGTACTTTTAAACAGAGTACTCATTTTTCTGTCAGCTTTAACATAATGTAAACTAAATTATAACACATTTTCTGTGGAGAAATTGTGTTTATTTTTTTTCCATTGTAGGACTGTCATAGTGTTTAAAAGTGCATTTCACTGTGTTTTTTTCTATCAAAAAGTAACTTTTTTGGACTGGTAGTTTCACCAGCATTTGCTGCTTGTCTTCCATGTGATAGAGGCATGATTTTCAGTTTGACCATGGAACAGATTGTGAGTCCCATTGATGGTCCTTCTTCCAGTTTCAGAATGAAAAGGTTAAGCAAACAGCCTTTGCCACCACAGTAAACAAGCAATTTGTCTCAGCCACAAGTGGGTGACTGTCCTGTAGCCATTTGTTTGCGCCTCAGACCACTCATCTCTTACTCCATATGCCTTTGATGTAGCACCTACAGCCACTGCAGAATAACTACATCCTCTGCAGCTTTTAGAGTCCTCTCTGTTCGCAGAGAAAAGCCACTCTTGTGGGTCCTGCGAGACAGAACAGGAGGGATTTCCCTGTGGTGTCAGAATGCTGTGCCCATTCCTGGGGAAGCACCAGCTACCATTAGTAATGAGGTTGACCCCATTTTTCCCATCAAGCAGAAACAGTAAGCCAAGCATGTATCTACCCCTCATCAAATTTCTTTGTATAGGAGTAGTTTACTGGAACTATCTCAGGGTTTAATTCAGGCTATTGATCCTTCTTGTAAAGTAGTTTCTGGTAAAAGAAAGAGGGATTCCTCTTTTTCTGAAGAGATACAAGATTCTGTATCTAAACAGGAAGATGCAGGGGCAAATTCATGGTTTTGTCATCAGATTTCTAATTCAGACTCACAGAAAGCCTCACTTTCTGATTCTCCATGTGAGGGTTTCTCTTTCTCTGAGACTATTACTATAGTGTCCCATTGTTTTTCACTCAGAAAAATACTATGAATTGTTACAGAAAGATTTTTCAGAACATCCATCCTTTCCTGTATGGGTCTTATTGCCTGCAACTTTCCTGATATTCAGCCAGTTGTCCCGAAAAAGGAAGATAGAATGTATAAAGTTCATCAATCTTTATAATTTTTATACATTATTCCCAAACCTGATCCATCAGCTATAGCTTCAGTTGACTCCACTGCTGCTAAGCATTTAGTTAATTCCAATCTTACTCTTTTTAATAAGAATGGGAAATGTATTGCTAAGTATGGGAAACAAGTATATACTTCTGCAGCTTTGATTTTCAAAATTTTAAATTGTCAGGCTCATATGTTAAAATTTGTTCTGATATATTGTGAAAGTATGATGAATTTTTTATATACTGGTTGTGTGCAGTGTCTTTATGACTCTGCTGATACTTCTTTAACCACAAGTACTGTTTTAAGGAGGTTTGCTTAGTTGCATTCTCAGAACCTCTAAGATGACACAGAACATGAGATTTTAAATTATCCTTTGTATAGAGGTTGAGTGTCCGGCCCATCTGCTGTACAGATGATCAAAAAGTGTAATGAAAAGAGCAAGCTTATTTAGGGAATCTCTTAAGATTTTCCAGGCCTCCTTTTCCAAATCGTCCAAGGGATTTTCTTTCTCTTGTCTAGTTTTAGCAAAAAAAAAAACATTTAAGAAAAAATGGCAAGGGGATTCCAGAAAAGAAATCTCAAATCTCCCCAAAACCAACAGCAGTCCAACATGTCTGAATGACTATTCAAGAGACCTTGTGATCCTCCCACCCTGGCCCATTTTCTCTTCCAGAAGGTCTGAATCTCTATTTTTTTCTTTAGCAACAGATGGTTTTAGACAAATGGCTTTTGTGGCAGTGGGAGAAAATTCCTCTTTCTAAGGTGTCATTCCCCATCCTGCAAATCAGACTCTTTTGTTTCAATCTATATTTCATCACATGCTGTCCCAGGAAGTGATTAGAACCAGTTCCTCTTTTTCAGGTGCAGAAAAAGTTTTATTCAAGGATGTTCCTAGTGACAAAGAAAAAAAATACTTGGAGACCAGTTCTGGATCTTTCTTTCCTAAACCTGTTTGTGATAGTGCTGTTATCTCTTCTTCCTCTTTAAAGTTTCCTGGTGACATTAGACTTGAAAGATGCTTTTCATCACATCCTTATTCTTCCAGACTTCAGATGTTTCTTAAGGTTGTTTGTATCTGGATCACATTAGCAGTTCTCTACCTTACCTGTTGGACTATCCACTACACCAAGAGTGTTCATAAAGTATCTATCTCCAATTATAGCTCATTACAGGCTACAGGTTACTCTCATTTCCCATATTTAGATGACTTGCATATCTTTACAGAGTTTTTTTTCAAAACGTCAGGAATCTCTCTCTTCTTGTGTGAGAGATCTCTTGCACAATCTGGGATTCCAAGAGAACATTCAAAAGTCTTTCTTGACTCCCTCACACAGGATTGTATACTTAGGAAGTCAATGAGACACCTCAGTTCTAAAAACTTTTCTTTCACATGAAAAAAAAGGAACTTTGTATAGACTGTGAAGGAATACTTCAGGATTTTGCGTCACATGGAATCTATGATTCTCATAATACCCCAGGCAAGACTCCACATGGGAAAGATACAGTGGTATCTTAAATCTCTTTGGTCTGTCCATCAACACTCTTTGTCCTATCAGATTCCAGTACTGGGGTTTGTCAGAAGAGAAATTTTTTTGTGGAGACATCTGATATCTTTAAATCCAGGTCTCCCCTTCTTTCTTCCTGCTCCAAAGCAGTCAGTCACCATAGATGCTTTAGATGTTACTTGGGGAGCAGTTTCAGGAAGAGTGAAAGTGCAGGGGGTGTGGGACACAAAGGACAAACACAAGCACCTAAATAACAAGGAGATGCTTTTTCTGGTTGAGGCACTTAACTCTGTGAACAATCTTTCATCCCTGGGGCCTCTTCAAGTAGTTACAGACAATATCACAGCCATGTGATACATTAACAAGCAAGGGGGGAGCCAGGTTGCACCCCCTTTACAGATGCGCCATGTTGGCATGGATATAGTCATACATTAATCTCACTCTATAGGCATCCTGCTTCCTGTCAGAGCAAACCTGTGTGGCAGACAAGCTGAGCTAGACCAGGATAGACTGTCATGAATAGAAACTAGATTGGGGGTCTTCCAAGATATGAAAAATCTGTTGGGAGTTCCTCAAGGAGATGTATTTGCCTCCTCTCTGAACAATCAACTGGCAAAATTCTGTTCTAGGACTCCATGTGAGAAGGCCTGAAAAAACAGGTACTCTTTATTTTTTTTGGATAGGAATGTTCCTTTATGCCTTTCCACCCTTTCTACTTATATAAATGGCACTTCTGAAGCCTCAGAAGGAATCCCCCAAGATCATTGTGGTGACTCCATTTTGGCCTAGGCAAACATGGTTGAAAATGTGTAGACAGAATTACCACAAGCTTCTTCACAGAACTGATCTACTTACACAAAAACAGTGGTGTTTGAAGCAACCCAACATCTATCCTCTTCATTTGACTGCCTGAATGATAATGTCTTCATCCCTTTTAGGCACCTGTTTTCTGTGGACATCCAAAATGTATCAATGGAGGCAAGAAAGCCTGCTATTATATAATCATTTATTACCAAATGGAAAAGGTTTTCGACTTGGTGCCAACAACATAACCAGCACCTATTCAGGGCTAGCTGTTCTTTGATTTTACAATATTTGTGTGGGTTACTATCTTATGGTAAGGTAATTAGATATTTGGGGTTCTTGTTGCACATATTTCTTTAGAATTTTGTCTACAACTTTGGCACATGCATAGGTAATGCTGCCCCTAGTGTCCACTAAGGGTCACATTGGTGGATTGTGGACATGTTTATGAACCTTAGGGATTCTAAATAATAATGGAATCCTAGGGGCTGGCATAATCAAGAAGTTGAAAACTTCAGTGTCGATTCTTGCTTCGATGAACATGTCATTAATGAATGACCTAATGTTTGGTTGTAGACCATGTGGTGTGACAAGTGGGTTATTTAAACTCTTGCTTCTAAGGAAGTGTGTATCTGATGAAGTTAAACTATTGTGGATTAATGAAAAGTGTCATCATTTTTGAGCTTAATAAATACTGCTTTTGTGGATCTAGTCGGACTCAACTGGTGTGTGATACAGGTCTACTCAGGATTCTTTGGTGTGGATTAGCAGTTTTTCATTTTCAGCAGTTTGTTACATCAGTTGCTAAGGCTAAGGTTCTACTTACATAACTATACTTTCCTGTAGACTGCGTGAGCAGTCATTTATTAAACTGCACTAGTTTCTATGTAAATAATATCTGAACTTTCTTTTTTTTTAAATTTTTTTATTAATTCTTCATCATGATCATCCCTGGGATTCAGAAACATTTCTTGTTTGATTGCTCATTACCTAGTGGACTTTTAGCTGATAGGGTGATGTGGCATGAGGTTAATTATCAGTTAACTAAATGTAATACCATAGCTAAGTTTGCAGGACATTAGTATACACACTCATTCCATGTGCAGGATATGCAGTTAAAGAGAAGTTCCTGAAGATATGTTTTGGAATTTGAAGAGGAAATAGATGAGCACAGACAATGCGAGTGCCACAGTGTGAGCACATGGTCTAATATGGAAAAAAATGGGAAAACAAACACCCCATTTTAAAGGGTTACTGCAATGTTCATATCTGTTTTTGCCATAAAACAAGCTGTGGAAATGGGTGTGTAAGACAATAGGAAAAAAAGAGGCAGCAAGAAGGGCAGAATACACAAAAGGAATGGGAAAGGTAAGAACTGAAGCAGGGAGAGGGAATGAGGGATGGTCTTTTTTGCGGGACAAGTTCCTATTATATTTTAAGAAGGGAAGCTGGGAGAGCATTTAAGAAAAGATAAATGTATGGTAAGAGGGTGATGGACAGAAATAGGTGCAAATACTTAAACATATAACATAGACAAAGGCTGACCAGGAAGGTTCCTGACACATTGATGGTTCAAGGAGGCAGTGGACTGAGAGACATACAAACAAATGGAGGATATTGGTCATTTGGAAAATTGGACAACAAAAAAGGGAATACCAGGAGGGAGTAAAATGCATATGACCTTCTGAATCACATTGTATAAGCAATACCCATGGGAGGTCAGACAGCAATGGGCCTTGTCTGAGGTGGTGATGGCAGAAGCAGGCAGTGATGTGACTCTGTTATCCACAACATAATCTTTTCTATGTATCTTATGTAGACTTCCAGTCACTGGTCTGTCAGATTCCCCACCACCAGCTCCCTACCTTTAACATAGGGAATAATATCCTTCTCAGGCAAAGAAGCATAGGTTCATAGGTGCTCGTAGGTGTGTACTAGGCTAATGGCCCTGGGACCTTTACAAGCCTAGCCATAGGATTACCCTGGCCTAATTCCAAGCACTTCCAAGGGTAGGAGAGGTAGCCTTCTGGCTGCCCCCTGCTTTACACCCATTGGGGAGGCAGGCCAGGTCACAGGTAGGGTACAAGTGGGGGATGGCTGGGCCCACTTGGAGACTGGAGACCATTGCCACATCTGCATTGTTATGTCAGCTGTTGCACAAACAAAACAGAAATGGAGAGAAATAAAATGGCAAACAAAAATAATTTTTAAATAAAGGATAGCTAGAAAGGAAGTGGGAGAGAAAAAAATAGTTTGCATAATGTACACATACATTATAGAACACACTAGTGAAGTGGTAAATGCTACTGCGGCAATAGAGTTCTATATCAGTCCAATCTCACTAACTGCCTATGCGTATGATGTAACTGCCTGTGTAGGATTTTCTTACTGATATAGGTGTATGTTACATGTAGGAGTCCTGTCATGTACAGATGTAGCCGTGTAAATTGTGGGAAGCAAAACTGATGCACCTATAGACTTCAATTTTAACATGGTGAGCCTATGTACCCTTGTGACACCATACCTAGTATGATGTCTAAGTTTAGTAGTTATACAGCAGACAAACTACATAGGTTAAACCAAGAGATAATCTGTCTACCTGTATGTGCATAATGAGAATATCATAAATGTGCTGTACATATACCCTGTGCACCTTAATCTAAGCAGTCTTACCTGTGTAGTGTCAAAAACCCTTGCATTGCCGGCAGGTGGCAAATAGAGTAATTCTCTCTAAAGACAAATATAATTACACAAAGGAATGAAATAGTAAGCATCCCAGTGTCTAGAAATATTTCCATTCTCTTGCATTATAGAAGGCTGTTCACCTCTATAGTTTTCCAAGCTAGAAAAATAAATATATCATTAAGTGATATACATACGACACACATATTTATTATTCAGGCAAACAATCTCTTTGTAGACTAGATACTTAAAATACATTTTGGCTGCATATTCATCGACATCTTCTCTTTGGCTATGAAGGTCAGAATGGTTTCTCCTCAGGTTGCTATAGTGGTGCATTGCTCACCATAGGAGGGTACATCAGTGGCTTCAGAGTCCCCTCTGAGAAGAATGTGCCAGGCATCCACTTTATAGTGAAAACTCTGTTATGAATCCACAATCAAGGGGGCCCCCTCCAGAGTCCCTCTGAGAAGGGGA